>NW_011888847.1:1975313-2020773 GCF_000151845.1 Pteropus vampyrus | reverse complement strand
GAGGTGGTGCTGAGTGAGGGTTGAGCTAGCCTCTTGGCTCCAAGGTTCTAAACCAGGCGTATCTGGCCTGTGTGATCTCAGTGGGCCACAGGATGTTACCAAGGGCTGGAGCTTTCCATTTACTGACTTTTCTGGAGTGCTCCTGGGTTCCTGTTATACCATGAAAAAGCTTATTTGGTTCTGACCCCTACTGGGCCATGGTGCTCCATTATAGCACCATTATAGGCCTTCGGTAAGTCCTGCCATGCCCCACTGGACACACCCCTCATCCAGGGCTGAGAGGTGGAACTGGCTAATCTACACAACACCACTCAGGGGTTGAAAGGTACCAGGTGCCTCTCTGAAAGACTGCGTGAGAGTAGATGAAATTATCCCAAGTTTGTATGTGCCAAATTATGTCCTTCCCAAATCCATAAATCCTATGAATTTTTGTTGCATTGAATTATGTTCAATATTGGTGTCTCCCCTAAATTCATGTCCTATGACTTTTGAATTCCCAGTACCTCAGAATGTGACTTTATTTGGAAATAGAATCACTCCAGATAGAATTCATTAAGATGAAGTTATTAGGATGGGCCTTAATTCAATATGAAAAGCGTCTTATATAAAAAGGGGAATTTTGGACACAGAGACACGCACACAGGGAAAACATTGCGTGAAGATGACGGCAGAGGTCTTGCCAAAGATTGCCAGCAAACCACTAGAAGCTAGGAGAGAGGCATGGAACAGAAGGAACCAACACTGCTGGCAACTTGATCTTGGACTTCTTGCCTCTAGAACTGTGAGACAATACATTTCTGTTGTTTAAGCCACTCAGGTTGTAGTACTTTGTTACAACAGCCCTAGCAAATAAATATACAAGTGTTCAGTTCTTCATTCAACTAATACACAATGTGCCAGACAGTGTGCTGGGAGTTGGAAATACAGTGGTATATGATTATTTCCCAATATCTGTTTTCCTGTTTCTGAGTATTAGAACAATTTCTAACTGGGCACATGTCTACCCAGAATAGAAATTAATTTCCCAGGCTCCCTTGCAGCTAGGTGTGGCCACGTGGCTAATTTCTGGCTAATAGGATGGAGGTAGAAGAGGTATATGCAAATTCCAAGGAGCATCCTTAAGGAGAAGGCAGCTTGTCCATCTTCCCTGCCCTCCTGCCTATTAGCTGGTCCCATGTTCTCGGTTCTCTGACGCCATGGGAATGGAAGCTGTGCTTAGCAGAGCAGCACACAGAAATCGGATACTGTGGAATTGCCACACCAGCCCTAAGCTACCTACTGCAGGCACTTTATATAAGAGAGAAACACGTTCCTATCTTATTTACAATACTGTTATTTGGGGTCTTTGTTACTGGCAGCAGAAATCAGTCTTAGTTGAAAGATAGACATGTTTCCCACTCTTGTGGGACTTATATTCTAGTAGCGAATACATACCTTACAAAAAAATATAATGACAAATGTGTGGAGTATCACAAAAAGAGAGCATATAAGAGGGTAAACTGATCTGGCCTGAGGGGACCGAGAAGCCCTTAAGGAAGTACATTTGAGCAGAACCCTAAAGAACAAAAAGGAAGAGTCGACATAGTAAAAAGGATGGAGGAAGGGTTTGTACAGGAAGCAGTATGTAATAGGAAAGGTTAGAGAAGGCCAAAATAGCCAGGGCCTTCAGGGCAAGCCCAGAGAGGAGGATGTTTAATGCTGTAGGGACAAATTCACTGCATCACAAATTAATTAATTAATTAACTAATTAATTAATTAATTAAAATTTTTTAATTTTTAAATAAAATAATAGTGCATAGGCGTCTATCAAGAATGCAGTTAGGGATATGAAATTTGGCTTTCTCTCAACAGTTACCACATCATTGTTTTTTACACATGTATTAACACTAAGAATGGTTTTACAATTTAATTGCAGAAGTAAAATGTTAAATGTCACCCTTGTATTTCCAGTTCCTGCAAGTCTTCGGCCTCCAGAAGAAGCCTTTCTGTTCACAGGCAGGTGTGCTGGTCTAACAGGGTGCCTCTCCAGCCTGCTCTGAAGCAGGCTCAGCTGACAGTCCCCACGGCCTCGCCCTGCCAGTGCCCCCGGGACCCTGGGCACTGTCAGAGAGCTGCCCCCTACCTGCCTCGCCTCTAGCTCACATACTCACTCTCATTTATCTCACAATGGCTTCATAATAGTGTAGGAAACGCTATTACCTCCATTTAACAGAAGAGAAAGTGAGGCACCTTGGCTGTGGGAGCCAGAGCCAGTTATTGATCCTGCTTCTCTGTGCTGGGAGGTGTCAGTACTTGGTTCTAAGCTGGTTTTACTTTTTAATCATAAAGCTAAAGGGAACTTAGAACAAGCACGTAGTCTGTCCCCATTGATTCTAGGCACAAACAACTTTCAATGAATCATATTTGAAGAAAGGGTCACAAATGAAATTCATGGCCCCAAATGCCTGTAGATACACATGTAAAACGTAAGTAATATGTCACGTAAACTGAAATTACTACACGGGATGGTAAAAATGATCTCCCCAAAATTTGGTGGGATGAGTGTGAGAGGAGAAATACTTTGTGCCAAAAAGAAAACGAATGGCCCTGCAAGGAGGGTAGAATTCTGTGGGGGGAGTGGGCACAGAGAGAAGCCGGAATTGTCTCTCTGGGAATTCAGGAGGAGGAGGGTGGCAGGGTGTATCTGACTCAGGGACTTCTAGAATTCTGTAACTATTAGTCTACATGTTCAGAGGAAAAAGAAGGGAGACATGCATATTGGTAGGTGGGATAGAAGCAAATCTGTCAGGGGCCAAAACTTATTCAAATTAAGAATCGACATACCTCGGAAGTCTAGCTCGATATTGTTTATTATTGCCAAGAGAGAAACGTGGCGGTCTGGGTTTCAGGGTAGAGGGCTGTGCAGTGGGGTAACACGGAGTGATCACAACCCTGCCCATGCTAAAGGTGCAGCTTGTACAGGAACGCATGTGCCAGGGACCCCCAGGTAATTCAGAATTGCTGCAGGTGTTCACTGGCCCATCTCCCTTTTCTACATGACCCTGGGAGCAGAAAAGGCTCCACCATCGTTAGAAATCTCAGGTAGTTACATCTGCTCAGGAACTTATGCCTCTACTCCCTGTCAGTGATTGGACTAGGGTCAGGCACAGGACTATCACCTGGCTAATCAGAAGAACCTGCTTTTTCATACACCCGTGCTAAACAGGCAAGTGTGCATCTGAGGCTGCCGGAAGTGGTCTTCCCTAGCTCATGGAGAGAGCATGTCCAAAGGACAGAGAAAGGTAAATCAGTGGCCACTTGCCAGAGGCTACGTGCACCAATAAGTTCCACCTCACCTTTATGGTTTTATTTTTTGCTTAAACTAATTCAGGAGAAGTTTCTGTCACTTGCAACTGAAAAAAATCCTAACACATTCTCTTTTTCCTGTTCTGTGTCAAGATATTGTTGTAAGAAAGGAGCACAGGAAATTCTTCACACTCACAGCCAGGCAGGGATCTATGACTAAAAACAATGGTGTTAGTACCATTGGAAAAGTTGCACACATTTTTTAAAAAGAAAAATTGCCAGGCTATCTTTTTCTTTAAAATCCTAGTACATCTGTAACTATATTTGAAAGGTTATATTTTCCCAAAAATGATACCTACAAGTGAAGTCATCTTTGAGGAAATTGAGACTGAGACCTGCTTAAATCAACTTAACTTTCAGATTCCATTCAAGTAGAAATCAATTTGTTTGGCTTTATTTAATCTGACTGTGTTTATTATTTTCCTGCTCCTCATGACATTTTAAACTAGCTGGAAATTTTTCGTAGTTTATTTTTATTTTATTTAAGTATTCTTGGGGAAAAAAAGAGAGAAAGTATTCTTGGTATACAATATTATATTAGTTATATTAGTTTCAGGTATACAATATAGTTCTAATAATAGTTCAATAATTCTAAGTAATCACCTGTCATCAGGCAAACTTATCACAACCTTATTGACTATGTTCCCTTTTACCTTTTCACCAGGTCTCCCCTCTGGAAACCATCCTTTTGGTCTCTGTTTCGGAATCTGCTTTTGTTTTTTTTTTTTTTTTTAGGTTCCACATATAAATGAAACCATATTGTATTTCTCTTTCTCTGTCTGCCTTATTTAATTTAGCATAATGCACTCTAGGTCCATCTATATTGTTGCAAACGGCAAGATTTCATTCTTTTCATTGCTGCATAATATTCCATCGTATGTATATACCACATCTCCTTTACCCATTCATCTGTCGATGGTCACCAAGGTTGCTTTCATATCTTGGCTATTGCAAATAATGCTGCAATGAACACGGGGGTGCATAAATCTTTTCAAGTTAGTGTTTTCATTTTCTTCAGAAAAATACCCAAAAGTGGAATACATTATGTCTATTTTTAGTTTTCTGAGGAATTTCCATAATATTTTCTATAGTGGCTGCATCAATTTGCAGACCTACCAACAGTGCACAAAGTTCTCTTTTCTCCCCATCCTTGCCAACACATGTTATTTTTGACCTTTTAATAATAGCCATTCTGGCTAGCATGAGGTGGTATTTCATTGTTTTGATTTGCATTTCCTTGATGATTAGTGATGTTGAGCATCTTTTCATATATCTGTTGGCCATCTGTATGACTTCTCTGGAGAAATGTTTCCTCATGTCCTCTGTCCATTTCTTAATCAAGCTGTTTATTTTTTTGTGATTGAGTTGTATGAGTTCCTTATATATTTTGGATATAATCCCTTTTCGGATATATCATTCATGAATATATTCTCCCATTTAGTAGGTAGTCTTTTTGTTTTATTACTGGTTTCCTTCTCTGTGCAGAAGCTTTTTAGTTTGATGAAGTCCCAATTGTTTATCTTTGCTTTTGTTTCCCTTTATTAGCTTAGTTTTTAATTGAACTAACTCCTTAAATGCAAAAACAGCTGGAATGATTCAGCATTCTTTCATAATGCTAGTTTTAACGCAGAGAGTATGCCACAGATCTTCTATCCCCTTTTCAAACTTCTACTACTAAATGTAACTATAACAGACAAATCATATAACACTCATTTGTATCTGTTCAGACTCTTTCCTGTTTATCTAATCCTTTCCTTATTCTTCATAGGCTTGTCAGTTTTTAAGAAATACAGAAACATCTTGAAATATTTCTGACATTAAATAAAAGAAACCCATTCTTATTTGACACTGTAAAATTTTATTCCTACCGTCAGAAAACATGCGGAGGTCTCATTTTTCATTTTATATACAACTGTGAGAAATAATAACTGTAAAGAAACTGCTCAGCAAATCACTAGAAGCCCAAAATCACATGTCTGACTGAGTCTCGATTAAGTAATAGTAAGTGGCACTATTTTTATTTAAGTAACAAAATATTCCCTCAAACATTATCTACATTCTGACTTTAAAAAATTATATTTTGAAAAATTATAAAACAAATGGAAAAGAGAGAAAGAAAGTAAACCACTACCCTTAATCACAGCATCCCAGCACAGCCACTAAAAGCGTTTTGGTGCATTTCCTGTTTTTTATACTCAAATTTTTTCTTACATTACTTTAATCATAATATACATTTCTATCTGTATCCTGCATTTTCACTAGATAGTAGATCATAAAATTTTGTTGCTATTTTATAATTTTAAAAATTGTTTTAATGGTCATAAAATATTCTTTCGAGTGGATATGTAATACATTTTTAAACTATTTCCCTTCTGTTGGATATTAAATTGTGGCTGTTGTTATCTTGCTATTATAAATAATCCCTTAATGATATCTTTGTATAGATGAATATTTCCCTATATAAGATTGTTACTTCAGCAAGATGTTCTACAAATGGAATTAGTGGGCTAAAAGATATAAACAGTTTTTATAGCTTAATATATACCGCTAAACTGCTTTCCATGGGGTTGCATTAGTGTGTACTCCCACCAGCAACAGACAAGAAAAGCAGTGAGTCTCTACAATCCACATGCCAGGCAGATATGGGGGCAAAAAGATTGAGAAAAAGAAAAATTTCCTTACTCCTCTTTACCTTAATAGAAATATTAAATAATATCATCAGTGGCCCCTATATGTGCAAAGACGTTTAGAGAATATCTGATATCCTTAATGCCCACATTTTGAAACATATTCAGGAGGAAACAAAATTCATGTAATTTTTTAGGGTAGGTCAAGAGATTTATTTGGATCATTTATAAAAGCAGTTAAATAAAAGGGAGGAGTGAGGGGAAGGAAAATCACAAATGACAAATTTTACTTTGTTCAATTTGCTTGGATAAGAATGGCTAGTATTTCATCTAGTTCCCTGCTATGAGGGAACTGGACCTTTGGGTTTTGGGGTTTGGAGCTTGGTCATTATTATCAAGGTGCTAAAAGGAAATGGTGGCAAATTAATTAATTAAGTAAAGACTTTTAATTAAGTAAATTAATTTAAAAAGTAAATAATGGCTGGTAGGAGTTTCCAATACAATTTTATTCTCTGGGTACTAAAAGTACCTTTTTACTTATGGCAGAACATGTCTTCCGGCATCTATCCCAATATACGCCCATAAATACTCTCCTTCTCAGTTTTTCCCTGTGGAGAAAACAATTATGCTGACCCATAATCAATTATAATTTTAACAATAACTGAAATAGTCGATAAGTATACAACCTTACACTAGTAATTTGAAGGTTAAAAACCATTTTCCAACCTGATAAATCTCTTCCAACTAATTCTCCTGAGAACCACCTACACTTCGGGGACAAAATATAATTCACCAACTGATTCCTTGACACAAACAAGAAGGCTGCATTTTTCAACAAGTGAAAATGGCTCCTGAGAGGACTTCAGGCACATAAGATCCTAGAGGATCTTCAAATTCAAAGTTAATGTACTTTTTACAACTAAAAAGTCATGTAGTAATCTGCTATGCCTTAACATGGTCTATTCAATTTTTTAATAGGCTGCTCCTGAAGAGTTTATGCATAAATAATTAACAAATTTCAATGGACTAGTTTTCACGGATGATGGAAAGGTAGGAGGAAGAGATGTGCACCTGTATGTATGCATCTTTTATAACCTGCCTCGTTCTCAAAAGGGTTTAAAGTGACTTGGTGAATGTCTGTAGGTCGTACTATGTTGCACCAGATCGACAGGTCAGATTTCTGGTGATTATAGGTTTCATGTCTACCAACAATGAGAGAACCTGTCCTAAGTTAATAGGGCTCAAATGACACTATGACCTTACCATGCCACTACACACAAAACACATCTCAGAAGAATTAAAGAGTTACAAGTTTTTTAAAAAGTCAAAATGCCAAATAAATGAAAGAACATGTAAGTGGATATATCATGCTTCTAGAGGGAATTTTTTAAGTGGTGGGAGAAATAAAAAAGGAAAAGATATGCTGATTTAATTCAACACATTCTTTGAGCACTGTATTAGGTACTAGGCATTAACAAATAAGACAGACCCTTCTTTCATGGAACTTACACTTCAGAAGGTGGTGACAAACTTTCTAATTTGATGACATAAACATTTTATATTTTAAACTTCTGTATATATAAAAGCATGAAAGTAAAAAGCAAAATCCCTGAAAAAAATCAGCAAATACAAGTGTTAATATCTTTTCATTATAGAATTTATACAAATCAGCAAAAAAAGAATGCTAAAATTCCACCCAATAGGTAACTGGGTAAAGACTGACTAGAAGACGTGGTTCTATAGTGTAGTGGTTAGCACGTCTGCTTTACATGCAGAAGGTCCTGGGTTCACACTCCAGTGGAGCCACAGTCATGGTCTACAGCCATGCCACCCTGAACAAGCCCAATGTCTGATCTCAGAAGCTAAGCAGGGTTGGGCCTGGTTAGTACTTAGATGGGAGACCACCTAGGAAGACCAGGTGCTGCAGGCATAAATAATATAGGGAAAAAAAAAAAAAAAAGATTGACCAGAAAGTATGCAGGAACGACCACAAGTAACTGGTTAACAAATAAATGGAATGTGTAACCTCAGCTCCTAGATTAAATGAAAATAATGAGATACCATTGTTTTACTATTAAATAAACAAATATTATTTTTTACATAACAATAAGCAAGATCTCATGAGATGGTCACTGTTTTGATTGTTGGCAGAGACGTATCTTAATGTAATACTTTTTAAAAGGGTTTGGCAATATAATCTCTACTCTCGAACATCTCATTTATGATAATCTATAAAAATGATGCCCAAATTTAGAAAAGACTATGCATTTTCTTATCATAGTGTTAATCTTTTGATCTAAATGTAAACAAATGTTGCCATAACACAAAAGAATTCTCCAATGAGCTGACCACTTATAAAATTATACCCTATTCAAATATCTCTCCCTGCTTAGCACTGGCCTCCACCAGGTCAGTGTCTTTGTGAGTCAGCTTCTCTCCCTCATTTTAAATGGTATTCAATAATACATTGCAAATAAAATGCAAATCCACTTCAAAGTAAAAATGCAAATTTTACCCCCAAAATGCAAGGTTTCGTGAAGTTGATAAATGTGATAAAGAAGTGCCCAAATCATGGGGAAAGTCAAAGACTGACCAATAGAATCCAACAAAGTTAGGCGAGTTAACAACAAAGAAGAGAAGATGGACGAGGGCTGTGACACTATTGGCACTTCGGTAAAGAATGACTCAAAATATCAGAGGAGATGCCCTTGGGAAAACTGATGAAGCTTCATATATTTTTTCTAAAATTTGTCTTCTGTAATTTCATTAGAATGTCAAACATTAAGTGAAAGATGTCATTGTACTATTATAAAATATTGTCAAAAATATACTAAAATCAATACAATTTCTTTGTTAATTTAAGAATTCAAGCATAGTTGTAATTATAAGATATATTTTTTATCTTATGTTGTAATTTTTAGTTTAATTTTTTAAAGTAAAGTCCAAATCAAACTTTATTGACTACTTCGAAATTTTGATTCTATTTAAAATAGGTTCACCTTAATAGGTCTTTTTTAGTGGGTCAAGTTATATTTAGATTTCTGTACATGGAATAATTGAAAAGGAGATTAACCATCAACCGGGGAATTGGTGAATAAATTATGATGTAATAACTTGATTACTTATCCAGTAAAAATTAAGTTTAAAAGAATTTCTAATAATATGAAAGTTAAACGCATGCTAATTGAAAATAAGATTATAGTGTATTATGATCACAACTATGTTTTTAAAACTGCAGAGAAAAAAAAAGGAAGAAAATCGACATTCTTTCTGGAGTTCTTTAGGTGCTTTCTTAGTGTAGACCGGTTTCTCTCTCAGCCAATTGCACAGTGGTCCACCTGGGACATCTTCTCACTAGAGTGGATCCACTTTCTTCTAGGTCTCATGCTTTCCTCTTTCTAGGTTTACTCCTCTGTTTTACTACATTTTATCAACAGTGGCATCTTTGAAAAGGACATTTGGAAGGTAATTTTTATGAGATTTGCGTGTTTGCAAACGTCTTTATTTTGTCTTCACAATTGATAGTTTGGCTGAACAGAGAATTCTAAGTTGAAAATAATTTTCCCCTTTTCTTCTCCCTGTGGATACTAATTGGATTTTTTTTTTTAGAAAAAAAATATTCCCCCTCTATTTCCTGCATTCTGCATTCTGTTTTCAACCAGGTTTCCATCTTTTTGTCTATTTATCTCCATCTTTCATTGATGCTAGAGGCTTTTCTCACTTGCCTGGTAGAAGATCAGCTGGGATGTAGCTGGGATGTGTTGAGATCGAGCAATTGAATGATGAGCCAGTGTTTTTCCTGGGGTTCCCTAAATGTCAAGATGGGGCTCTCTTTCCCCTGGGCTCATTGAGTTTTTCCAGAGGGTAAATTCCACCAATCTTTTGCCTGAGGGTCAAATGTCCAAAGGCCAGCACTCCACATGAGGAAAGAAAAGGGGACTTCTGGATCCGAATTACTATGTATGCACGGTTTTGGTTAATTTCCTGGTGTTGCGTCCCAAGTCTCACCTTACCTTCCCTCCTAGTCCCCGGCTACCCCGTGGTTCTAAGGGACAAACAGGTTCCCATCTCTTCTAAATAAACTTCATTTGCTTTTTAGCCTGTGGCTTTCTCAATCTCTATCATCCAAAAATTGTTAAAATCTCATTTGCCGATGTTTCTCTTTTTTCCTCTTTAATCATGAGAATTTATTTGTCCTTTTACTACCATTTTATTGGGATTTGAGAGTAAGAGGAGATTGATGTATGTGGCTAATTTGCCATATTGAGCAGAAAACCATATATTACTTTTAGCATAGAAAATAAAAACTTTAAATCAAATAGCTATTGTGACCATAATTACATAAAGCTAGTGTATTCAAATTGCACTATATCAGTTTATCCCACATAAACATAAACTCCATCTATTTAACATTCATTCTTGTAGATTTTCCCTGAAACTGTTACTTCGCATTTATGTCAAAATGGGATTCTCTTATAAGAATCAACTGACTCATCTATTTCACAAGAAAAATGTCTGTGAAAATTTCCAGCATAGCAACCCTTTGTAAATCTTATTTTTCCTTGTTTTGCAGATGCTTTTGTGGAATCATCTAAAGGTTCGTGTCTAAAAATACACCACACGTTTTGTGCACAGAATGAACAGTTTAGATATAAATGTCGAAAAATCAAAACCCCTTCTTTACATTTCTCCCTCTTTTTCAGTTCCATCCTTTATCCCAGGTACCCTAATTCTTATCATCTCATCTCTATTCCTAAGAGCATGGTGAGGGAGGGAAGATAATCTAATAAGTCACTATTACCTTAGTATAAATTGGATCAATACATTTCTCCTAGGAGATTTTGCACTTAAAAGAGGACATGTCAAAAGGAAAAATCCCCTCGCAAGATTTTTCGACAGTTAAATCAAAAGGGCACAGGCATCATGTCTCAGCTCATAGGCTCTCACATCAAGATCCCTACTGTGGAGTTCCAGACATTGCAGCAGTGAGTGGGGGAGATGTAAACACAAATTTCCCTCTGGGCCTCTCAAACAATGAATGCCTTATGGAAAAGCCCTTGGATCCAAAAGGTAAGAGGTCAGCTGGCACTTCGGTTTCTCTGACTTTTGTTTAGGATGTAAGCTCTGAAGGGACAGGTGCGAGTGTCCCTTTCCTCCTGCAAGCCTTTTCTTTACTCCTGTTCTTATCTCCTTTCTCTGCCTGGAGTAGGCACTTGCTGGGAAGCTTACAAGTGAACACATCAGAAAATTTGGGAGATGGCTGTTGGGAGGAAGAAAGTACATGTGTTTCTATCAACAGATAATCTTAAACTTGAGTCGTCACTGTCTAATTTGGGGTACCCTGTTTCAAGTTGTACGTGCTAAGCTGTTTGGTCCCACACCAGTCAGACACACGCATTGTGAAGTGAATCATAGACTCTTGTTTGTGTGAGCTGGAATGTGTACTCACTGGTTGAGTTATTGACTTTAGAGGGTACCTGGCCTTCAGGAAGGCAGAAAGAACACTGATAAAATGTCTCATTTGCCTTTGAATGTTTAACAATGCCTACCTGTGGGCCTCACACACATCGCCATCCAAAAAAAAGATGATTTATTGAAGAGACAGAGAACTTCTGTTGAAGTCAGCTATACTCAGTTGAGTCAAGCTTTTTACAAAAAGGCTTTGTTGAGAAAAGACTGAAAATTCTAACACCCTAAAAGCATCCCAGGAAAAAAATATGGCCAGTTAAAAAAAGCCATTGTACAAGGTTCCCAGCAGGAGCCTAAGCTACATTCATCCATCATAAGGATCTTAGATGATTGGGACCTAACAGGCAGGCTGGCAGACAGCCCTTCCAAGAGAGAGAAGCCTCCTGCATATGAAATCATCCTACTGCAAAGAGGGTCAAGTGGGCCAATCTGGTCCCATGAACAACCCTCAGTCATCAGCAGGTATTTTGTGATTCCAGAGACAACAGAATGTCTGCCACTTGGATTTGAACCCAGATCAACTCTAAACATACAAGATCATGCTCACTTACTAGCAACACAGCTTAGAGGTCAAGTTTTGAGGTTACCATAGACATGGCTAACACTCTGGTTCTACCTCTTAATAAATGTGCGACCTCAAGCAATTAACTTCCATTTCCTGACCTATCAAATAGAGATGATAAATACTACCCCATCGAGTTGCTGTGAGGATTAATTGAAACCGGATATGATTGTCACTGGCACCAGAAAACATTCAATGAATGATGGTCAGCCTTATCATCAAAGCTGATCCTAACAGTAGGAGCAGCAGATTTATAAAGTTCCTACCAGTTCTAAGAATCCTTAACAGTTCTGTGACTATGATGCTAATTTTTAGACCGAATGATAAAATTTAAACCGAATTATCATTCTAAGCTGAATAAAATCAATCAAAATAGTTTTTCAGATAAAGGCTGAATGGCATATTATAATAGACTAAGGAGTAATGCATTTATCTCAAGAAGGTTTGAGATAATGTTCTAGCAAGCATCATTTCTTTATCATACTCACACTGCACGCCACCATCTCCCACTGCTAGCATCAAAAGAGTTTGTTCTCTGAAGTATACAAATTCGTGGATCTGAACCAAACCCATAAGTTTGTTTTAGGAATGCATGTTTAAGACAGCCCTGGGCTATTTCTTTGTCTTGGAACATTTTTCATGAAAGTAGTCTTTTCACTTTGTTGAAGGACAGGATGTTCCAAATCAGTGAATCACTTTTGTTTATAAAATGGAATAGATGAGGTGACATCAATGAAAATGGCGGAATAAGGATCTCCAAAAATCTTTTTCTCCATAAAAGCCATGAGAACAAAGGCAAAATCAACTGCCTTGTGCTATTTCCCATACCAGGCTAACAGTAAATTATTTTTAGTTGAATCTCTTTACTAAGAGTAAACAAATCCTTAGTAACTCATGGCAGTCATTTAAAGCTTGTATTTCAAAGGAAATACAATATCACCCAGTGGAGAAGAAAAGTGGTGTCTTGACTGCTTACTGCCAAAGCCAACTGCACAATGCATTTATCTCCATTCTTTCCTTATCAAATAAAACAGGCATAACTATCTTCTTTTCCCCCACACATACATACCTGTATACATGAACATACACACATACACAAAGAGCAAAGAGAAGAGACAACAGCCAACAGAGATAACATGTTTTTGGAAGAAGTGAAACAGTCTGGAATAATGGTACCTGACATGGCATGGCAGGGTGGAGAAAATCAAAGGCTAAGTGCCTGGAGAGGGCGTGCCAACGAGAAGCAGACTGATTCGCTGCACGGACACCAAGGACAGCTCAGGGAGTTTAGCATCAGGCACCTCTGAGGTGGGGGTGAGGGTGGAGCTGAAAGCAGGAGGATTCATTGAACATCTTCTCTCCAGAAGTCAAGTAGCAACCCATCCCACATCCCTGTAGAAAATAGATGGCTTCATTTCTGAGGAGACTGCATCAGATGTCTGGACTCAGGAGCCCCAGGCACTGTGAGGACAGGGGCCTTTAGTGAAGATTAAGTGAACGTCTACCTTACAAATAGTGAGAGCCCCATCCGCTCCTAGCCCCTTATCCCACTCAGTTCCCAGAACATTGACAACTGGCTTATAACCCAGGCAGGAGGCTGAGGGGGCATTCAGAAGCAACTAATGGGTCAAAGAGAAAAGGTCTACAGATACAAACATTTATGGTCTACTGAAAGGAAAAACCTGGTCCTCACCCCATCCATCCACTGTGAAACCCACCTGGAAATAATCTCCACCTATATTAGCTTCCCGTGGCTACTGTAACAAATTACCATATATTTGGTGTCTTAAAACAGCAGAATTATATTCTCTCATAGTTCTGGAGGCCTGAAGTAAAAAAAAATCAGTTTCATTGGACTGAAATCAAAGTGTCACCAGGGCCTTTCTCCCTCTGGAGGCTCCAGGAATAAATCCTTTCCATGCCTCTTGCAGCTTTTGATGGCAGCTGCCTTCCTTGGCTTGTGGCCACATCACTCCAATCTCTGACTCCGTGGTCACATTGCCTTCTCCTCCCTTCTCAAATCTCTCTCTGCCTCTCTCTTACAAGGTCACTTGCAATTGCATTTAGGGCCCACCAGATAATACAGGATAATTTCTACATCTCAATATACTTAATATAATCACATCTGCAAAGTTTCTGCCATATAAGGAAACATTTATAGATTCTGGGGATTAGGACATGGAAATACCTTCGGGGACCTACCATATTTAACCTACCATACCACCCCCACACAGAAAGTTTTTAACCAGTCTTTTAGTTTCTCACTTAAGTGTTAATGACATCAAAATTTTTTCACCTTTATTGGATATCCGAATTTCTTGTTTTACAAATTGTCCATTCATGGCCTTTATCTGTTTTACTTTCTACTGGTGTTTTTCCTACAGATTAAGAGAATTTTAGACAAGGCCATTAGCCCTTGAACTGCCGTGTATGTTGTAAATATTTTTGCTAATTCGCATTTGCCTATGAATTTGTTTACAGTTTTCTAATACACACACAAAAATTTTAATGTTATATAATCAAATCTAATACTTCTTTTCCTTTGCAATTCGTCCATTGCTATTATATCAGAAAACCTGCCTTATCCTAAAATTAGGTATGTGCTAATATATTTTCTCCTGGTTTTATGGTTTTATGTTTTCTAAAGTACTGAATTCTTTACATGGAATTTATTTTAATATGTGGTATGAGAAAAATCCAACTTGCTTATTCTAAGTTATTTAAACAAGTATTAAGCACAAAATATCTTTTCCTTTCTCTACTGATCTGTCATACCATCTTTATCAAATATATAAATCTTATATATTCCAGGGTCTGTTTCTGAACTCAGTTATCTTAATCCCTCTTTCAGATGTTCGATGTATATCTTTTCTCCCCTCTGAGTTTCTAGTTACAAATAAATAACTATAGTCTATCAAATCATCCCAAAATAATTTCATATTTTCTCATTCTTTCTAAATATTTATATAATTATTTATCTCGTGGTATCTTACTGGTCACTTATCTAAAAGAATTCATTTTTATCATAACACATGTACATGTATTTGAAAATTTTTAGAAACAGGAAAGCATTTTCACATTTTTAAAAGAAAAGAACTTAGAGATATCTTTCCTCTTTGTTGTTAATACAATGATTTATTTAATATCTCTGATGATTTTATTAATTAGTTAATTCAATAAATAATACATGCTAGCCATTTTTCTAGGTTCTAGGTATACAGGACAAAAACTGACAAAAATCCCAACCATCATGAAGCTTACATTCTAGTAGAGGAGACAGATAAAAATGGGATAGGTAAAAATTTTAATGCAGTAAGTGTATCAGTGATGAGTGCTATGGAGAAAAATAAATTGAAGAAGCAGGGTAGAAACAGGAAAATCTGAACAGGTGACTAGGGATGACTGAGAAGCTGGTATGAGTCAAGACCTAGAGAAAGTAAAGGAACCTTTACTTTTCTTCTGTAAATTGACACACACATTGAAATCCCTGGTATATCTTCAGGTATACTTTAAGTATATCTTAAATCAATTACATAATCATTCATTGCTTACCTACTATGATGAGCAAAACGTTAATCTCGACATATCAGAAGGAATCACTACATATTTTAAATATCAAATTCATCATGAGTTAACTGCCTACAATATACTTACAGGAGTGAAGCAGCTTGTTGGAAATCTTTGAACTGTAGAACGAAATACAAAGCTCCTATATTAAAAAAAAAGATATGATTTTCTAAATTTATTTTTTATGTGAGGATCTTTGTTAATTTATTCCCCATCTCTCATTAAATATTTTAAAGTGCTAAGCTAGATGTGATGGGCATAAGTGAGGTTTAAAAGCCATTAGTATTGGTTGTTAAGCATGTAAATAGAAAAGCATGAGTGAAATTATTAAAAGCAACTCAATAAGTATATAATTACCTGGAAGCGTACTTGGGAACTGGTGCAGGAAGTAGATCATATTGCCCTGGTGAAAGCTTAACTGACTACATAGAATGGACAAGGACACCAATAATAGATTAATACAGGTCTTAAACTCACTTCATTTTATTATCTGTCATTCATAATTTTATTTTATGACCATACATTATATAATTTATTCTCTATTTTAATAGTAGAAAAGGTACATTTTCAAAGGTGGAGCTTCAAAACAGTCCACAGATATTTACTTTCCATGGTGAATTTTATGACCATATGCCTGAAATAATGTATTGAAAAATGCTATACAATTGATCATATCGTAAATGTACTAGATTCAACAAATCGATTTTACCATGATCGAGTGAGCCTGCTCTGTGGGTAAAGAACTGCACTAGATGTGGTAGGGAAGAGATATGGTCCCTGACCAGCAGAAGTGAGAAGGCATATACATAAACAATTCTAATATAAAACAATATAACCAATGCAAAAAACAGATTAGAGATTTGAGAAGTAGGGAGAGATTAAAACTAACTAGGTGGCCCACAGCTAACATCACATTAATCAACAATGAAAAGCTAAAAGCTCTTCCTCTAAGATCAGGAACAGGACAATGGTGCCCATCCTGCTCCATTCCTATTCAGCATAGCACTGGAAGTTCTAGCCAAAGTACTTAGGCAAGAAAAAAAGAAATAAAAGGCATCCAAATTGGAAACCAAGAAGTAAAATTGAACCTGTTTTCAGAAGACATGATCTTATATGTAAAAAACCCTAAAGACTCCACCAAAAAAACTGTTAGAACTAATCAATAAATGCAGTAAAGTTACAAGATAAAAAAAAAGAACATTAAAAAATCAGTTGAAGGACCTGAATATAAGACTTGAAACAATAAAATGCATAGAAGAAAACATAGGAACTAAACTAAAGGACCTTGGGCTTAAAGAGGATTTTATGAATTTGACCTCAAAGGCAAGAGATGAAAGAGGAAAAATAAATAAATGAGACTACATCATACTAAAAAGCTTCTGTTTAGCAAAAGAAATCATCAACAAAGTAAAGAGACAACCGTCCAAATGGGAAAATATATTTGCAAGCAACACCTCTGATAAGGGCCTAATATCCAAAATATACAAAGAACTCATATGACTCAATAACAACGAAAAAAACAAACAATCCAATCAAAAAATGGGCAGAGGACCTGAACAGACACTTCTCCCTAGAGGGCATAGAAATGGCCAACAAATATTTGAAAAGATGCCAGCATCGCTAGCTATTAGGGAAATGCAAATCAAAACTACAGTGAGATACCATCTCACACCTGTTAGAATGACTATAATCAAAACAACAAGTAATAACAAATGTTGGAGAGGATGAATTAATATTATTAAAATATCTATGCTACTCAAAGCAGTCTACAGATACAGTGAAATGCCTATTAAATTTCCAATAGCTTTTTTCATATAGGAAAAAAATATCTTAAAATTGATATGGAACCACAAAAGACCCTAAAGTCAAAGCAATCTTAAAAAGAAGAAAAAAGCTTGAGCATCACACTTCCAGATTTCAGATTATGGTACAAAGCTATAGTAATCAAAACAATATGATACCAATATAAAAACAAACACATAGACCAAGGGAACAGAATACAGAGTCCAGAAATAAACCCACACATATACAGTCAACTAATCTTTGACAAGGGCACCCAAGAATACATAATGGGGAAAGGACATAAATAAATGGCATTGGGGAAACTGGATATCCACAAGCCAAAGAATGAAACTAGACCTCTCTCTTATACCACTCACAAAAATTAACTCAGAATGGACTGAATACTTAAATGTAAGACCAAAACCATAAAACTCATAGAAGAGAACATAGGGAGGAAAAGCTCCTTGACATTGGTCTTAGTAATAATTTTTTTTGGATGTGACACCAAAAGCACAAACAAAAGCAAAAATAAGCAGGTGGGATAACATCAAAGTAAAAAGCTTCTACATAGCAAAGGAAACAATCAACAAAATGAAAAGGCAGCCTAAGGAATGGGAAAGAGTATTTGCAAACCATATATCTGATAAGGTGTTAATATCTAAAAAAATATAAGAAACTCATACAACTCAATAGCAAATCATCATCATCATCATCATCATCATCATCATCATCATCCAATTAAATTGGGCAGAAGACCTAAATAGACATTTTTCCAAAGAAGACATTCAAATGGCCAACAGGTACATGAAAAGGTGCTCAACATCACTAGTCACCAAGGAAATTCAAATTGAAGCCACAATGAGATATCACCTCACATCTGTCAGGGTGGCTATTATAAAAAAAAAAAAGAGAGATAATAAATATTGGTGAGGATGTGGAGAAAAGAGAACACTTGTGCACTCTTGGGGAATGTAAAATAGTACAGTCATTATGGAAAACAGTATGGAAGTTCTTCAAAATATTAAAAATAGAACTCCCATATGATTCAGCAATTCCACTTCTGGATATATACCCAGAGGAAACAAAATCAGTTTTCTAGAAGATATATCTACACTCCTGTGTTCAATGCAGCATTATTCACAATAGCCAAGCTATGGAAACAACCTAAGGATCCATCAATGGACAAATGCTTATGGATGATAGATAATGAAAATGTGATATATAAATATATATGAACAATAATATAAATATATATTATTATTTAGCCATAAAAAGAAAGGAAATCCTGCCATTTACAACAACATGGATGAACCTGATGGGCATAAGGCTAAGTGAAATAAGCCAGACAGAGAGAGACAAATAACATTTTGTATCACTTACACGTGGAATCTAAAAGCTTGTACTCATGAAACAGTAGAATGGTGGTTGCTAGAAACCGGGGTGGGAGGTGGGGGGTTGGAAATGGGTAGATGTTGGTCAAAGAGTACAAAATTTCAGTTATAAGATGAATAAGTTCTAGGGATACAATGTACAGCATGGTGATAATAGTTAATAATACTGTATTGTAACTTGAAATTTCCGAAGATAATAGATCTGTGTTCTCATCAAACACACAAACTGGTAACTATGTGAGGTAATGCGTATGTTATTCAGCTTGTGATTGTGGTAATCTTCATAATATATATATATATATCAAATCATCATATATACAGCTTTGTCAATTATACCTCCATAAAGCTGGGGGAAAATAATTAAATAATCCAACTGGGTGATCTAAAGATGACAAAGACAATGAGATTCGAGTGGGGTTTTAAGGAAAGGACTTCCTTGAGGAGAACAAGGGAGTGTATTCTAAGGAGAAACAGTGCAGAAGAGACTTTGTCTTTGCCCACTGTCGAACCTGTTGCAAACTTCCTAGGTGGCTCTGTTGTCCCTGAGTTTATGGCTATTAGCCCAGAGGTACATGAAGTAAGGGAGTGCCAGGAACTGGTAAGCACATAGAGTGGGATATGTAAAGGAAGGGAGGGAGAGAAGGAAGCACGATAAGAAGCCAGAGAAGACTGATTGGACCTCCAGAATTTCCTATGCTGAAGGAAGGAGTTATATCACAAAATCCTGGGAGACTCCTTCACAAAGTGAACAATCACTCCACCCCCTATTATTTTAAAATCAGATTTAAAAATACAATATCGCCTTTGTTGAAAATGAGGAATCCATATCCTGACATTTTCTTCCATAGGGAAGTTCTGCTATTATATTTTACCCTGCATCTCTCTTTTACATGTTGATATACAGTTTTGATTGTAGAGGCAGGTTTTTATGAATATAGCAATAATGGTAAATACAAATTTTATGATGAAATACACACATTGTCCTGATGCACCTGTGCCTTGTTCATTGCTCACTTGACTTAATAAACACCCCCCAAAATGGGTATTTTTTTTATCCTATTGCAGAAGCACAGATATGTATTTTAAACAAGGGGCTTTTTGGGGGGTCACGAATTCCTGTTTCTTAATTTTGATGATGGTCACATGGGTGCTTGCTTTCTATTTACATTAAACCCTGCATATATGCTTTATGCTTCTTGTTCTTGTGTTCTCACATGCTCTCTTTCTCTCCCTCATGTACATATACACACATACACAGAAGGAAAAAGAAAAAAGAGAACTGAAAAGTGAAAAAGAAAAAAAAAGCCCTTAAAGCAGTTGTTTATTCATCTACAGTCAGCAACCACATAAGATTTTTGCAATAAAGTATACATGAAAAAACTCTTAGACACCATTAGTCTAAAAAAGAATATTGGTTACCCGTAGTTTCTGTGTTTGTCCTACTTTACTTGGTCATTCTTTGCTATTTAATATAACTGAAATAGGACTTTTTTCCATAAAGTCGTTAATAGTCAGCTGCCTTATGTAAGAAACTGTTTCTCTGCACATTGCAGAACTTGTTGCAAACTATCTGGGTGGCTCCATTGTCTTTGGAGATTTTATATATACATATACATTTTCCTAATTTCTACATATGTGGCTCAGTTCTTCATTTATAACGTAAGGCTCAGAGAATCTAGACAGCGTGCCCACACAAAAAAACCTGATTCCAGTTAATTAATGTTTCAGTCCCTGTTGATTAAGTAATCAGAAATCTTGCAATTGCTCGGAGTCATACAATATGACAGGATGATATTAGTGTGGATACTTAATTCAGTTGTGTTGCACTAATACCATCAATGTCGGAAAACTGGAGTAAAATCAACCCTACTTATTAGGCTCTTGGTATGACAATGTTTTGAGAACCCAGATCCATAAATAGGTAGGACAGAAAGAAACAGATTTTTTCACTGCTTTAGAAGCCCTGCCAGAATAATCATACAGCAAGTGCAGCCAAAGGGCTGGTAGATGCAATATTTTTAGGTACTATTGGTAGAAATTTCAAGTGTAACTTCTCTCTGAGATGTCAAGTCTGTTGTGTCATATGGAAGTATCTCTGCTCAGATTTCTTTATGGTCTGAGAAATAGACAACGTAAGACTTTCTCAGAAAGAAGCCTACCTAACGATACTAATGATATTGTTCTTAATTTTATTAATAGCTTTTAATTTTCATCAGCTCCAAGTGAAATAAGAACTACAAGTGAGTCCCAGTCCTTGAGATAAGTTCTCTGTTCATCTTTCAAAATCCATTTTCATTTGCCACTCTCTTGACAAATTTGCATGTGGCAATTACTGCTTTGCCTTGCACTTGCTCTTTGAGAATTCAGCCTCAAAAATATCTGCTAAATGAACCAACTATGAGGGCCCCCTTTTTTTTTTCATTTAAATGCACAATGAATTGCTCCATCTTCTCTTTGTTTTGCTCTTCATTATCCCAACATTTAAGTTGAGTTCCCGCAGTATTACTTGCCAGACCCTTCTTGGGCACCAAGTTTCTCTCTAACAATACCTTGCTTAGTGAAAAACCATCCTGTCGAAAATCCCTTCAGTTGTTATTTTACCATGGAGCACTTTGCACATTAACTTGTCTTCTGAGATATCATCATCATAGCTATAAACACAGCTAACAAAGATCAATGAACTGGCAAGATGCAGTGCAAATGCACTGAGGTGGGAGTGGGAGTGGCAGACTGGGGAAGCATCCAAGAGGCCAGTGGGGCAGGAAGAGAAAGTGAGAGGGAGTAGTAAGAGATGAGGCCTGGAATGAAGCCAGTTCACATTAGAACTGCTGACCCTGAGAACCACCACTCAGAGATATCACGCCTACTTTTGAAAAGCTTTAAACCCAGTGGTTCCCAAGGGGTACAGGGGTGCCGCCAGGGGGCATTAGGCAAGTCTGGAGACAATTTTGTTTTTTAAAACTGGGGGTGGGTGGGGGGGAGGGATCGAGAATGGCATCTAATTAGTTAATGGCATCTAATTATCCAGGAAGTAGCCAAAAATCCTATAAAGCCCAAGATGGTTGCCCCACACACAACAAAGAATTATCCTGTCCAAAATGTCAATAGTGCCAAGGTTGAGAAACCCTGAATTAGACATACAAGCAGAGAAGTAAAAAAGGTAGTTGGATATACAAGTCTGGACCCAGAAACACATTTGTAAATTATAAACAAATACGTGATGTTCAAAGCCTTGACTCCAAATGAGATCACCAAGGGCAAGAGTGTAGATGAGGAAGAGGTGTGAGGGCCTGGGGCGCTCCAAAAAGAGATCAGGGAGAAGGAGCTTAACCAGCAAACAGCTAAGAAGAGAAAACAAAAATGAGGATTGAGGAAAAGGTGTCAAGGGTTGGAAAGAGAGGTGATGTGAGATAAAGCCACTCGGGAGAGTGGGAGAGTAAACAGACTCGGGAAGTCCATTCACTGCCCAGTGAGGTGAAGAATGTAAAATCAGACGAGTCATTCAGCTACATGGATGCAGGTACAAAGTTCCCAAAGAGTTAGATTTAACCAAGGTTGTGGCTTTGTCAAACAAGTCATATGTGCCATCAGGGACAAGGGAATTGAGGATGTATGCAGGCAGTAACTCTGATCATTCATTATACAATTTAAGCTTTGCAAGGAGGGAAAACATAGTAAAGTTGAGAAGCAGTGAAAAGGTGATAGGGTCAATGGATTATAGATCAGGGAAAACAGAACAATTGTTAGGGCTGGGAAACCAGAGTAATAGAGGCAAAAGATTAGGAGTAATCAGTGGGGTGCATGCAGTTGAGATTATGGAGGGTTGAAATGATTGGTCTTGAAAAAAATCTAAGGAGTGAGTGGCTAACATAGAGGAGAGTTCAAGAAACTGAGAAGTGAGATCGTTGCAAGTTCATGTACATGTGTACTGAAATTATGACAAGAGTAGTGGAAAGAGTGACAGGGAACGAAGGGAGCTAAAATCATCCAGAAATAAGGGGAATAACCCCAGGGTTAGTGGATGACTGAAACGTTGGGGAAAAGGCACGTCACAAAACTATATGTACGGAGACAGATGGTCCCATTTTCACACATAGAGTCTACAATAAAAATGTATTTTTTCTCTGATAAGAAATTATTGTAAAAATTATAGGGCTATCTCAAATACTCTTTGTAAAGAGCCAGATATAGATGAGTATATACATACACCCACACATATTCAAATATACGTATATATGTGTATATACGTAATAAGATTCTTTGATACAAATTTTCTAGTTGAGTTACATGCTTCAGAATAAAGATGTTAAAAATAGTAAAAACTTTTACAAATAATAAACAGCTCTAATGAGTGAATATTCTATTTAAAATTATGAAGCTTGAGACTGTTGTTCTATTTTAATTAAGTAGCAATAATGTATATAATAGCTACTTCAAATTCAAATTATTTTACTGAGTTCTGTTATTAAAAAACCAGAATTATAAATTTTATTAGTGAGTAAACAGTGTTACATCTAAGTATCTCTCCTATTATGAACATAATACCTTTGAAATAGAAAATTAAGAAAACATTACATTTTTCCAGTTTCTGGAGTTCAGTCCTTTGTGGGAGGTGGGGAGAAAGGGGAGAAAGAAAAAAAGAAACAGGAAAAGTATGTTTTCAGAAGGTTTTGATCCATCTCTCTGAGTAAGCCAAATTCTTTTGGTCTTTTAAAGCTTTAAATTTTGCCTAATCCCAACGTCCTGTGTTTTCTCCTTTCAACAGTGGGTCTTGGCCTACCCTCAGAAACCCCTAAAAGCAAGAAACGATTCCACATGGAGCATGGTAACTTGATACCAAGCCATAAGTCTAAGTAAAATTTAGCGTTTGTATTCATTCTCTGAAGCAAGCAGGATAGGATTTACCCAGTGAACTTTTATCATTCTGTCCTCTTACAAGCTATAATTTGCAAAGCAGTAGGAAGAGTCTACATGTTAGATGCAACATGTGCTCATCCTACGGAAAAATTCCTTGTCTATCCTCATAACCATAAGCACTTGTATTTAACTTTCAGATGCAACGCATTTCTTCTCAGTTTATCACAACGATATTCTGATAAGGTTGGTACTATTACTAGCTTCTTTAAATGGGAGATATTAAAGCCCAAAGTCCCAAGTAACAAAGTCCAATTTACAACCCAGTCCCTTGAACAGGCCCTTTACAATGCTATGCCCCTCCCTCAAGACACAACTCGGGTTCTACCTGTCCAGCCCTTGCCCCTTATTCATGTACAGAGGCACAGGGCAGACTGCAAAGAGCACCGAATTTGGGCTCAGAAGCCCTCATTTAAAAGTACTACCTCCCCTCCTTATTAGCTATGTACCTCTGAACAAATTACTTCGTTTCTATTTATCTCAGCTACCTTGCATGTAAAACCGGGATAACATTTGTTCTGCCTATTTCAGAATGCTTCGGAAGAACTCCTAAGAGAATATATGTGGAAGCTCACAGTAAACTATTAAGAGCCACATAAACGTCATGTATTATTCAAGGTCCAGCTTGAGTTCTACTTTATCCAGGGAAACTTCCAGCCTTTCAATTCAGCCCACACTGAACTCTCCCCTGGCATTTCCTGCTACACTATTTATCTCAGCATTTGAAATATTTGCTGTTGTATTGTTACTTACATATTTCCAAGTCAAGAAAAGCTTCCCTCCACAGAGCCTAGCACAGGGCTGTAAGGACAGCAGTACTCTATATTATCGATGTCATAAATGAACTGGTGGAACTGAGAGTAGACTCTTACCCTCCTGGTACCACAGTGCTCATTTCTACAAGAAATTTTGGAAGAAGCTTCCCTATGGTATATAGTTATAGTCACACTCTATCTAATAAGGGCTCTACTTACCAAAAGGCAGAGTTTTCTCTTTAAAAGAAGAGGGTATACCATATAAACTTCTTGAAGAGACCAGAAGTATGGCCCAATCATGGATAAGATACCAGAGTTACCTCTAGCTGGGAGAATCCTGTCAAGAGTCCCCCAAGAGGGAACATTCCATCCCCTCCCCGCATCCTTTCCTTGGATTAAGGAGGCCTCACAGGGAAAAAAAAAAACTCTTGCTGTACATATTTGCAAATTAAGCAGCACTTCTTTGATGCCTGCAGAAAATCAGGCATCCTAAAGGTCTTTAATTTCTCCTGGAGAAGATACACTCTAAATACACAGAACATTTTCCCCAGGGCTCTTGGTAACTTTCCCACAAAAACCTAGCTGCTAGTAGTGCTTTACCTGATCTTTGTAAACCAGTGTGCTGGGGCTTGACCGCGGTTTGTCTTTAAATGAGTAAGTGGCCACTTGCTTCTTCAACAAGTCCAGGAAGTCAGGAGGCATGTACTGGGGAAGGTCATTTAAGACTGGATTGTTTCTTTGCACAAGAGGTGGTTTTTTTCTTCCTTCATTTTTAAAATTGTAGGTTGCTGCCACTGGATTTGATAGGGAGTCTTCAATAAAAGTTTTCAAGTGGTAAGTGCCAGGGATAGGAGTATTCTGTGGAAAATTGACATCATTTTTCAGATCAGTGTGTAAACTGTTAACATCTTCTAAAGCAGCATTCTTGGAAGGATCACACCTGTTTGTTTTAAAGTTTAATAAAATTCTATCAAATATAGTAAACACTCTGGACACAACAGTATTTCAAGACAATCATGATTATTTCCTTTCTGAAACAATTGCTGAATTATAGTAAATGGGTTATGACCATAGTTGAAGTTTTAACTTCTTAAAAAGTTAAAGATCAAAGATACTTAAACTTGAGATTCAATTTGACTATATATCTCAAGCCTCTAGTGAGACCATTCAGGATGTTTCTCGACTAAATAAAAGTTATCCTACTTCTGCTTAGTAGATGCTACATGTTTCTGTCTAGCCCTCAAGTGGGAAGCTACAGGATAGTAACGTGAGACTGAGGATGAACTGGCAGAACATATGATCTAATTAGTCCAATAAGGGGTGGGGTACTTTCCAATCCCAACCACAATGTGGCTGAATGGCCAGAACTGTAAGTTTAGTCACTGCTGCTTTTGTGGCCATCTTTCCACTGAGTGATCATCTCAGTTCTACCATTAAAATGAGTTCAAATCCAAGAAGGCTTTGGCCTACGGGGACCCTCTGTTATTGAAGGATGAGGATAGAAAAATATTTCTGCAATATAGAGGGAATCTCCTAGTCATTTTACTTTCATAGATCACCACCTTGAATTTTATACACTAACCATGTTAATTAACAAAAGTAATCATAGGCTCTAGCCATGCCATCTAAGATAAAAACAGAAAACCAAAAACCTCTCCAGAATGTATGCTGTTTCTTCCTTGTGTAATCTCACCAAGGTCATAAACTAGGTTGATCTTATTTAGATATTCTGTAAAGCAACTAGATTTCTAGAGTTGTTTTACTTTTCTAAGCTTTTATTTTTAAATTCAAAACTTAGTTTTCTCATTTATATGCTAATACTAAAGTTATAATTGTGAAATACAGCCCACTGTTTCCTTACAATTAAGTGTTAGTGACTTAAAAGGCAAGATTGATTAAAACATTAATGGGTCAACAATCATTTGAATAAATTATTCAAATGAAAATGAAAATGTACATACTGTTAATGCTATTCTCCACCATCCTTCTCTTTCAAAAGATGATGTCTTCCGGATTGGCTTCTATTAAAAAACATAAAATGTGCTTATTCATTTGACAGGTGATCTCTGTAAGTTAAAAATAATTTATAAAATATTTACTTGATGAAATGAATACTTGCACCAAATTAGTCAGCCTGAATTAAAATACAAGCTACATAATAAATTTTGCCTGTAATATTTCTTAAATTGCTATTTTGTGATTTAAAGTGCTTTTTAAATATCTAAATTCCTTTTGAAAAAATTAGAGCAATAAACATCCCCATCGCACAGAGATTTCATAAAGATAATTAGATGTGACAAATTTTGGTGTTCTTGGGAAGAAGAGTCTTGTAAATCCAAAATTGTATCATTATAATTGTTATTAAGATTTATGGCTCGATCCTTTTGTCTCCTTTAGTGGGTGAAGAGAGCTCATTCTCAGATGAGGATGAACTGGGAGAGATGGCAGATTTTGGTGTTGTGGGCTATACAGATATTATGTCTTTAGATGTTGCTTTAGAAAACCTAAATATAAAAGAGAGTAATAAAGATGACATTCCCAATTGTAGACAATGTCTTCTGTGCTGTATTTGTTGAAGGAAGTGGACAACAACTATCTTGGGTTTGGTGATTGTAATTTCAGCTGTCACTCTTGTCACATTGTGAACATTCAAAAGGAAGAGGGAAAATCCAAATGATAATCACTTCCACTAATTTTTACTTTTAGCAGGTGAATGTAGGGAGCAGTGCAGGGGTGATCTCTGCTTCCTGCACCTTGAGTCAGAATGATAGAGTAGCCAGACTTGGGCTTGATTCCAGCTCTGCCACTTACTAATTAAGAGCACTAGGCAAATTACTTACCCCTTATTAGACCCAGCTTCCTCTTGGGATTATAAAAAGAAGGCATACCAGGGTTGGCATGAGAATGAGACATTGTACATATAAACACTTGAGACCACAACCAGTCCTTAATAATAAAGGGCAGTTTTTATTTTTAACATCTTGTCTGCCAAGTTAAGAAGCAGAATATTTTGGAATTCTTCAGTTTCCAAGGATGCTCCTGTCTTCCACAATACGTTCCCCATACTTATTTATTATTATTCCACATTTATTTCAGCCTCAAACTGTCAACAGAACAGTTGTTCGGTTTTCCCCTTTTGTGCTATTCCCACTAGGTAAAGTCATTAAAATATTGACTTCTACTTTCATTTATATAATGCTTTTGTTATTAGTATGAAACTGCATAAACAAAGCAACAGTGCATTAAAAAATAATAATCTAATCAGCAAACTGATATAATTCATTATTATGGTCTAGCAATTTACATCCACTCTACTTACGAGTACCTCTGGCTTTAGTTTTACATGAAATATGTTCATTTCTCTAAAAAAACATTTTTTTCATATATATTGTTTGAATTTCTTCCTGTACATTCCCTTTATTAGATTTATATTGAATATTCTCAGTGGCACATTCATAGTCACAGAAATCTAACTTTCTCAGGCAGGTCAGGACAGGTCTCCCACCTCTACCTGGGCCAGGAAAATGTGGTGGGAAGGAGAAGGGAGGAGTAAACATGATACATCTAAAAGAAGGTTAATAGGCAGCTGCTGTTTTGTTTTGCCCAAGGCAGGTGATCTAAACTCCACCCCTCTACCACTTCAAATTCACTTCGGGGGTGAATCACTTTACAAAAGGTAGGCTAAATTTAAAAAGTAAACAAAGATAGTTTAAAATATTTTATAAATTCTAAACTAAGAAGCAGGCCAAAAACCAAAAAACAAAAACAAAAAAAACCCATGCCTGATCACTAATGAAGGAAAAACCCATTATCTCGACAGGCGGGAAAATGAAAGGAAACTAATCACCCTATTAAAACAGTTGTCCAGAACAATTAGTAGTAGGAAAGGGGAACAGGAAGAACAAGCGAGTAGTAGTAGCAAGGGAAGAGAAAATAAATGAAGTAGAGCTCGAATAAAGATCAGAAGAAAGGACTACAGGTGGTGAGGGCAGAGAGAGAAAGGTAGAAAGAGAGAGCCGGAGGGGCAAAAGGGCTCGGGATTAGAAAAAGGTGGAATTTTTGGCGGAGGAGCCTGGCGAGGGGAACGGTAGTTAAGGGCTCCGGGGGAGGACGGTGGTACCGAGGCCATGACCACTGAACCACCATGCCCCACATCTTCCCTTACTGTGGTGGTGATGGAGATTACGGACTGGTCCATGGCGGCAACCTCGCTCCCTAGGCCGAGGCTGGTGTCCTGGTCACCAGGAGGTGCCTCGGCCCGCCGGCTCAGCGGCTCCTGAGCGTGTGCCGGGGACCCGCCCAGTGTCTCCGGTGGTGGGGGAAGGGAAGCGGGCGCACACTTTGAAGCCTCGCGTTTACCCTCGCGCAGAGAAATTCGTTCAGATGGTCACGCAGGTCAGGCACACGTGTGGAGTCACCAGAAAGTCCTCAGGTAAGTACCCGCACCAAGGGAGGCTTTTAAAAGCAGTTTGTAAGGTCTTGACAGAACCATAATCTTCATCAGCCCTTCCTAAATCACCACCAATCCCACACCCCCAAGGAAGGGGGACAGTATGCTTGGTAGGCACATTGTTTTTAGTAAAAATCAGCCTTAGGCCCCACTTTCTAAGATTGTTTCTGAGCTCCTCCAGATGGAAATTCTATAGGTGTCACTTCTCTTGACTGATTTGAGAAGTGGGGTGAGCACTAAATCAACAGGCTTCACTGTGAAACCAGACCACTCTTTCCTATCTGTATAGACCTTTTCACCATTCAACCTCTCATGGCTGTAGCATCTCAACCTATTAAAATTCTCATCATTAAAAACGAACCCTCTTCTAAACCTTAATTCCATTTTATAGAGTACTTGCTGTTCCAGATATTTTACATGCATTAATTTATCCTTCCCAACCCTGTGAAGTAGGTTTAATCCCATTTTGTGGATGAAGAGGCTTCCTTGGACACTTTAGCCGTTGACAGTATCATACAGCAGTGGCAGAGGTAGAGTTCAAATCCAGGTCTGACTCCAGCACTCCAATGTCCCAACCACCATGAAGTTTCTGCTTTCACTAACTTTCAAGAGTAGTGTGCCTTGAATGCACCCGACCTAATCTCGGAAGCTTAAGCAGGGTTGGGCCTGGTTAGTACTAGGATGGGAGATGGCCTTGGAAT
Source organism: Pteropus vampyrus (assembly GCF_000151845.1). NCBI lineage: Eukaryota > Metazoa > Chordata > Mammalia > Chiroptera > Pteropodidae > Pteropus > Pteropus vampyrus. Next base: position 1,991,210 of record NW_011888847.1, on the reverse strand, counting down.
ACCAGGCCCTGTAGGTATTAAAAAAATAAATAGAAATGACCGGGTTTATATGAATTAAAAAAAAGAAAAAAAAAAAGGTAGCGTGGACTCAGTCCTTCCCTGGCCTCCCATTTTTTCGTAGAACCATCTTGACATGTACACACACCTTTCCACTAACATTGCACTTGCTATTAGCCAGTGATCCAATTGCCAAATACAGTGGGGATTTATCAGTTCTTAACAAATGACCTTCATTTGTCAATGTGGCATTGATCACTCCTTTATTCTTGAATCTCTTGCCTTCCTTGACTACCAAGATTTGAACTTTGGCTGTTTGGTATGATTTATTGTGCTGCTTTGTCTAAAAGGTGACCATAAATTGGTACTTACCCACAGGTGGCAATTTTTGAGATTAACTAGAGTGAAATGTTTGGAACTATGTCTGGCACAATACATTCAGTATACATGGACTATCACTGCCTTTAGGACGAAAGCAAAATTCACAATCCAACCCACTCTCCTTTCCCTCATGCTCCGATGTATCGGAATTGACCTTTGAATTATGGCAAGGTTAGGGGTGCCAACACCCAAGCTGTCGAAAATTCGTAACTTTTGACTCCCCAAAACCTTAAATAGTCCCTAGGTATCCATGAGATCCTGGTTCTAGGACCTCACACAAATACCAAGATCCTCAAGTGCTTAAGTCTTATATAAAATAGCTTAGACGAATGCATATAATCGGCCCTCTGTGGGTGAGAAACCCAGGAATATGGAAAGCCAACTATATTTATTTTTTAAAAAATATAGGTAAGTAGACCCATGCAGTTCAAACCCATTTTTCAAGGGTCAATTGTACTTGCAAACTCGAAACATGCCATCTACACACTTCCAAGGTCTCCCCATACACTAGCCTTTGACAGCCTGGTAAACCTAAAGGGTCAACTCCAAGAAATCCTCCTAGGCATAATCCCTCATAGCCCAGAGGACCCTGTGCCTATCTGTTGGAGAACTCATTTTGATAAATCATTCCTAATTTTAAACATATCCAGAACAAGTATTTGTCTTAATTCTGAGCCTTTTAAACACAATTAAAATATTTGTTGAATAAATGAATGACCAGTTTTCCTCTCTATAAATAAAATCAGAGGATGGGCTACTACAGCAGTGCCTCTCAAAAATTAAATGTGCATAGAAAACATCTGGAGATTTTGTTAAAATACGGATTCTGATTCAGATTCTGGGCAGGGCCTAAGATTTTGCATTTCCAACAAGCTCTCGGATGATTCTGTGGGCAACTTTTTGAGCAAGAGACTAGAGGATTCCATTTAATTTCTCAAAATACTGGGATTATTCTAAATTCGTTTAACACTGCCTTAAAAAAAAAAAATAAGCACCAGGTTTGAATCAAGAACTGAAATTATAAGGCCAAGAGGCACTGTACCTCATTTCATTTTCTTATTTTGGCTGAGCCTGTGAACTGGCTCAGCAGACTAGGGACTGGTACCCAAGAGACTAAAAGAGTGTGATGAAAGGTACAGAGAAGTCCAGAAACCCATACAAGGTGTGAAACAGAAGGGAAGGGAACATCTAGATGAGAAAATAGATTGAGTATCTCAAAAATAGAAACAGCATGGGTCAATGATTTCAAGGACTTTACCAATAAAACAGAATAAGCATGTAGGATAAACAAAATGTCCTCCTAAGAAAACACTGTCTTAAACAGTAGTACTGAGAAAAGTTAAAATTTTTTCAGGTTATCATTAATAGCAGTTTAAAAGGTGGGGAAGGCATCTCTCTTTAAGAATACTAAGAATTTAAGAATACACTAAGTAGAGCTCAACAGTGCCTATGCTATGCATCGGCTCTTTAATAAAAATTACATCCTAGAATCATTAACTGAATTCAGTTTTTGTTACAATTATTTGAGAGCAAACATATAGTATTGATAAAAGAATTATCAATAACCACAATCCTAATATAAAAAAAGTAACATGGTTAAAATTTGAAGATAAGGTTTTAAAATTTAGTCCTGGGTTTGAAGATTATGTTGCATAAGCAGTAGAACTGAGATTTGAACCTAGCTCAGTATGTGCTCAGTTACCAAAAAAAAACTGTTTATACTTCAATTTCCTATAAAAACATAATGCTTGCTTACTGTCTCTTTTGTAAAATTATAAGAAAATCACCCATTAATATGACACACGAAGAGTATCCCCAAAACGTGTTTCTCCTTCCACCATAACAAACTTCAAACTGGGAAAACACCAAGATTAACTTTGCTCAATCCCATTTTACAAGCTCATACTGGTTTAACAGGGTAACATCAATCGAACACTTATTGCAAATACCAAGGACTACGCTAAGTGCTTTACCTTTTATTATTGTAAAGCCAAGTTAGAAACCAGTTGGGTAAATTCTACCCAATTTTACAGGTATAACAGGCTTGGATGAGCTCTTCAAGCTTATTCACACCAATAATCTAAAATACCGCAATAAAATGCCAAAGGCTATGTGCCTCAGCCAGACACATGAATCTTCCACCAAATACCTCATTTGGCCTCCTTTTGACTAAACTCTTACATCTAATGAAGGTCCATTTAATTGATTTGCCTGTGTAAAATATTGTTAGATTTTCAATGCCTCTAACTTCCCTTATCCTATCTAAAACATACTTATCACTCTTCCTTTACTAACCATCCAGGTTTTCTATTTTCTAGTAGACTAACAGTGGTATAAAATTAGTCAAAAACAGGCAATAACCTGCCAAATTACTCTCTGAAAATTAAAACCTTGTGGCTATAATAATCAGGTAACAATTATACTTAATGTTTTAATCTTGGCTATAGTTTGCTATGAAATTTCTCATTATTTAAAAAAACAACAACAGAAACTCTGACAACCACCTTTTGAGTGTTTTAAATAATAGAAAAAGCACTGGTTTAGAAGCAAGCAAAAACTAAAAGTTTTAGTGCTATTCCACTCCTAAAGATACTTTTTTTGGTAAAATGTATTGCAGACAAGCAAGCACAACTGAAAATTCTCTGCCTTGTGGTAGAATTAAAAAGCACTATGAGTAAAAACATTAATAGAGGTAAAAACAAAATAAGCTTCCCTCCCTAGATTTAGATTGTTGTTTTCTCAATACAAACATTTAGAAAAATAATTGCATGGCTGAAGTCAATACTGACAAACAGATGCCATAGCTGAAAAAGATATTTAAAAGGTACGAAGCACTAAAACACCTACCGTGTGCCAGTCTATTCTAGGTACAACTTAACAAAAGGTTTTTATCTTTCACTTAAACCTTCTGAAGAAAGTATAATTTAAAAACTAAACAAAATCTTGACGAGTCAAAAAAAGACTTATCTAAATTATACCAAGTAGAAACCACCTCCACATCTGATTCTCAAAATTATTTGACCTCAAGTTAATTAAATGACTCAGATTCAGAGCAACAGTTGGGTAAAATTGGGTAAAATTTTTTTTTATTGGAAAACAAATATACAACTTGGAATGGATTTGAGGCAAATTGTGCCATAAGCAGATTTTCTTTAAGTGGCTAAACAAAGTTTAAAAAGCAAGTAACAATAAAAGAAAATGTTTCTGGTACAGGACCAGTAGTACAAAAAAATAGTGTACGAGTACCTGGATAATACACCCGTTTTGCAATAGTGCAACTTTTAAGTACATATTGTCGACTGTCCATAGTCCACGCAGAGTTACAACTCCACACTTCACAACAACATGCTGACAGTTCCTAAAGAAAACTACTTAAAAAAAAGGCATAACCCAGATGATGTTCCCTCATTTGACCAACTCCTTCTAAGTTTAGATGTGCAGAAGGGCTTAGATATATCCAGAGTAAGCCACATGCAACATGTTACTTGATCAATTTTCTAAAATAAGGTTTCAGGACAATGACAATTAAGGGAAGAAAACATGGAGGAATGAAGTCCTAATTACTATACATGCATATTTTTTTTGACAGTAGGGGGAAACCTTTTACAGATAAGTTACAAACAAAAGGCAAATAAACAATTTTGTACAAGAAATTTAACACATTCTGTACAATGTCTTCACTTTGCTGTCATCATTTGTACAAACTCTGAAAAAGAAGAAGTACACAAAATGTTGAGTCAACGGCAAAGGACTGACAAAACCAATCACATTTACTCACTGAGCAATCTCTATTCCCCTTTTTTTCTCAAAATTTTCATAAAGTGCAGAGGAAAATTCTAATTTACTGCCAAAGCTGGAACTTCATAAACCAAAATTAACAAATAAACCCAATTAATGCTTTAAGTAGCTATCATAAAAAGCACTCTTGCTGAGTTTTGTTTTACAAATGACACTTGAACTTGAAGCATATATAGTTTCAGACTAAAACTGATAGAAGAGAATCCAATAAAGAAAATGAATTTTCTTAAATTAATTTTATTTTGAGGATCTTGAAATAAAAATTTGAAGCTTTTTAAATTGTTCCACAAACGTTATATAAAAATTGTTTCCTCATAGTTGAATACAGTGTTTCTTCTCAAACTTTAATGTGCTTATGAAATCACCCACCAGGAATCCTGTTAAAATGCAGATCTTGGGTATAAGGGTAGAACCTGATAAAAAGTTCTCAAGTGACAACGATGTTGCCTAGTTTGTACACAATATTCTGAATAAGAAAAGGTTAGTAAATATAAATAATTGTTTTATTAGCATCTTCGTGAGTTTTATTTAAAACTAATTTTGACCTATCAGATACCTAACAAGTACCTCGTCACAGCACAGAATGAGGTGATGAAAGGCTTACCTTCATAGTTTACTTGACCATCACCATCAATATCTGCTTCCCTGATCATCTCATCAACCTCTTCATCTGTTAACTTCTCTCCAAGGTTTGTCATCACATGGCGAAGCTCTGCTGCACTAATATATCCATTGCCATCCTAGAAAAAAAGTCAGTAAAACGTGTAAGTGAAAATCAAAGAGTCGAAATGGAAGTTTAATAAGTTTCCTAAATTTCACATTAGAAAAGTATACTTTAGAAATCCATACAAACTAAAGAGAATATACAAAAAATTAACCTATAAATTAAACATCACTGAGTCGAGCAGTATATCCTATATTGAAATCATTATTTCTTAGTTCTGAAGTCAAGTGATACCTCTTTTGCCATGAGATTAATGCAATACATGTTACTAGAAAATCTGAGCTTATACTGAATTAAAATTTTTTGCTTGATATTGAAATATGTTGATAAATCATTAGAAAAACAAGTCTGCAAAGAATAAGAGGTTCTGATATTTTTATTTCATCTTCAAATTAAAATTTAACAAATTCAGTCCTTGAAAACCTACCTTGTCAAACACACGGAATGCTTCTCTAATTTCTTCTTCACTGTCTGTGTCTTTCATTTTTCTTGCCATCATTGTCAGAAATTCTGGGAAGTCAATTGTGCCGTTTCCTGAAATGGTTTAATTGAAACATTACAACAGAATTTAAATGCCACTTCTTCAACTTCCCCCTCCTCAAACCCCAAAATTAAAAAGACTTACCATCAGCATCCACTTCATTAATCATGTCCTGTAACTCTGCTTCTGTGGGATTCTGCCCAAGAGATCTCATTACAGTTCCCAATTCCTTTGTTGTTATAGTTCCATCACCATCCTTGTCAAATAGTGAAAAAGCTTCTTTGAATTCTGTTTAAAAGACCAGAATCCAAATGTACAGATTAACAATAAAATTGTTAACATCCAAAATGAACCATATTAATCAACTTTTAAAGATATATATGAAGACAGCACCTGAAATGGGATTTTGATTCCTAAAAAGATTAGGTGAGAAAGCCTTGCGGTATTTCAAATATCTTCAAGCTAATCATCATACAGCATAACGATTATACTGATATACTAGGGAGTTTTTTCATCGAAAATCTTACAGGGAACTCCAATGTCTAGACCAGATAAAAGTCAAATTATTCTAGATTTCAAGAAGCAAAGAATCGAAGCCCCAAAAGACTTGGCTTCTCATCTTCTATTAAAGCTGTTACGTGGAACACAATTCAAAATTATAGATCTAACCTACTTGGAATAGAAAAATAAGACCATTAGTTCCAAATACATATTTCTATAGAACTACCATACTTATTTGCATCATGTTTAGAGTTCTCCTTGAAAATTAAAATTAAGTCTATTTCATCATCTCCTAAATTAAAAATAAAAAACTTTAAACTTCAGAACAATATGCAATAGGTTGGTTTCCTTTTCTGGAAGACAGGAGACTATCACAAAATAATCTATAATGTTAATGAAATGATCTAGATATGAATGGCCAGTTTTAGCTGTATTATTGAGATCAAAGATAATTTAGACCTTTCTTTAGATAAGAAAATCCCAAACTTGAGAGTAAAATGTAATGTTGCCTAAGATCTTTAAAATCTTATGAAATTAAGTTGCTTTTATTTCACTAGATTATATGGAAAGCTGTTGGAGCAACAGTCCACAATACCTGGGCTTTGCCGTTTTATTTTACAGACAAGAGAAAAAAGCAGAGATTAAATTTGGCAGCTCAAGATCATACGAATGAGCTACTAACAAACCTAGTACTTTCTGAGTAAGATACTTTCTATGTTAGACCCAATCAGCTAGCAAATATAAAACCAGTTCCAAAGTCCATGGAGCTATAAGCTCCCTTAACGTATCTAAAACATTTGAAAATATATACCTGACACATGTTTAAGAAACGGTGTGCCTCATCTTACAGGCCAAGTCTATTTATTCCCTGCCTGTTTATCCCCCATTCCAATTGATATACCTCTCCCAGTTTCATTTCATCATCATCTTTTCTCTGGACTTAACCACTCTTCTACTGACTATTCCATTAAAATTTAATTATCTTCATGTCTCTTAGCCTAAAACTAAATTTAAACTTTCATTATATTTTCTTTTAAGTGCCGGTCTTTATCTCTTCCAAAGTTCTGGAAGGCACCACAACCCATTTCCACTTAACAATCCACTATTAAAACTGCTTCCAGCTCCAACGCACCAGCTAAAATCACCACGTTCACCAGTAATGATCTAGGTGCCCAATCCAGCAAGTATGTTTCAGTTATGTGAGACCATACCACATAGAAACTAAAATCACTTTGGAACTCAACTGTCTGGGTTAAAAATCCCAGCTCTGTCACTTACTAGTAATGTAACTTTGGGCAAATTAAGTTACTAAACCCTTTTTTCTGCCTCAGCTTCCTCATTTTTGTTAAATGGGGCTAAAGGTACTGACTTCCTAATTTAAAGAATTTAACCACTATGTGTAAAGCACTTACAGCCATGTCTGGCAAGTACGTACTTAATGTTAAGAAAAAAATGATCTCATTTTCCTGCAGTAGCCACAAACTACACTAAAAAACACTCATTCCCTTGGCTTCCACAGCAGTTACTTTAATAGATGTCCTACCTTATGATGCTAAAGGCTCTTCTACTTGTCTCTTACAAGTAGATGTGACCAACTTTCTCCTCTCCTCAGCCACTTCATCTATGTCCATTTATAATGAAGATTTCACTACTTTAGTATACTCATCTCTCAATAATAAATAATACCTTTCTTTCTGACTTCCTACAGGACATCTCCCCTGGATGACCTCAAGCAAGACTTATGAAAATGAATTCTATACTTACTCCCCTGGCTACCCTAGGAACACAAGCAAAAGCCATTTAAACTCTTCCCCCTGAAATCTGTCAAGTCCTGTTCAACTCTGCTATTTAAATACTGCCTGATTATTTTTTTTTTTTATCACTACAACCAACAATTTGGTTCATGGCCCCATCACCTTCTGCCTGGACAACTACAATAGCCTCCTGAGTTCTTTATGTAAAATTATCCACAACAACTTGGGTCCTATTTACCTTTTTGGATCACTAATGTCACTTTCTTCTACTTAAAATCTTTGAATTACTTAGCTGTAGATTAGATATCACTGACTAGTTGTAGTTTGCTGCATTCAGTGGTAACACAGTTCCATTCTACTTAAATATTTCTTGTTTTCACAAGAACTAACCTGATACCAGAAGCTTAATACCAAATTTACTCACTGATTATATGAAAAATCACCAACAGTATACAGTACTAACCTAGATCAACCCAATGACAAAAATAGATCAATAAATCCCACAAATATAAGAATTTGATGAAGACATTATCTTAGGGTTTGTTTTTATTTACCTCCCACAGGATGTAGAAATGTTTAGAAATATATGAACCATTAAGATTTGAACACATAGCATCTCTGACCTAATAACTTAAGCTACAAGAAAATTAAAGTACTTAGAGACTTGTATTTGTTTACATTACATTCCCTGCTGTAAAACTTAGCAACAGACATCATTTAACACTATCATATGTACAAAATTCCCAGTGTAACTAGCTAATCATTTTTACTATGTGCTTTAACTTAAAGCCAAATTCTGGAAGATGCATGGTATTAATTTACATGTGTGTGTTCTAAGTTTCAATACGTTTTAAAGTCTACTTAAACACTTAAAATGTTTGCTGGAATAAGTGAAAAGCAGAAAATAAACTACATCTATAACTACAATTTACCTTATGGACATAAAAAAGAAAACTGAAAATATTTAAAGGTCAAGATTTATTTTGAATTTCTGTTTTTTACACTAAAGAGACAAAAATACCTGTCAAAATTCCTTGAAATAAGAATAAACTCTTAAGTACAATTTAAATTCACCTGCCTTTACAGCTCACCACTTGGATTTAAGAACTAGTATAATCTTCATGGATAGAAGCATATCATTCTAAACAGAAATTCCCAGGAATGACTTGAAATATAAACCCAAGAGTCAAACCTAAATATGCAATAAGGTAAAAACAGGTCTTGAATATCACAGAACCACTAACTTCAACGTAATTGTTAGGACTTTATAAAATCCATTCTAGTTATGCCTTACGTTAAAACTTTCAGGAAAATCACACTATTACTCAAGTTTTATTTGTTCATTAGCAACCCCAGGATCCTCTTCTAATTATTACATACATTTACAATTTTATTAAAATAGGTTATGAAAACAATTACTACAAAAGAAAAATCAAACAGAATTTATCAGCTTTTATATATCTAAAAAAACTGAAAATTCTTGTATGTTGTTTCTATTGGTTCTCTAAATGTCAAACTATTACTACTAACATCATGGCAGAGTCAAATAGAATTAACTTGTTAGCGATGTTACATGAGACAGTTCTGGATTGTTCAAGACCAGGTAATGTAAACAATTCCAGTAACTTCACCTAACCAACAAGTATGCTTTTTTCTAGACCAAGTTATTTGCTGTTGTAGAATTTCTATACAAATCTGTAATGATCATCATATAAAGATAAAACTAGCTTAAAAAGTACCTTAGTATATTCAACATTGCATCATATATATGAATCTTGTTAACTTTTTAACATCAAAAGTGGACACTGAAACATACTCAATTTAGAATTAGAAGGACTTTGGGAGGAGGCAGAATAGTTCTTAGGATAGAGTAAGGAGTGTTTTTGTCTTGCACGCCTCTTTGAAAGTGAAATGTAAACATTCAAGAAATGTTTAGTCAGTCCTTACTACGAAGGAAGCACTGGGAATATAAGAAGAAACAAAAAAGTCCCTGATCTCGCAGGGTTTTTATTTTAGTAGCATAAAAGCTTTGGTTCCTCTAACCTAAAGAAAGGTTCAGTAAAATCTGATGTCCAAGGAACCTCTTTAAAAGTCTATGAAAAGACAGGGTAAGGAAGAGAATCTACAACAGATTTTCCTCCCACTCCCACTGGAAATTTAACTGAATCATGAAAGTAAATGAAATGACAGAATTTATCTTAAAGACAATGAACTACAACTATTCTTTATAAAAATGCTGTTATCAGTTATTGAAAATTGATCCTCTTATATTTCAGACACAAACTATTTTTCTAAAGACTGTGTGTGTGTGTAGGTAGTAATGAGCCATCAACTCTGTGACAAGCACCTTGGGTAATACAATTTTCTACCTTACAGTGAGCATTCTGTGTTGTGTATAGTAGGCACAACTACCTGACTGGGACTACTGGGAAATGAAAGGCAGAGAGGAAGGCCAGATATATTAGAGAACGTTAGGAGTTTAAGACTGGAAATACTAGATAGTTCAAAAGTCAATTCCTGAAGGAGGCATTATATAAAAAACTTTCGAAATATTTACATTTCATTAATACATTTAAGAAGAGTACTTAACACTCTTGATTATTTTAACACACTCAATACATGCAATTTACCAACCTCAGAAAGTAAATCCAAGTTTAAGTCAAATTCAATATGTAAAAATAAAACCTGCTTAAATTTGGTCCTTAATGCAATAGCTTTCTACTGTATACAGTCCTATCAAATAACTTGTGCTATCCAAGAAGACTAGTGATTCCTTGCTCCTCTAAATTTGTGTTTATGGAGGGTAGGAAGGGGCTTACTTTAAATGGGCTATATGATTTGAGTTCCAACTGGGCTTCTCAGTTTTCTCTAGCATTAAAAAAAATGCTTTAGTGCTTCTGAGTACTTCAACAAACTCCTTGCCTACCAGGGAAATTGTAGCAGTTAAAACTGCTTGATGGTTGTGTTAACTAAAGTCTCTTTTGAAAGTAAAGGAATAGAGATTGAAAGACATTTCAATACTGCATTAAAAAAAAAACTTTTTAAGTTCCCACAACATTTGATGTTAGCCAGCCATCTCAAGGTATTAGAATAAAATCAAAGTACTAATGTTTAATGGTATGGCATAAAGACAACATGACATTAGGTTTTATGTAACAATTTCACATACTTCCATAGCAAACCAAAGGAGAGATTTAAGATGCTTATCTCAATAGCTGAAACTGCTTTGTAAGACAAAATTACAACATCTATAAAACAGAATGCTAACTTTTGGATCTGGAGTTTTCACTAGAGAAAGAGTTATTCTCTGACTATATATACAATTCTAAGGTTAAAATACTAGCTAACTTTAAATTGGGGTAAATTCAACGTTCATTTTCTGATTCTACATTTCAAATTACTTAATTACTGTTTGGCTCTCTTGTGGAGACAATTTGGAGCTGCAATATCAAAAACTGCCCGGAATTCATGTTTTAGTGTAAGATAATCTTCAACAAAAACAAAGACCAACACCAGGCTCCAAAGTATATTCATATAGCCTAAAAACATGTCTTTAATTACAGTTAGCCCCACACAACTTTCACAGGTAAGTTAACCTGCCCACTTGCCAATGCAGGTTCAATCACTATATATTACATTACACCCACTTGTTATCTACTACATAGATCAAAGTCAATTCTTTCATATGGCTATCTTATTTTGAGATTGGCTGTTCAATTTATAAAATCCAATGGGTACCATCAGGTAAAGTATTTCTCACCTGCAATTTGCTCTTCAGTCAGTTGGTCAGCCTACAAAAAAATCAAAAAGATAAGTAAGCAACTTGAGAGTATGCAGACTAGCAGTTACAGAAACAAGTTTTAAAACTAAAGGTTTGGCATGTAACAAATTTCATTTAGTTCAATATTCCTTAGTACTAGCGACAAGCACACAGGTGGGTAGAAAATGCACACATTTGGTTTATCTTCAAAGCTAAGCTGTCTTTACTCCAAGTTTAAGATATGAAAATATTTCAGAATATGTTTGAGAAAATATTTCAGAATATGTTTTAAAGTCTAAATTTTATACAAATTGAAAAAAAGCAAATCTGGCACATTACAAAGTTTCATTGGAGTTATTGTTCTAAAATAAGGGTAGAATCCAATAGAAATATTGTTTCCTTTTTCAAAGTTAGTATACCTAAACTTAAGCTCAACTCCTCTGGTAGAAACAATTACCAGAAATCTCCATTGAACCAAAAATAGTGTCCAAGGACCAAACTCAAAATTGCCCCTATTAACGATTAAACATCATTTGGACATGAAAGTGAATTTCCAACTCTCCCCAAAATTACTAAGCAAAATTCTCATCTATTAAGAAGATTAAAATCCAAGCTGTCCTGGTTGGGGCAACATGAAAGCTACAGGTTTTACTCCTCCTGCAAGGCAACTGCAGAGAATGCAGGATTCTGAACATCTGAACCACATTATTTACCAAATGATAAGTCCAACCAGTCATTTTCTCTTGACTCTTGAAATCTCAAAGTGAGCCTGAGGTTTGTGATATCTTTAGCACATAGAAGTTACTCGCTTTTCCTTTTTTAAAAAAATATATATGTTCATGCATTTGTTAAAATCCATTATATGTGTTTTTATTATTTGTCTTCACAGTAACCCTATAATAAATAGTATTATCATCACCTATCTTACAATGGGGAAAGAGGCACAAGTTAAATTTCAGGGAATGGGAGTACAAAATTAGTTAACTAGTAGGGTCAGGATTAAACACTAGGTGTTGAGACATATCCAATACCTGTAAGTTTAAAATTCAGATCACTATAATATATAAAAAAAAAAAAAAATCTGCAAAATATCAAGGCTCCTTGTTCTTCATGTGACCTTTATCTCTGGACTTTTCACTGCTTATACCCATGAAGCAACTGCTAATATGGTTCTGAGAGGCACTAACAAAGAAACAGCCTATCTGATATTCCTACCTACATGAAGTCAAACATACTATGATTAATCCATTAATTTTTTTGACATGAAAAGAAGCAACACTGCCTGGTTTCATTCTTTTTAGATGAACACACCCTTAATAAGGATAACACTTTAAGGTAAATAGCGTAACATTTTCTCTAGGGGACAGCGCTGAGAAAATTTGAGAAACCAAGAAAGCAGAAGTTTCTTTCCCTGCTCAACAATTTTGATTTGACCTCAAAAACTCAACTCGTTTCTATTTAAAAAGGAAAAAATGCTAAAGGTCTGGTAACAAAATCAAAAAGCCAATAATTAAGTCCAAATGCATAAATTATAAAATAATTACAAGTATTTGATATAAAAATCATAGTTTTCCCTAGGAATAAGATTCCAAACCCAGTCAACACATTGAGTTGCTGTTTACTTTGTTAGAGGCTTTAGAGGATTTACTCCTAGTCTGATTCCATTTTGCAGGCCTTCCTATCATTTTTGAAGGAAGGGCAACATGGCACAGCAGAGGAAAAAGCATGGTGTTTTGAGTCATCACCAGGCTAGTATCCCAGCTGTACCACTTAATAACTGTGTGACCTTGGACAATGTTACTCAACCTCTCGGTCAACCTCACCTGTAACACAATAATACCCACCTTACAAGGTTATTGTGCAGAGTAAATGAGAAGCTATGTAAAGGGCTGGCACCCAAACAGTTCAGTGATAATTATTTTATTTATATAAACTAACCAAAGAACCTTCAACGTTAAATATCAATTTAGCTAGTTCAACTTCCACACAGAAGGTAAACATGCATGGCATTATCAAGCCCTTTCTTTACAAGAAACCTACCATGTTCCACCTTAACTTTAAGATGAGAAAATATATTTCCACAAACTGAAACTACAAGGTGAGGCCCAGGGACAGAGGTGGAAGATAAAAATCATAGGACTAAAAACGTTAAGCTAAACGTGTAGAAGGCACTGCAGTACGTGTGTACACATGAGCAGCAAATTTTAGATTGACGGTTATGTGTAGAAAAAGAGACAATGGGTTTGTTCTTGCAATGTGGGGCAAAAGATTTTGGGAAAGCTCATTTATATTAAAGCTAAGAAGACCTTAAAAAGAAACAGGGATGTTAGCTATAAAAGAAAAACAAAAACTTTTAAATTTTGCTTGGAAAGTCAAATTTTAATGACCCCAAAACATTTTGTCCAGCTCCCTACATCCGGGCAAATGCAATTTCAGAAAAGATCACAAATGAGCTTCAAGGAATAAACCAAACACGAGACTAAGTTACTCACACAGCCTAAAAGCGTTCCATGATTTTTGCTTGGAATGTTTCAAAAAATTTTTAAGTTTTTTATATTTACCACTAATCTAGAGTTGAAGGTTTTAAAATAAACTTTACCAGCAACATTCAGATTAAAGCCTACTAAAATCAGGAACAAAAGACTCCCTAGCACTCAAATTTGTAAACTTTTTCCAACTACATCAAATAAATTTGGTTCTTATTTCTGTCTATGGAGAGGGCCATTTTCTAATACTTGGAAGAACTAGAAGAATTATACTTTTGGGAAAACTCAAGCTCATTAAAGTGTGTTTATCTCAGTAAAGAGAAGAATAATTCACTAGAGAGATGACTAGTCCTTACTCTCTTTATTTCTACAACAATTGATATAATTTTTTCCTACTGTTCTTGTCATGCCAGAGAAAGGTTTCAAACAATTGTATACTCTCAGGTCCCTCCCTAGACCTTCTGAACTATAATCTGCATTTTGGAAAACCACAGGTGACTTGCAAACACTAAGAAACACTAATCTAGACTATGTGTGACCTGAACTGAATGTATTTATGTACCTATTTAACATTTCCTTAAGTGGCATTCAAAAGTAGGAATGGATTTTTTAGAGCAAAGCTAGTGAAAAGTGGTATACAAATAATCCAAAATTCCCTATCTGAATAAATGTATGAGCACTTGTGTATAGGCTTAAAATCGAACACAAACTTCTATCCTTCATTCATTACTGATTCTTTCAAGTGCCATTTAGATACAAGGCTTCATAAGTAAAATTTTTCTACAATTTCAGAAATCAAGGTATTTGTTTTACCTATATCAAAAGCAGTCTGTAAATTATTTCAGTAGAGTTAAAAGATACTTTAATTCTGATAAAACAGCACTTACTACAAATAGCATCTTAGACCAAAAGAAACCACTAGAACAAATTACTTTAAAAAAATTAGGACCTTACCGAAGGCCTAATTTGATCATTCTAGCTGAATCTAGAATTTTCCGTATTTTAATAGAGCCTCTGTGAATTTCCTCAGTCTAACAGAAACAAATCTCCTTGCAGTTTGATGGAATGGTTAGACTCTTGTGACAAATTTTTCTACCTCCTCACCTCTATTATTTATCAAGTCACCCCAGTCTTGTTTTCTTAAAGCGATCCCGCTTTCAATGAGTATATACTGACTACGTGTAAACCCTAGAGCTATGTGAATAATTTTATTCCACTTCCATATAAACTTTTTATTCTTTAACTTGATAAAGTTCTTCTTTAAGATCTCCAAGTCTTATATGAAGTACCTCAGGACAATTTTCAAATTAGTGAACAATAACTGTCAATTTAACGAAAAAACTGAAATATCCCAAAGCATCAATGATGCAAACAGTAACTACAAAAAAAGCTTATTACCGGCAAAGAACCACGAAAGCACAACTACAAACCCCAGGCATCACCAAGAAAACCTATCCGAGTTCTTGTTTCAATTATCAGACTGACAGGGGAGAAAAACCTTACCCTTCATTTAAAAACATTAAAAAATTTCCTTACAATTTAGAATGGAGATTACATGCCTATAATTGTACACCATTTTATCTAAAAGGGTAAATACAAATAACATATTCAAATTCAGAAAAAAATAATTTAAAATATCAAGATGTAACCAGTGCACCAAACTTAAACACTAGTTTTAAGCAAAGTGAACTCCTCTCCCCACACCCATACAAACTGGAGGTTTCAGTTGGCAAGGATTTCCAACTCCTGTTTAAGATGTCACCTTGCCTCCTGGACACACCCATCGCGTAAACACTTGGCAGAAGGAACCACAAAATAACTATTGTAAATTACCGCCTTCATTAGATTTTTACAGGAGTTCCGGTCTCAAGTGACAGGAAACAGCTTTTTAAATTTCCCTGCCTCGCAATACTCTGCTATCACTGTAATACTTAAAAACCATTATTGTACAAATGAACTGAACCGCACGTTAAAATGACCTGACAATTTCTCAAAGAAATACGAATCATTTCCAA
>NW_011888847.1:1972394-1974713 GCF_000151845.1 Pteropus vampyrus | reverse complement strand
CCTCGCGCGCTCCCTCCTGCCCCCTCGGCGCATGGCGGCCGCAAGCGGACAAAGGCGCTTCCTGGCGCCGGTACTAACCGTCCGTTGGGCTTTTGAATCCGGCCCCCGGGGCTGACCTTTAGAGATGCCCGACCCAAGGCTTTGACGCTCCCGCTACCCCCACCCTTCGACTCGCTCATCTCCGGCAAGTGCTAGGTTGCCCCCCACCCCGGATCCATCCTCATCCGGCCAAGCGCCTGAGCTTGCGGGTTCGGGGACAGTGCGCCTGGCCCCCAACACGACACGGCACATCTTCCTGAGAATGGGGGTGGGGGAGCACCTGCGACACAAACACCGTGGGCACCCCCAGCCTCTTTCGCGCCATCCCTCTGGCGAAGACCACTCCCGGAGGGTTTAACGGAGGCGAGTTCTTTCTTTAGGTAACTGGCTCCAGCTTCATTCCCCCACAGGCCAAGCGCCGGCAGCTTAGCGACGCACTCACCATGCTGCAAGAGCTACGGGTCTCCGAGACGTGACCACACAACCACTCAGCTCGCTCGCTCCACTCGGACTAATTCTCCCCCTCCGCCCCCAGCGCCTCATAAACACCTCCCTCCGCCAGATCCTTCCGCCGCATGCCAGATAACGGAACATCACAAACGAGTCCCGGCTACCCTCCTCCCCTCAAACTCTTTTTGAGACCCCTTTATCCACAGTTATTTGGTGGACGATGCCAGAAATAAAGAGAAATAGACGAATGGATGAAGTAAGTGGGTTTCACTCCCCAGCGAGCTGTTTAAAGGACGGTGGAGTCACGCCTAAAGGGCGCTACTTTGTGGCGCGGAGGAGCATTGTCGTAGTGACGCGTAACGACAGTCGTTGAACCGACCCCTGATTGGCTGGTTCGTACCTGCAATGCGTCACTCGGACTCACAGCAGCCGCGGCCGAGACGCGGTGCGGCTTCTGCCGTTACTGCTTTGGCGGCGGTGTCCTGGCAACTGCGCCAGGCGGCAGAGTCGCTTGACTTTCGCTTGCTGAAGAATCTTCCTTCTTCACCCATCCTTTCTTGCCACGCTGTTTCCAGCCCCTTGTATAGGGGTAGACGAAAACACTTCAAGCCGATGAAGAATGAAGCTGGAAGACTACAAACCCGTACCCCTTGCTCCGTTTCTCAGCCTCGTATTTCGGCCTCTTGGAGGCCACAAGTTTTCCATTTCTCTCCCTCACAAACCCATGAAAATCTGGGTAAGAGCAGATGCAGCTGCTCAGCTGACAGACTAATCTGTAAAGGTCTTCTGTTTTTACTTCCCTTTTTCTTTCCTTGCCAGGGGTAATTTACCAGAGAAAAAAAAAAAACTCACTCGAAAACCACAATATCTGAGATTGTGTGGGATTAGTGACTCCCAATAGCCCCTTGATATTGTGGAATAATAAGGTTCTAGCTTGGAGTCAGACCTGGGTATGAGTCTAGGTTGGTGCACTTTCTTAGGTGTATGACCTTGGATGAGTCATTTAAGCTTTAGCCTCATTTGTGAAATGGAGGCACTAACACCTATCTTGAAAATTTATTTTAAGAAATAGAATTATATAAAGATTAGAGAGTCGATGTAAAATATTCAAGTACCAGGCACAGGAGAGCCACCAAACAAGTGATCACTATGGTATACCGCCCCCCCGCCCCCGCCCATAATATATTTGCTCTTTGGATCTATAATCGCTCGGATTGATTTATTTTTCACATTATTTTTAGGCGAGGCAACCCTTGATTGACCTCACAGATTGCGAAGGCCTCGTCAGCTTACAATCCCCTGTTTTTTTATTTTATTTTTTATGTCTACAGCATCCGGTCTTCCTAGGTAGTCTGCCCTCCAAGTACTAACCAGGCCCAACCCTGCTTAGCTTCCGAGATTAAACTGGATCGGGCTTGTTCAGGGTTAATCGCTCAGATTTAAATGGACATTTTTAAAAACCACATAAAAGTGAACTGTGCACTTTTGTTGATCAATGTCACCCCAATAATTTTTAATTTAAAAAAATAAATATAAAAGTTAGCTCCTTGGAACTGGAACACTTGTGTGCTGCTGGTGGGAATGTAAGATGGTTCGGCCACTGTGGAAAACAGCATGGGATTTCCTTTAAAAACGAAAACAGAATTACCACATGCCCCAGCAATTCTACTTCTAGGTATATACCCTAGAACTTAAAGCAGAATCTTAGCGGTATTGGTACTTCCATAATCATAGTTGCATCATTCACTACAGCTTAAATGTGGAAGCAACCCAAATTTCTATTAATGGATGCATGAATAGGGAAAATATGGTTACAGTGGAATATTATTC
>NW_011888847.1:1954153-1972344 GCF_000151845.1 Pteropus vampyrus | reverse complement strand
AATAATTTTTAATTTAAAAAAATAAATATAAAAGTTAGCTCCTTGGAACTGGAACACTTGTGCGCTGCTGGTGGGAATGTAAGATGGTTCGGCCACTGTGGAAAACAGCATGGGATTTCCTTTAAAAACGAAAACAGAATTACCACATGACCCAGCAATTCTACTTCTAGGTATATACCCTAGAACTTAAAGCAGAATCTTAGCGGTATTGGTACTTCCATAATCATAGTTGCATCATTCACTACAGCTTAAATGTGGAAGCAACCCAAATTTCTATTAATGGATGCATGAATAGGGAAAATATGGTTACAGTGGAATATTATTCAGCCTTAAAAATGAAAGAAATTTTACAATGGACACCATGCTAAGTGAAATAAGCCAGTTACAAAAAGAACAAAGACTTTATGACTCTATTTACATGAGGTACTAAAAATAGTCAAACTCATAGAGACAAAAGGTAGAATGGTGGTTGCCAGGGGCTGTCATGAGTTGGTAATGGGGAGTTATTGTTTAATGGGTATCAAGTTTCAGTTCTGCAAGGTGAAAAGAGTTATAGAATGGATGGTAGTAATGGTTGCACAGCAATATGAATGTGTTTAATACCAGTGAACTGCACACTTAATAATGGTTAAGATGATAAATTTTGTGTGTATTTTATCACAATTTTTTAAAATTAGCTCCTTGGTCCTACCCAAAATAAGCAAGGGTGTACATAACCTGGAATGTGTAACAAGCAGATAGTGAACACCGACTGTGCGAACTCCATTTGAATATATAATGTAGTTGTTACCATAGACGGGGCTTACAAGGTACAGAGGAGAGGACCTTAGCTTACCACAGAGGTTCCAAAAAGGGTTCCTAAAGAAGATGACTCCTAAAATGAGTATGACATGAAAAATGGGCTAGGAAAAGAAAAAGCAGGGAGGAAGAGGGAAACAAATTCTAGATGAAAGAAAAAACAGCAAAGGCCCTGAGGCATGCAATCGCATGGCCTGATGGAGGACCTACCAGTGGTTGGACATTACTAGAGCCTGCTGAGCATGAGAGAGGGCACCGGGAAGTTAGAAAAGGTTTAATACTCAAATTACAGTTCCTTGAGAAGGTTGTTGATAGAACCACCGTCCAGAAAGAATCATCTTAGGCCACATCAAGGCCTTAGAATTTCCCAGTAAAAAGCACAGGCATGTAGATCCTTGAAATACCACGAACATCATTTTTAGCAAGCCAAAGTGAAATCTTTCCTTCTAAGAAGAAGGTTCCTTTTACAACATCTTCCTGCAAAGCAAAATTAAGACCTTTTCTAGTGGCTATCTGCACCCACTTGTAAAGCTTCAGTGCAATTTAACCTCTTTTAGCCAAGTTAGGCATTTTTCCATGCCTTCAAACTATTTTCTTTACTAGGCCAGAGATGGATCTTCTTTCATTCAGTCATGCAAATCATACATAAAATAAGTGGTTTTTAAATTAGTATTGGCAACACTTTCAGATGAATGACTGTTCAACGGAAACTCAGGACGCTGTGCTTCTATTGTCCTTACTAATGTGATGATGTAATGATGCCGATGGGGGGAGAGGGGAAGGTTAATTAACTTTATCCCACAAATAAAATACCATTGAGAATGTTACTTAAAAGTGGGTACCTTTGCTTCAGAATCAGCTGAAAACAGAGCCCTCAGGCCACCATTCCACACTCTGGATTCTGGTAGCTCCCAAGTCTTCCTAGGTAGTCCTCAGAAATTTGTCTCTGACTCTTTCTGAGATAGAAGAGCCATCAAGAATAGTTTCTTTCAGCTTAGTCACTAAAAATATTCCCTCTTTACACATTACCCCATCAGTAAGCAGTGATTTTACATATGAAATTTTTAATGATAGGAAATTGAATGACAAAATGAATAATTATCTCCTCTAGAAAAGGCATTTTTGAAAGGACTGATACATAACATACAAGGAGCACGAGGTTAAATTTAATATATAGGTGCATGTTAGAGATGTATGTATTGAATCAAGGAGATTTTAAACAAATATTTAGTAATGGAGTATGTCAAAGAGAATACAGAAAAGTTCTGCCTGATTCTTGGGTTGAATTTCAGTAAGGCCTCTCTTGCAGAACCTTCCCTGCTGACCTCTCTAAGAAGAGGAAAAAATGAGAAAAAAAAATGTCAAGACTTACGTTTAAAGCCATTGTGGCTTATGTGCATTTGAGACTGTTCCAAATCAATTTATTTATAGAGCATTTGTCTTCCACAAGATGACATACAGTGCAGGCTGAGTTTGGCAATTGCCAGCTCAGAAGCAAAGCTGGTGACAACTACCACATCAAGGCCTAGGAGGTGGCAGGTTATCTCTCTATTTTCCTCTCCTAACCAGTGAGATCTTACAGCTTTCTTTCTACCTTTGTCCATCTTGGGAAGATGAGAATGCACTTCCTCTCTAGGCCTCAGTTCCTCAATTTGCAGAACTGAGATAACACAAGCCCCATCCTTTGACACTTCCTTCCCATAGCTTTTTTCCTCCAGCCAGTTGTGCTAATGAACAAGAGCAGAGGATAATCATAGAACTTGTGTGATTCTTGACAGGTTTTTAAAGAATTAAGCCCCAAATGCCCTAAGGCATAGAGAGTATTGCATCAACTTCTCTGCAGTGCGTCTAGAATGCTACTTGTTATGTGCCAACCTTGAGAGAATTGAGAAAATAATACTCAGATTATTTTCTTGTTCTGTGGTTTGGATAAGGACCCCTGGCTGAGAAAGTGAAGCTATCCTCATCCAGGACTATGGGATAAAATAGAGCTAGGACAGGAAGCCAACCAGGTCATGAGTATGTCTTGCCCACGGCACCCTCAGTTTGATGAGGGGTGATGTGTATAGGGAAAGTACTGAATCTTCTAGACATCCTGAATGTACTCATATACACACAGGAAAAGTTGAGGATTATTAATTTTGATATTAACACTCTACCATTCATTCATTCTCTTACTCAAAAAAAAAAATTGAGATGTCAATTTAGGGTGACCAATCATCTAGATTTCCCTAGGACTGAGGGGTTTTTCTGGGACACAGGACTTTCAGGGATAAAACCAGAGAGTTATAGGCAAACCAGGGCGGTTGGTTACTCTAGAAGCAGTGACTATTCATTCAATATATACCAGTAGCCCATTATGTGCTATAAATATGCTATGATTAAGAATGAGCACTGGAGACCATGCGAGAATGTAGGAAGACAAAGTAATGGGTAAGGGAAAGACTTCCTAGAGAATACGATCCATAAGAATTTGAGTAGAGGTGGAGAAAGAGGAAAAGGTGTTTGAGGCAGAGAAAAGAAACATAAGGGAACAGGGATGTCATTACCATCTCCATCATCGACATCATCATTATCCATTCACAGCAGCTGGTGGTTGGGTACTTATCATGGACCAGACATTGTACTGATCACTTTGCATACATTGTCCATATTGCTGACCATTCCTCTCCTCCTGAAACACTCTTCTCACTTGGTTTCTGGAATGCTCTTCTGCTAGCCCTTCTCCTACCTCCCTGGCAGTTTCTTTGCAGGCTCCTTGACTGGCTCCCTCACCTGTTGCTTAAAAACTGGTGTGCCTCCAGATTTAAGCCATGACTCTCTTCTCTTGTGACAGCCTGCTCTCTGAAGAGTGGAGCTGAGGAAGAAGTCTATACAGGCCCTGGAAGCAGGCTTGGTACTATTTGATCAAGGAATTCTGTGATCCTGGGGACCTAGAGTAATCTTGAGTAGTGAGGGAGTGCAAGATCTGGGTAGAGAGGTCCCCTTGGGCCTGTGTGGAGGGGTGCATCTGGAGGAGGACCAGAGCAAGGCCCTGTAAAGTGAAGCTAGAGCAGGGTTCTCTCTTATAGTTCTGAAAATGTCCATTGGCAACTCCTCATGGAAGCCCTCAGGCCTTGAAAGAACACATCCAAAACTGAACTCGTCATCTTTTCACACAGATCTGCTCTCCTCTGTTCTAGTCTCATTGAAAAGTGCCTCCCTCTACCCTGTCACCCAAGCCACGCTGAACTACTTGCAGATATCTGGATGCACTACACATTTTTCCACTTCTATGTCTTTGCTTCAGCTGCTCCCTCTTCCTGGAACATCCTTCCTCCCTTTCCCACTGCCTACTGTACATCGCTCATACTTAGCCCAAGCATCGTATTCTGGGATCCATGATGTCTGTCTTACCTCGCCAGCTCTTGCTCCTTGACCAAAGAGAAATAATCACTCTCAAAATGCGTGGCACAACACTTTATGGTACCATTTCCTTACAAGTAGTTGCCTCAACTAGGCTGAATTCCTTCAATGAATTTAATATATTTGTACCTTCACCACCTTAAAAGGTGTTGGGACAGAGCTGATGTTGAGTCAATTTTGTTGAATAAATAGGTGGATAAATGGACAAAGATAATTATTCTGCCTTTTTAATAATTATGCCTTTTTCATGTGGCTTTTAATAAACAGAAGATTTTTACAAAGTCTGAATTGTCATAATATTGAAATCTTTTTTATCAGAAAGAGGAGCCAACAGGATAATTCCTATCTCATTACATAAATCATTATTTAAATCAACTTGAAAATGTTAAATATGTATTTAATTAAGTATAATTTTGATCTTCCTTGGAGTTTTTTTGGATGTCATTGCACAATAATTGTTTATACAATTTTTAAATTATATATTTTCTCATCTTATTTAAAGAATTTATGGTTCAGACTTTATTAGCTTGATGAAATTAAGAATTAAAACAATTAACTACTATACAATTAAACTAAAAATAATTGTGCTTTCAACTCTGAATGGTTTCACAGAAAAGAAGTCATTGGTGTGTGGTTGGTATTATGTTGGCAGTGTAGGGGTCTACATGGAGGTGCGAATTCTCTGCAGTGGTCCTTGCATTTTAACTTCATTTTCTTCATACTTGCTTGGTTTTTGATTATCCTTTGTCTGGTTTAACAGGTAAAAATTAGGTTTCTCATTTCTCAAAACTGGGAAGTTGGCATTATTGGGGGTTTTTTCTTCCTTCTTCTTATTGTTTTCCATTCCCCATCTAATATCTAGCCAATAATTCTGGATTCTGCTCATGGAACTTGGACTAAATCATTGTATGCTTTGAAAAAAAGATTTTAAAATGTTTTCAACTAAACTGAGGCACTGAGGGAAAACATCTTCTTTATCTTACTACCACATTCTTGCTTTCACTGAGTCCAAGGTGAAATAAGTCACAGCCGCTGCCATCCATGTTGGGGCTGGGAAATTCATAGCTGCGCTCCTATTACAATAACAGGATTGACTAGGAATGAAAGAGTTACTGTTTTTCCAAGATGTAAGCTTTTTTTTTTTTACTGCTAAATATTTGCTCAAAAAACTTAGTTCTCAATTTATTTTTTAAAATTTCCAATGTACAGAAAATTTGAAACAATGGTACAATAAACCATTCATACACTGTCCACTTAGATTTAACAGTGGCTAACATTTGCCTTCTCTTCTCTTTCTCTCTCTCTCTCTCTCTCTCCACACACACGCGCGCGTGCGCACACACACACACAAATGTGTGTGTGCACATAGGAGCAATTTTTTTGGACAAACCATTTGAAAGAAAGTTGCAGACACCATACCTCAGCCCTAAATTTCAACATAATTCTCCTAAGAATAAAGATATTCTCCCGCAAAACCACAATACTGTTATCACACTTAAAAAAATTCCTTAATATTATCTTAGATCCAATCCATACTTAAATTTCCCTAATTGTCCCCAATGTTTTGTATTTTTTCTAACTAGGATCTGACAAGGGTTGCACTTTGCAAGGTTATGTCTCTTTAGACTCTTTTAATTTTTTAATCTAGATCAGTTTCCCTACCTTTGGGAAACTGATCTTGATACTTTGAAGAATTCAGGACAGTTTTCTTTTCACAAAGCCTGCACTCCATATTGTCTGATTATTTCCTCATGGTGTCGTTTAACTTGTTTCTCTATCCCCTGTATTTCCTATAGACCAGAATTTAGGTCTAAAGCCTTGATAAGCCTCAGGTTAAAAACTTTAGGCAAAAACATTTCACAGGTCATATTGTGTGCATCATCTCAAGAGCATATAATTGCCATTGTTCTAGTCTTAGTGATGATAAAGTTGATCACTTATTTAAGGTGGCATCTCTCAGACCTCACCATTGTAAGGGTACATTTTCCACTTTTAATTAATAAGCAGTCTTTGGAACAATACTCTGCCACCATGTAAATATCCTGTTTTCCCAACAACTCTTCCCCTGGTGATTTTATCATCCATCCATGACCCTTATCTAATAATATAATTACATCGTGGGTTACAAAATGGTGGTTTTTCTAATTCTATTATCCCTTTTATATTCATTAGCTGGCATTCTTTTTGTAAAAACATACTTTCCTCTGTCCTCCTTACCTTTTCTGAGCATTCCTATTAACTAGTGGATTTTTTAAAAATTCAGTGTACTATAATCAATTACATTTATTTTAGTTTTTGGTGCTCAAATTTACCAAATTTGGCCAGTATGAGGTGTTCGAGTCAGCTCTTGTGTCCTTTTGACATATCTTCATCAGTTTTTGAGTAGTTTTTTGCTTTTTGGCCCAAATGTTCCAGGCTCACCTTGTACTTTATCTGCCCAGACCTGGAATCAGCCATTTTATTCAAGGATCCTCAGAGATTTAAAATGTATCCTTTTTTGTTTTATATTCTAAACTTGTAAAAAGTCATCATTCTTTGTTTTTTTGTATGAAGCCTATGCATAAACACTTTAATGACTTTCTCTTGGTCCTCAGAAGTTTTTCTTCTCAATGTAGCCTTTATCCCAGAACCTTGCTCTCAGCACTCAATTCTTTGTGCTATATAGGTCTTAGCATCTCCTGCAGTCTTTTCCCAAAGTGTCATATCTGTGGGTGTAAAAAGTGAGTACTAGATGAAACTGGAAAATGGATAATATTACAAAGCCCATTAGGAAACTTCAGATGAAAGGCCTAGACAAGCAGGGCCTGGACAAGAGAAAAGCACAGACTCTCAACCAGCAAGATGCAGCTGTAATTGCCCTTGGCAGAAAGACCGCATCTTCCCATAGTTTCTGTTCTCATTCTCACATCTGCTTGCTTCCTTGAAGACAGAGGACTGGAGGAAAGCAGGAGCTTTGCTTTAACCTCAGAGTTCAATGCTTAGGGTAGGGTGACCCAGAGAGAAAAAGAAAGTTAGCTACTGCCTTAGGTTCCCAAAGTTTATTCCAATATGCATATGAACCCATAAGATTTTCATTTTGACTCTTCGTATAGGAAATTTCTATGTTAATTTTTCTCTTGTGTTCATGTTTAAGTTTCTATATTTAAATATATTCTATCTGGATTTATTATATTTTTAGTAATAATTAAAACTGGAATAATTTTATGTATCGGTGATTCCTAGTTATCTTTATCATATTAAAACTCTTTAGTTATGCACCAAAGGTCTCCTTCAGCTGTGTCCTTCTGTACCTAGTGACGTTATCTTCCAGCATGCCCTGCGTTATATTTTCCTGGCCTCAGCAAATGCCTCCTGGGTTATACCCTCTTCTGTCTCCAAGTCATTTGACATCATATAGAGGACCCATCACTGCAAAGGGACTCGGAAGTAGGAATTTGTATCCAAGTCATCATCAACTAGCTCTGTGATCCTGGAGTAAGTTTCATGACCTCTCCTGACCTCAGGTTACTAATCAGTCACATGATCTCTTGATTTCTAGGTCCCTTTTAGTAAAGGGCTGGGAGAGAGAGAAAGAGACATCCTAGGAATTTTTTTCCTTAAATTATAGATTTTTTGAGTAGAAAGAGATTTCAGAAGTCATGTAATGTAACCTTCTAATGAGAAAATTAAGGTCCTAAAGATTAGATGATTTTCCCAAGCTCCTGAGTCTAATCAAAGGAAGAGCCAGGTCTAGAACCCAGTTTCCCTGACTCCCAGTCTAGCCCCTTCGAAGCTATATATGGCTAACTCACTATACACAGCTCTTGTATTTACCCTCTTTAAATTCTGCTAACCCTGTAATCAAGCCATACTAACTCTAGTAACTCACCTCTGTGTGTGTGTGTGTGTTTATCACTTCTGATTGTAATAATAGGAGCTAACACTTTTCAAACACTATATTCTAGGTTCTGTGTTAATCATTTTACATTTAGTATCACATTTCATCCTCCTGACAAACTTATAAGGTCAGTTTTACAACCTTCCAAGGCTATAGATGGAATAGCTGAGGCTTAAAGGATTTATATAAGTTGACCAGTCACACAGCTAGTAGGTCTCAGAATTAGATTTCTAACTTATCTTTGTCTGACTTCCAAACCTACACATAGCACTTTTCTGTCTGTGAATACACTATTCAGTCATTCATCCATTCATTGTCCAAGTGCTTAATAAATCAACTAGGGCCCAGCACTGTTCTAGGCACTATACAAAATAAAAATAAAATCTGTAAACATGAAACAATTAGAGTACAATTCAAGGCAACATGTATGGTATAAGAATTCTAAGTAGTTCTTTTTTTATGTCAATAGACTAAAAGCTTTCAGAATGCCGGTTTTCAATCCACTTCTAGAATACAATGATAGATAGATAATGGAAATAATCTCTTGTCAAACAGCAAATAGAGGCTGGGGTTGGGAAAGCAAGTTTACTGCTGAGAGTCAAACTAAAGTCATAAGTTCATATAGAATTTGCAGATCCCACTAAAATTGTGTTAAATTATGAGCAACAAGAAAAGTTGAGTACCTACTCTATGCTATGCAATGTTGGGTAACTGGAAGATACAAAGACAAGGAAGACAACCAGAACATCCAGACCAGTCAGAAGTAAAGCCATCTTGGGATGTACATAATGCCTCATCATTGATGTGATCAGGAGTGGCTAGACTTTAAGATTATCTGAAGCACCTTAGGAAAAGAGAATTATCTTCCAGTGTGAAGTAGAAAATGACAAACTTGGGTATTTTAGGAAGTTTAAGAAGAGGAGAGGAAGCTTTGGGGTTTGACGTGAATATTTAGTAGGCCAGGCAGTCCTTCAACCTTCTCACCTCCCTCTGCATCAAGGCGCAGGCTCCCTTAAGATGGGAATTTGTCTCGTTTACATTGCACTCTAGACTGACTCACTCCTAAGGTTGCTGCACATTTATGAGTAAATAGTTTAACGACTTGTATTTCTTTGCTAGACTTCAGAATTATTGAGTCAACTTAAAATCTTCAAGACAGTAAATTTAAAATTAGTTTGGTCTATGACCCAGTTTAGTTTGATCTTCATTGGAGACTGCTTTAAAATTGTTGAATTATGGAGTCAACATACTACTGTCATTTACAGTGGAATCATAATCTTCCACAACTGGCATTGTGTAATGACTTCCTCTCCACTAGAACTTTGTATCTTTCAATCTAGAGTTTTATGTTGTAGTAAAACAACAACAAAAGGGGGTTCCTGGGGAGAGAGAAAATCTTCTCTCTTTAGACAATTAGCTTTTCTAGCTCTGTAGGCAATAGCTTTAATATATTAAAATACATTAAATGAAAATAAATGCCCCCTTCCAAAGTCCTCCCAGGTCTCAGCATTCTAAGATACTTCACATAGATACTAATTCTCTTTTTAAGTGTTTTCATTTGTGCAATGCATTATGCCAGTAGGCACTGGGCTGTGAAAGTTATAATCCTTTTGTGAAAGGATTGAAATTGAACAGGTTTTTAAAATATGGCAGGCTCTGGGAGGGCCATCTTCCAGAGGCTCCAGCTCTACTGACAGGCTGCCTCTCTTTATAACGGTCTAGTTTTCTAAATTGCCAATGGAAAAAATTTCCCCTGACTTTGAGGGCGGTGTGTTGGTAGTTCTGTGGTATGCGATGATCTAATATCCAGGGAGTCTGTTACCATGCAACCAAAGCTAAGGTCAATTATGATTCCCCATCAGTGACCCACAGCATCTCTCATGCCTTTCACTGCAGTCTATTTTGAAGAGCAGACACTTTAACATTTTTAAAGGGAAACAGAATTATCATTCAAATGATAGACCGCCACTCAGACAGACATTCTTTTATGATTCATTGAAGTGTAGGTCTTAAGAGGTTATGCATGCTGTCTCAGTGTTTATTAGAGATAGTGAAGAAGAATAGATCAGAGAACAAATCAAATGTTGCACATCATAGATGCCAAGCTCCACAGAATAATCTAATGTTAATATATGGGCAATATGACCCCACTGGGCAAAAACATGTTTTACTCAGGAAAACAACAAATCAGGTAGATAATCTCTCTATAGAAAGCCATTTACAGTTTATTTGGAAATTGAATTCACAATCTTCAATAACGTCTGTTTATACCAACAATGAAAGAGTTTCAAATAAATAAAACTGAAAGCAATGATAAATTAGCTTCTTAGCCTTTACATGTTTATTACATTGTAACCATTCAAACCCACTGAAGTCAAATTTGTTTTACCAATTTCCTAAATTCAATCCAATGAGTTCCTGGTTCTTACACAAAACTAATTCATATTGTCAAGTGACAGCAAGAAAAATTAATAGCATGCTGGTTCTTACGATCCAAGGGGACTTTACTAAGTGTAAGTAATGATATAGGCTTTTGCCATCCAAATAGCTATTATTTAGATGTAAATTCTAGCCACATGCTCTGGTAGCCTTAAAATGGCAATGAAATAAAAAGCTGATCCTGGGGGATATGTCATACTCAACATATTAAAAAGGATCCCTAGGGCCTTGGGAAATAAAGAGCTGTGCTAGAATTTTATTGCAAAAGCATGATGACAAAACCCTTTCTATTTAAAAATCACAGTTCATCAACATCATTGAATCAATGGCTGAAAAAGAATGGAGAGGTGGTCTCATTTTGCTCTCTGCTGGGCATCTAGTTTTGGATAATGTATTCACATCACCAGCTACAAATCAGGTCAGGAGACTCTGCTTAGAAAATTCTCTAGAATGACAGGGTTCCTCCTCGGCAGAGGCCCAAGCTGAGCTGAGTCTTCCCTGCTGTTGCCTGCCGTAGACCTACTTCTCACTGATCCACTGTCAGTCTCTGAAATGCCGGCTTTCCCCCGAAAATCCAAAATGCCTTCCTTCATAGGAACTCAAACATGTGCTATCTTTCTTGGTGTTGGGGCTGTGAAGGACTGAGAACATTTATTTCTCCTAAGTTGACCTTATTAAATGCTGTGAGGTGTTTTTCTGAAGTAGGATTTTCTGACAGAGGTTGCTATTTGAATGGAGACCTGGAGTAGCACAGGGCAGGTCTGAGATGGGCTCTATAGAATACAAGTGCTTCCCTCATTCCACTCTGCCTTAATTTTTAGTTGAGGAAAAAAAGGGCTGAGGAGTCCTCAAGGAGAATGCAGGAAGAAAATAAACAGAGCACATGAACTGTTCAGAAATGCAGAAAACCAAGAAAATAACATTTTCTCCTTCCCTATCTTGGGGTGAATATTCAATAGTCCCTATCTTGGGACTCTGTATAACCTTGTGGGCAGCTGAGTAATGGCTCCACAGGCCTCAGAGTCAGGACTGTGGAGGCTCTGTTTCACCAACTAGCCCGGATGGGGATTGGGAGAAAAGGATTTCTGAGGCAGGAAGACCAGTTTTGAATGCTATGGCACTACTTAACAGCTGTTGCTTTGAGTGAGTCACTAATGCTCTGAGCTTCAGTTTCCTCATCGTACAGTAAAATACAATAGCATCTATGCTGGAATGTGACTGTAACAGTGACAGTTAGTGGATGTCAAGTGCCTGGCACTGCACAAACCATGCTTCCCACCATCCTGTCCCCACTGTCTCCTTCCTTCCCGGACTCCGTATTGCACAGGATGTTCTGCATTCAGCAATGAGTCCTTTGTCACTCTCCTTCCTGAGTCTTGTCTTATTTCCATGTTAAAGTTGCAAGGTCCCTAAGAGCAGAAGCTACACCTTGCTCAGCTCTGCATGTGCCCCAGGACTAGCTCCAGCTTCACCGTGGGCTCCAAAATAACATGCAGACTGCCTGCTCAGAAACAAAGGGGAAATCTCTCTGTCTCTCTCTGTCTCTGTCTCTGTCTCTGTCTCTGTCTCTGTCTCTGTGTCTCTGTCTCTCTCTGTCTCTCTCTGTCTCTGTCTCTCTGTCTCTCTCTCTCTCACCTCCTCTGCTGCAGCCAGGCCTACAGCCAGAAAAAGCCCAGTATCTCCCCTCATTTCCTGCAGCCTCCACACTTCTAAGCAGCAGAGGAGAGGAAAAGACAGGGAGCTGCTCCAGACTAAGGCTGCTATTCCCGCTCCAGCCCTGCAAACTGAACTCAGCCCACCTTCTCTTAGGAAAGTCATATGGGGGGCTGGGGTGAGGGGAGGCATGGGGAGCAAGGGAGTAGGAGAGGTACCACATATGTAGGAGTTCAGAGAGAGTTCCCAACCACTGCTAAGGCTGTCCCCTCCCCCAGCATTAAATCAAGCCAATGTCCCTGAATTCACATCATCCCTCCTTGTGGATGAGATCAGGAGAATGAACTCTCTTTCTGAGCACTTCTATGGCTCAGGCACTGTGCATGATGATTTATTGAGGCTGGTTTAGTTCACTCTCAAAACATGAGTCATTAGGGTAAGTTCCATCAGCTCTATTTTACAAATGAGGAAACTGAGGCGAGAGAGTTTAAATTGCTCCTCCAAGTCAGAGCCAGAACATGCTTTGGCTGGGATTGGAGGGCCCCAGGCTGTCTGACTCCAGAGCTCACTCCCTCAGCTTCCGCAGGCTGCTCGCTAGCAGGTGGTGGGGAGGGAGCTGACTCATGGCTTTTGATTCATTCAGTCCTCTTTTCTGCATTAGCATTGCTTCAGCCTAATGAACAAATATTGCATTATGCTTCTCATTTTGCACACATCCACATGAGGCTGGCCTGCAAAACCAGAGTCACAGCATTTCCAGATGACATATGACAGACTAGCTGGTGGGTAAGTTAAAAAAAATGTTAGAGTAAAGAGATCATCTAAATCAGGGATTTATCTTAAGCCGGAGTTCAAGGGTGGATATCAGGGAATCTATAAAGCCCTTAATTTATATTTATACACACACACACACACACACACACACACACACACACACACCACACACACACACACACACACACACACACACACACACACATGCACATTTTCCTAGGGCAAGGGTCCAGAACTTTCATGAGATTCTCAAAGAGGTTTTAAGCCCCAAAGGGTTAAGAGCTGTGCACCGTCTGGCCAAACAGACCTTGCATTCTCTGGCTCCCTCCTGCCACTGCTCCATGAGGCAGCACAATTTGTGATCCAGAAAACCCAGAGCTAAATGCCAGAAACAGAATCTGAGCTCTGAATCTTCTGGCAAACATTTTAAAGACTCATGAATTATTAAAATGGCTAATTAAGTCAACCTTCACCAGAAAATATTTGCTTTTTCCCCTCATCGTGAGCTCACTGTGAAACTTGACTTCACTCCACCGTTTGCTTAAGTACAAAGTCAGTTCCCTTTGTTTTTTCTTTGATGGTCTAGGAAGAAATTTGAGTGGCCTGCTGTGTTAAAAAGTAGCAGCGTGCTCTATGTACCTGAGTGTATGCAACTAGGAGGCTCTTGACCCATTTTCTCTCTGAGATTCAGCTCTGTGCAGCCAATCTCCCCCTTAGTCCCACACCCTCTGTTCTGTCAGCCTCTCTACTCAGTGGTCCACAGGAACCATGCCTATTCATATATCTTCCCTTCTTACCAGGAAAGTCCTTCACTGGAATACTATCAGTGAGTGGTCTTGAACCAAAAATACACAACGATCATCAAGTTAGCATCCGTGTGAGGTCGCACTGGCCACTCTATATTTTGGAGCAAGGTTACCAGGTATCTTCCCCGCTTCCCTCCACATCTAAATCTTACTTTCAGATCCCTCTCCAATTCCACGCCCCTTATGAAAGCTTGTTGTTACTTTATCTGTATCAATTTCATCTACTTCCAATTAGATTGTAAGACCGTTAAGGGCAAGAACTTATTTTTTTCTTCTTCTAATGTACTTACCAACATGTTTTGTACCAAACTAGATACTATATAAAGACTATATTCATTAAGAAGTAGGCTTCTCCCCACCTCCATGATCTTTGAAGTTGCCCACTTGTCAACAAGCTCCATTGCAAAATGAAAGTGTAGGGCCCTGGAATCTCTCCTTCTAATAGGCCCACTGCCCCAATACATACTCAATAGATGACTGCAACCTCCTTGCTGGCTGCACTCAGTACCTAGATCAGAGGCTGCCCCTACCTGAATGGCCAACCAAATACACTCTGGTACCGCCAGCCTAGGACAGGGATTGCTGCTAACTTGCTTTACCATGAGATGCCCTTTCCACACCTGTGCCCAAGCCCCTGCCAGGAACAGAAGATAACAGTAGCACGTAGGCCAATCCCTAAAGATGCAACCTGGTCACCAACCAAAGTGAAGGGTAGAAGCAACCATGAGGCAGGGGTGGGGAAGGGGAAGCCAGGTAAGATCCAGGTCGCCAGAGGACAGGAAACAGACAGTCAAGAATCCATCTTGGGGAGGCAGGAAGACTAGGAAGACAGGATTGCAGGAGAGTCACAGCTCCAAGCCCCTGGGCACATGCTCTACTGTCCCATTAGACTTCACTTATAGGACACAAAATCAAAGATAAAATTACTGACAATTTCTAGATAAATTGAAATTGAGTGTTAAACCCCAAGCGTGGGGCCTTTCTGAGTGTGAAGCCCTGTGTGACCTCATTGGGCACACGCCCATGAAGCCAGCCCTACTGTTTCCTGAAATCTTCGGCACAACTCTCTCTGTGAAAATAAAGAGGAACAATGAGTAATTCACTTAGGGATTCACAGAGTTACCCTAATAGCCAAAGTTACCACCACTTACCTCATGTACTGTTTTATATGCGTACAAGGATTCATCACTTGGAAATATAACTGTAAGGAGAAGGGGGGGCATTGAGTAAAATTGGCCAGTAAGACACTTTAAAAAATATTTAGCAATCAGCTAAACGACTTTGGTGGAAAATTCTGGGGGTTTTTTTATTATTAAAAAAAAGAGGTTGACTTAGCCATGACCTGTCTCCCCATTTTCCTTCTTACTTTTCACAAAATTCAATGATCTTTAATGTTTATCAGAACAGAAATAGTTAAAACAAATTTTACTCAATTCCTATTAGGCCTCAACAAGAAGATTAATGCAGCGTCACACTTTGGTTTTAAACCCCGTGTTAACCACTGTAAGCTGTGTACTATTTTCTCTCCCTCACATCTTTAATTCATGACTGTAACTGAATATTTATCCTAAAAAGATTTTTAAAAGGTTGATTGATCCAAATGGCACTGGTCTGGATCAGATCTCATAATGGATAATGCTATTTGTTTTTTTGTTTTGTTTTGTTTTTTAACACAAGCAAACAGTCTTTTCAATAACTGAAGTCTTGATAGAGTGAGGCAGCCTTTAAGAGCTGGATTTCTGAGCTGGGCTAGGGGAAGGCCTGCTGCCCATTTGCACTGATAACATCTAGGAAAGGGAACTGGGTGCTTCGGTTGACTTTGAAATTCTCTTTCTTCATTTAAGCATCCTCAGAGTTGAGCTGGGTGTGTGCCTTATCTAGCATCTGGATGCCAGGTTATCATCTATGAGCTGCTGATTAGTTAGGGAGTTTTGTAGCCCACAGAAGTGAACATGCCATCCAATAATTGTTACAGAACAAGAGTTTCAGAAAGGAAATGAGCTACTGAGATGCTGGACAGTTTTGCATTTTGATGTCTGAATCCTGGGAACAAGTTTCTCTGTGGTTACTAGTTCCTATTGGTCTGCAAGCATTTTATTTATCTCTTGGTGTCTACTACATAGTTAGCATTCGATAAATGCTTATTGAATTGATACAACTCTAGCCTTCCTTCCTTTTCTCCATTTTTTACCTCCAAATTCTTCCCCTGAGAACTAATATTAGTATCATTGGCCACATCTTTGCTAGAAATTTTCCCTTTAAGAAAATCTTACTCATTGTTTCACTGGTCTGGGGAAGCAACACACTTTCTAGGCCTACGAGAGTCCATTTTTTAACACACTTTCCAGGCCAATGAGAGTTCAATGAATTTCTTCCTTTCTAGGCTTTGAATCCTATGGGTCCATGGAGAAAAAGCAGGTGACCCCTTTCTTCACTTGCGCAGGAGATCACTATTAGGACCCACTGACCTTTTTGTCTACGGGTTGTTTCTCTAAGCTGAGACAAAGAATTAAATTACAAGCCCAAATCCCCATTAAGCCAATATTCATTTTCCCTCTGCTTTCATGGAAAGCAACAATAAATCCTGCTTTATAGGGCCTCTGCCTCCTTATTCAGTCCCTCAGCTAATAAGATCAAGGCTATTCACGAAATTAGATTAAATAATTTGACTCTTCTTTCTAGAAGTTTTGTAGCTTTCAGTAACTTTTCTTGAAGAGGCAGAAATTTTTTTTTCTCTGAGTAGCTTGTGAATATCTTGTTTTCCAAAAAGCAAAACTAAAAAGGAGTGAGATAGAGAAGGCAGAAATAATGGGGCTCAGCTTCCGCTAGCCAGTTGTATGACCCCAAACTATCTCAAAACCTCAGTTTCCTTTCTGCGAAATTCAGGACTCTGATGAAAAAGCTATCTTTAAAGGTCCCTTCTGGCTCTAAAAATCTAGGTATCTCAGAGGGTTGGAAGCTTCAGGAATGGACTGTAATTCTCAGACCTAAAGAAATTGTTTTCTTTGTAATAAGAACAAATTTTTTCTCTTCTTTTCTTTCTTTTCTTTTTTTTTAGGCGTCTTTTTAAAATTAAATTTATTGGAGTGACATTGGTTAATAAAATTATATAGGTTTCAAGTGTACAATTTAATAATACATCATCTGTATATTGCATTGTATGTTCACCACCCAAAGTCAAATTTCCTTCTGTCACCATATATTTAACCCCCTTTACCCTTACCTATCCCCCCACTTTAAAAAAAAATAGACGAGAACGAATGAGCTCAGATCATAAGTTCAGCTGATTTCTTTCTAAACCACAGGATTCATTTTCTGAAATTGCTCTTTTTTTCCAAAAGCTTCAGTAGTCCTCAGCCTTGTCAGCCAACTCCCTAGCTTTCATATTAGGTCTGTGAAATAAGGAAGCCTTTTAGAGTACACTTGAAATGAGCAGTGATAAGCACATGCGTGGCTGAAAAGGCCATCTGCACAAACCCTCCAGGAGGCCGAATCAGCAATCCTTCCACCATCTCCTAACATCCAGAACCCTATCCAGAATCTGAGTGAATAAAATGCTGGTCGTTAATCGACCCATCGATAATTATTTTTCAAGTGACTATTAAGTGCATTAAACTGTTGATTCCTCATATTTACAACCCTAATGATCATACAGGCCTTAGTTTTTGAGATCAGAGAAAGCTGTGTTACTGAGACTTAAGGACATTTCCATAAAAGGAGATCATCTCAGAAGATTCTAGAGATTAAGAGCATGGAGTCTACAGTGGTCAGAATAGGTCTGAGTTCTGATCCCACCATTTTCTAGCTATGTAAGCTTTAAGTTCCCTAAGTTTCTATGTTCTCATATATAAAATGGAGATAATAAACAATACCTACTTCATAGCATGGGACAAGAAGTAATTGAAATAAATTATGGAAAGGGCTTAGTATAGTTTCTGGCACATAGTAAATGCTCAATTATTAGAGTCAATTATTATTAATAGTGATACTACGTTAACAATACATAAGTGAAGTGACTCTATTTGCCCTAATCCAGCAAAGCAAATGTGGCCTCAGGCATCACACTCCTTTTGAACTTCTTTTGAGTTGCTGAAACAGGGTGAAGTGGAGAAAATGCCATACATTTCAATCATTGAACATAATGGTAAATTTCTTTGAAATACTTCTAATTATATTTTAATGTAAAAATTGCTCTCTTCAGAGAGACAGAGAATAAAGGAATTTAAATAATTTAAATAATTAAGAAATTTTTAAACTTAAAAAGAGAGAGAGAGAGAACATGATTTTTGGCCCTTTGTTGATGACATGGATGAATTTGAACTCTCACCCTTGGATGAGATTGAGGTTCTGGCTGTAGCCAGTTGGAGAGGTAGTGAATCACAATAAGAGAGGGAATGAGAACTGTCACAGGCTGTGGCACCATATGGCCTAAAACAGCC
>NW_011888847.1:1927584-1954103 GCF_000151845.1 Pteropus vampyrus | reverse complement strand
GGCTCAGCTTCCGCTAGCCAGTTGTATGACCCCAAACTATCTCAAAACCTCAGTTTCCTTTCTGCGAAATTCAGGACTCTGATGAAAAAGCTATCTTTAAAGGTCCCTTCTGGCTCTAAAAATCTAGGTATCTCAGAGGGTTGGAAGCTTCAGGAATGGACTGTAATTCTCAGACCTAAAGAAATTGTTTTCTTTGTAATAAGAACAAATTTTTTCTCTTCTTTTCTTTCTTTTCTTTTTTTTTAGGCGTCTTTTTAAAATTAAATTTATTGGAGTGACATTGGTTAATAAAATTATATAGGTTTCAAGTGTACAATTTAATAATACATCATCTGTATATTGCATTGTATGTTCACCACCCAAAGTCAAATTTCCTTCTGTCACCATATATTTAACCCCCTTTACCCTTACCTATCCCCCCACTTTAAAAAAAAATAGACGAGAACGAATGAGCTCAGATCATAAGTTCAGCTGATTTCTTTCTAAACCACAGGATTCATTTTCTGAAATTGCTCTTTTTTTCCAAAAGCTTCAGTAGTCCTCAGCCTTGTCAGCCAACTCCCTAGCTTTCATATTAGGTCTGTGAAATAAGGAAGCCTTTTAGAGTACACTTGAAATGAGCAGTGATAAGCACATGCGTGGCTGAAAAGGCCATCTGCACAAACCCTCCAGGAGGCCGAATCAGCAATCCTTCCACCATCTCCTAACATCCAGAACCCTATCCAGAATCTGAGTGAATAAAATGCTGGTCGTTAATCGACCCATCGATAATTATTTTTCAAGTGACTATTAAGTGCATTAAACTGTTGATTCCTCATATTTACAACCCTAATGATCATACAGGCCTTAGTTTTTGAGATCAGAGAAAGCTGTGTTACTGAGACTTAAGGACATTTCCATAAAAGGAGATCATCTCAGAAGATTCTAGAGATTAAGAGCATGGAGTCTACAGTGGTCAGAATAGGTCTGAGTTCTGATCCCACCATTTTCTAGCTATGTAAGCTTTAAGTTCCCTAAGTTTCTATGTTCTCATATATAAAATGGAGATAATAAACAATACCTACTTCATAGCATGGGACAAGAAGTAATTGAAATAAATTATGGAAAGGGCTTAGTATAGTTTCTGGCACATAGTAAATGCTCAATTATTAGAGTCAATTATTATTAATAGTGATACTACGTTAACAATACATAAGTGAAGTGACTCTATTTGCCCTAATCCAGCAAAGCAAATGTGGCCTCAGGCATCACACTCCTTTTGAACTTCTTTTGAGTTGCTGAAACAGGGTGAAGTGGAGAAAATGCCATACATTTCAATCATTGAACATAATGGTAAATTTCTTTGAAATACTTCTAATTATATTTTAATGTAAAAATTGCTCTCTTCAGAGAGACAGAGAATAAAGGAATTTAAATAATTTAAATAATTAAGAAATTTTTAAACTTAAAAAGAGAGAGAGAGAGAACATGATTTTTGGCCCTTTGTTGATGACATGGATGAATTTGAACTCTCACCCTTGGATGAGATTGAGGTTCTGGCTGTAGCCAGTTGGAGAGGTAGTGAATCACAATAAGAGAGGGAATGAGAACTGTCACAGGCTGTGGCACCATATGGCCTAAAACAGCCTAGGACTCAGTAATGCTTGTTTGACTGAAAGCATCTATTCTTCTGTCCTCTCTACCCCCTGGAAATCAGATGGCTTTATAAACCCCGAGGGCCAAGGCAAATGAAAGTCAGTGACTCACTCTGAGTGGGGACGAGGCCCTGGTGAAACAGCAGTCCTAGCTTTTATTTTAGAATTCAGATTCACATTGAGACAAAGCTCATATACTCTTTTGGGTCAGGGTAGCCCAAAAGGCTCAAGGGGATTGTGTTTGGATTCAGCTCGGCCTTAGCTCCTGGCCAAAGCCAATGTGGTGTCAGCCATAACCATCAGGGGATCCCTAATAAAGTTTGCTTATATTACAGAATCAACAGCAGATTCAACCTGGCCCTCAGTCAGGCAGGAAAAGATAAACACAGAAGTACAGAAGCTTTACCAAGTCTGGCTCCAACTTGTGAAATGTCTCAGTCTGAGGTATGGCCCAAACAACCCTTGAAACAAACTTGCTGAGCTGGCTGGAGGGATCTGGAATGATCTGGAGATGACGTAAGTAGAGAGAGGGAAATTTTGTCCTCCCTGAAGTCAAGATAGCAGGTAGAGAGACCCAGCCAGCCTCTCAGGTATAGCAAGAGGCCATTTGAATTGGGGGTGGAGGAGGTATTATGTAAATCATAACTAAATTATGGGAGGGAAGACACAGTAGAAGAGGAAATGTGCATGCAGCGTCCATCAATGGCTTTACTGCACTTAATGGACAAGATTTCAATTAACCTGACGAAACCAAGGAAATCACAGTAGGAGAAAAGATGGATTTAGGATTAATCTCCTATTGTTTGCTGTAGTAATTTATAAAGAAAATGTTTCAGGTGAGAGCCTAGCTGGGAATTACCCCCAAGATGATTAGAACTGGAATTTTTAAAAATGGCTACACATTTGAATCATTTAGTCATCATTTAAAACTTCCAGAGCCCCAGGCCACACTGCAGACCAATTACATCACAACCCCTAGGGTGCAGCACAGGTATTAGTAGTTTTTGAAGCTCCCCGTTGATTCCAAGGTGCAGACAAGTTTGGGAAGGACTGTATAATAGACAATATGCCTGGTGGAGACATATTAGGTTAAAGGAAAATAAATACAGTCATTAAGAAATGGCAAGAAATTAGCCTGCCTTAAAACAGAACAGGATACATGTCTCTTGTTTCCTTTATTTGTAGCTTTAAAAAGTGTTTATCAGTGTCCAAGATAAATGGATGAAGAGACAGAGCCATGTGGAAAAAAGAAAATAAACAACTAGAGTTAAGTTCAAGTAATTATTGAGTGAGGACCTTGAACTTGGTATCTGGGAGTGGAATAGAAATCAAGGAAGTTCTTTACCACTATAGATACAGCAATTTATATATTTTTGCTTCATAAAATGTTCACATTTATGACCTAATTTTAGCTTGCATCTCTGTGAAGGAGGCAGAGAAAGTATTATTTTTCCCTCCCACTTCCACAGATGGAAAAACAGATCAAGAGAGTCTCATGATTTACTCAGCATTACAAAGCAAAGCTAGTGGCAAGAATAGGGCTAGAAATTCATTCCTCAGAACTCCCAGTTGAGTGTTCTCTCCTCTACACCATGTTGCCTTTCTGCCCTTGAAAAGCACTGTAAGAGAAGAAGTAACAGCGATACCTAAAACAAGAAAACATGACACTTGGAGAGTTGAACAAAAAAGTTCTGCTATTTGGAGAAAATAATTTAGAATAGATGCCAAAAGACACATCAAGGTGGTAGCAAAGTGCTGGACACCCTGCCCTTGAGGATGCCTCATGAATATTAGATGATTTTAATACACAGGATTTGCCTCCAAATTTACATTGGGTTGGTGGGCAGGAGTAAAATCACTGAGGTCACAAGAAATGGTTTTTAGGAGGAAAAAAAATGGAAGTAGCCTTCCATTTTGCTTTGGCCTACAATTTTGAGGGTACTTCTTAGGTCAAGTAGATTATGAGCCTGTCAGTGAGTTGTTGCCCTGGATTCTATTGCTTGCAAGAAATAGAAATTCACTGGAATTGGCTTAATCACAATAGGATGAAAGGATGCCTTATAGGCACTAGGGACTATAAGCAATGTCTTGAGGCTGAAGGAAAGACTACAACTGGGAACTTGAAGAAACTCAAAGAATTATGTGTTTTCTCCATCTTTCATTTCTGTTTCTGAGTATTTGTGTCCATCTTTTTTTCTTTCCTCTGGAGTGCCGTTTTTTGTTTTTTTGTTTGTTTGTTTGTTTGTTTGTTTGTTTGTTTTGTCTGCCGCTTCCCCAGAACTCTTATCTTTTAGGGCAGCTCCAGCTCAGGTGCTGCCTCATCACTAAGTCAGTCTTTCATGATCACATTTCATCTAAATTCCCTTTGCTGCTTTGTCCACGTGTGGGATCAAACACAGACACTCACAGCTCCCAAGTTCACATTCTAGCTCTATGAGCCAAATCTCTCTTGCCCCATCCCTCTCTCTCAAACACAAATTCCCATGGAAGGAACTCTTTTGGCCCAAATTGGCTCAGGAATCTATCCTTTATCTAATCAACTATGACCAAGGCTCAGGGGCCCATTAGGCATAAATAACTGCGGAAAGCCACCCTCTGCAGATGGCAGTAAGGCATTTATAGATAGGAATCATTTGAGCTGATACCTCAAAATATATCTACACTCACATCCAGTAATATGGCTATACTAAAAAAAAGGAAAATAACAAATATTGGCAAGAATTTGGAGAAATTAGAACTCTCATGTAATATAAATGGCAATACAAAAATATATATGTAAAATATAGGGGCAGTTGCTATGGAACACGATTTGGTGGTTCCTCAATGAATTAAATATAGAATTACCACATGACCCAACACTTCTACTCCTTGAATTGAAAACAGGTGTTCAAACAAAAACTGGTACACAAAGTCTCATAGCAACACTATTCACCATAGCCAAAAGGTGGAAACAACCCAGATGCCCACTGATATCAATTGATGAATGGATAAACAAAATATGGTATAGCCATAAAATGGAATATTATTTAGTCATATGAAGGAATGATGCATATTACAGCATGAATGAACTTCAAAAATATTATGCTGAGTGAAAGAAGCTAGACATGAAAGACAACATACTGTATGATTCCACTTATATGAAATATCCAGACTAAGCAAATTCTTAGAGATAGATTAGTGGTTCCCAGGAGTGAAGAGGATGCAGGAACGAAGAATGACTGCTTAATGAGTAAAGGGTCTCCTTTTGGGGTGATAAAAATGTTCGTAACTATAAAGTGGTGATGGCTGCACAACATTGTGAAAATACTAAATGTCACTGACTTGTACACTTAAAAAATTTTTATATGTGTTTTATCACAATAAACTATGTATCTACCACATAAAAATGCTCTGAGAAGACTGATCACATTCACTACCTTGTTGTAGCCTACCTGGGAATAATAACTAATACATTAATTCATTTACTCATTCAGCAAACATGAATGAATTGAGCATTTATTATGTGCCAATCTGTGCCAGGCATCATGCATATGGGAGCTAAGAGGCGAGTCTCCAACCTCAAGAGGCTGACAGATTCGTTGAACAGATACATAATTTTAATATAATGTGATAAGTGCTAAGACTAAGACATGCTCAGGGTGTTTGGGGAATTTAGATGAGGTAAAATCATGAAAGACTGACTTAGTGATGAGGCAATACCTGAGCTGGTCCCTAAAAGATGAATAGGTGTTCTCCTGGTGAAGCGGCAGGGAGAAAAAACAAGTACTCTAGACAGTGGAAAGAAATGCACTAAAGGCATAAAGATGAGAAAGAATGTACCCAGTGGAGGAGGAAATAAATCATGTCATGGGAGAGAGAGAGGAAGCAGGAGCCAAATGGGGAAGGCCCTAATCTGCTCTCCAAAGGAATTTGAATTCCTACCACCATGGCCCAGTGTCTGAAGGATCCTCAGCAGAAGAGTGCTAGCATGGAGAAGCAGAGTCCAACAAGATTGAAATGAGAGTGGGGGGAGGCAGGAGAACAGAGTGTTAACACAGAGCTGACAGTCAACAGAAGAGAGATAGGAAGAAGAGAAGAGAGGTCAATAGTGTCAGAACTTCAGCAAGGTCAAGTAAGATAGGCTGAACATGGCCATGGTCTTGACAATGAGAGAGTCACTCATGGCCCTTGTACATTTTTATGGTTGTGGCGGGCTTTATCGTGAAGCTTGCCTGAGAAAAATCTCAGCATGGGAGAGAGGGAACATGTTTACATGCTCAGGAGAAAGACAAGATCAGATAGAAAGAGATGAAAGGAATAGGAGAGAGAGGGGAACTGAGAAAGCCAAGGAGGTGCCAAGGCTGCAGAGCTCTCAGGAGAGGTTACCTTTGGCCATGTAAGGAGGTCCCGCA
Organism: Pteropus vampyrus; assembly: GCF_000151845.1. NCBI lineage: Eukaryota > Metazoa > Chordata > Mammalia > Chiroptera > Pteropodidae > Pteropus > Pteropus vampyrus. The sequence continues at coordinate 1,948,078 of NW_011888847.1, read as the reverse complement.
GTCTCTCAAGATGGGGATGGGGGCAGGCGGGGCCGGGAGGCAAGGATGATGAAGAAAGGGAAGATCGATCTGTTTCCTGCTGGGGCAGAGGAGTGGGTACATAAGGATGAGGAAATTCCTACCTGATAGCCTCTATTTTCTCAGCAAAGCTCAATGGATGGGAAATGCTTAGGAGAGCCGCTATGGGGAAAGGGTGAGTGTGCTGACAGGGACGCTAACAAGGGTTTCCAGGCTGCTCAGCAGCCCGCTGAGGCTGCAGATGATGACTTTGTAGAAGCGCCAATCTGCGTGGGCTGTGATTTTCTCCTGCAGAGCTCAGGAGCCCAGAAGCCAGAGAGAAGGAAGAGCCGACTTGATCAGGCTGGGATACTGCCAGACAGGAGCGGCAGCAGGACAGGGCAAAGAGGAGGGAGGGTTTAGGCAAAGGAGGGTGATGGGATCGCTTGTGAAGCTCAGGCAGAATAGGGAAGGAAATGAATAAGGGAGTTGGGGTGGGGGGTTTGATGCAATGACAGAAAATGGCAAGGGAAAGAGACTGTAGGTTTTGAGGAGGTTGAAAACCCAGCACAGGAGCAGGCGGGCTGGGAGGTGGGAGGCTCTGATCGGAGCCGGCTAGAGAACAATTCAAGGCAATATGTAATCAAGTGCTAAATAGGATGGCATGAAATGTAAGTGGGCATAAGTGCTGGGGAGGAGGGGGTGCTCAGAGAACAGAGTGCTCAGTGTGGATTGGGGAGAAATCCAGTGCAATTTCTGTGTTAACTTTTACAGCCTGCACGGCACCCCCAGTCAGGGATTCAAGGTGACAATGTAGAAAATGGTATCTTGAAGCCTGAAAACACTGGATGGATCAGACCTTTCAGAGGACACAGTTTCTTGGGTCTCAATAAAGGCAGAGTGAACAATAGGAGGGAATATAAAGATGCTCTTAATCCTGCCTGAAAATGTGTGAAGCTCTCTGTGTGGTGCCCTGTAATTTATGCTCTTCCTCTCACCTTGCCTGCCTAGCTCACACCGTGCTTCAAGCCCCTCTTTGACACCATGTCCACACTTCCCCACCTCAGCTGGTCTCAAAATTTAAAGAAGCCCAATGCACATTGTTCATTTCCACAGGATTAGGCCATGAATTAATGTGGGTATTTTGGAGGAAGGGCGAGTGGGAGAAACCACCAAGGTGGTCCTTCGTGAAGACATGGATTGCAGCATGAGTCTGTGAACAGAGAGGTGAATAGCTGGCCTGAAGTAGCACAGCTAGCGAGCAGCAGAGCCCAGACCAGACCAGCACTTTTCTCTCAACACAGGTCAGAGGGAGCCAGCTGATTTCTTTCCCGGCCCATTTGCCAGTCAGTCAAAACATGAGCCTCCATTCCTTTCGCCACACGGAAAGTATCTGTGATTTTTCCCTGTCAAACACACATTTTCCCTTATTTCTTTTGATCTAAGCACCCAATTTGACTCTGGTGAAGCATCTTCACCCCCACCCCTGCCACATCCACCTGGGTGGCTCCATGCAATAATGACCATGTGGCCCAAGGTAGTCTTGCTTGTTGTTCTCTCACCGAAATTTGAATCCTGAGTCAAGACTGCTGGAGCTGTTTGTTTTAGTAATAGGGCTAGCCTAAAGCATAGCTCCTGGTACTAAGATCCCAGACCCATTCATTCAAAACCCAGTTCTAAAGTTTTTCCTTCTCATCTGCAAATCCTTCCAGAAAAATCCCCATTTATAACTTTGCATAAGTGGGTTCTTAGGGGAGCAAGGCCAGCAGGAAGAGTTTTGGTTTGGTTTGGTTTAATATAAGACCAAATCAAGATGCATTACATAAATTCTCCAGAACTCTTTCATGGAAGTGTTTTGCTCTGCTTCAATACTTGCATTGGAGAATTCTACAAGCTTTTTATAATTGCCCTCAAAAATGTTTGCTTCCTGGAAGAAGCACGTTATAATTATGAAAACGGATAACCAGGATATTTTTGTAAGAAGCTCAGCCTTTGGGTCTGTGGCAAGCACCTGAGGGACAGCCTGCCCCAGCTGCAAACAAAAGGGGAAGGTCTTCAGGTCTCTATTACTAGGTAATTCTGTCAGTTTCAGGTTCCCCTGCCCTGGAGTCCCCAAGGTGGAAGGATGTGAGTCTGGACGGAAACAGTCACCAGCCTCTCTGAGATAGGTTTCATTCGTTGCCCCAGCGGCCACTTGTCGAGGATCCCCTACACATGAAGACTTACATCTTCCTCCTCCCATGTGCTCCTCAAACTTCAGCACTGCAGAAACAGAATTCTGGGCTCTCTAATGCCCCCTTTCATCTCTACTCAACCACACTTAAAAAGGAAGTCTCCAAGGCCCATGAAAACTCACTTTGAAACTTCCTAATTCTATTGCAGGTGGGTGTTTTGGCAGGGCCAGCAAAGTTATCTTCAGTGTTTATCTTTTTACCCACTCCTTCCTCTTCACATTTCCTCACATCCTTCAGCTATCAAAACCTACTCTCAGGAAGGGCTCTGTTATCAGTCATTTACACTTTGGGATTGATTTCAATGCCAGTGTTTCCTCTTTTCCAGAGATGATAAGTTTTCAACCACATTTCTCAGTTTAGGCATCAATAGTCTGGAGAGGAGGGAAGCAAGAGAAGCAAGGCCCTTTCTTTTATCTCTGAAATAATATAATAGCAGCAACTATTGTTTCCTGAGCATCTACTCAGGATGTTTACACCCTAACGGGCACTGTAGTTTACACCCTAACGGGCACTTCACAAAAATTATACCATTTAAATAATGAGTTCAGATTAAATGACGTAATACATGTGTAGTGTTTAGCATAGTGCCCAGCATATAGTAAATAACTGTTTAAAAATAGCTATTATTTGAAAAAATTAAAATCTTCATAACAACCCAAATGCAATGGGTATTACTCCTTTTTATAGATGAAGAAACAAAGATAAGTGACTTCCCAAACTCATTCAGATGCAGGGCTAGGATTTAAATTCAGATATATCTGACTCCAAGATGTGTTCTTTCCACAACACCATTTGGATTTCAAATCACAAAAGCCTCAGCTTAATCTGCCTACCAGTGAGTCTGAACAAAACTTGGGCATGAGGGGAAATAGGTCCTAAAATACTTCATTTTTAATAAGACTTTATTTACCATGAAAAAGTTTTCTCACCCTTATCGCTGTTCAGAGTAGTGGAGGTTATTTCCCCGACCTCGTACTCACAGCACATTATGCTGGGGATGTGACAGCCTGAGAAGACAAGGAAGTCTGTTAAGTCCTATGTCACACTCAAGCTCCAGCATATGCCTCTTTGATTTACTTCTGTTCCCAAGTAGGCCCAGGAAAGAGACTAGGATTGGTCAACTTCCTTCTAGGACAAGACCCATGGCCAAGTGGCTAATGAGTTTATGATGATGCTAATCCATGCTTCCTTCCTTCCTCCCTTATATTTCCCCAGCCATCACATCCAGGAACTCTCTGTCCATTTGACACAACCCATGAGGGAAGCAGGGTGTGTGCATTTTCAGGAAAGTGGATGTGTTACTCTCTGCCAGGGGTGGCGAGGACTTTGGTTAGAATTTGATGTTAATTGGGCCATTCCTGAATGAACCACGTGGAACAATACTATAATAAAATTCTATCTCCATGTCTGAACAGTTCCCAGACTGGAGCTGTTGGCTCACAAAGGCAACAAGTGAGGTCTTGAGAAGGTCTGGTAGCTGTGTTATTCTTGTGAGGGCTGGATCTCTGGTCCCCCATGTCAGGTTTTCTTTAGTAACGGGTTAGGAAGGCCTCCTGTGCTAGAGGTCCCCAAGCCCTGAGCAGGACCCATCTGCAGCTCTTGTCCTCCAGGACTCTGTTGGTTTTGGGACTGTGGGCAGCAATAGATCTCAGGTTCTTAGGGCACAGAGCTCAGATGAGGAAGACTGGAGTAAGGTGGAATACAGATTAGGAGAAAGCCAAAGGATTAGGCCAGATCTGAAAAATACCACTAAAAATCTATCGACCAACAAGGAGGGAAGGTCAGGAGCAGATTAATGCAGAGAGACCAGTGGGGGATCCAGGAAGACAATAAGTGAAAATCAGAAGGTAACCTGTCAAGAGTTGGAGTTGAAAGCAAACCAAGAAAATAGTCAAAACACAACCAATTGATTTTTGACGAAAGTGTCAATGTAACTCAATGGAAAAGGGATAATTTTTTCAACAAATGGTACAGGAACAAGTGCTTAACCATATGCGAAAATGAACCTTGACCATTCCATACACAAAATTTAAATTGAAATTGATTTGTAAGGGCTAAAATTATAAAACTTTTAACAGAAAACATAAGAGAAAATCATAATGGCCTTGGGTTTGCCAAAAATTTTTTGAAAATGTCAAAAAGTACAAACTATAACAGTGTGAATATACTTAATGCTGAACTGTACACTTAAAAATAGTTAAAATGGTAACTTTTATGTTATGTATTTTATTTTACCGCAATAATAAAAAAAAATAATAATAAAAGAATACCTTCTCTTCAAAAAATTGCAAGGGGAAAAAAATGAACTATAAAATAAAATTCTAAATATTAAACTTTTGTACTTCAAAAGACCCTGTTATGAAAATAAAAAGGAGAAACATGAAAAATTATAAAACCTTATCTGACTGAGGACATGTTCTAGAATACATAAAGAACTCTTACAACTCAATGATAATAAGATAATAAGACAAACAACCCAAATTTTTTTGAAGTGGGCAAAAAGAAAATGATCAGACATTTTACCTAAGTACATAGATAGAGAGATGGCAAATAAGCACATGACTGGTTGCCTAAAATAACTAGTCACCAGGGAAATCACAATGAGAAACTACTATATACTTACCAGAATGGCTAAGATTAAAAAAGACTAACTACACCAAATGTTGCAAGAAAGTGGAGCAAACAGAACTCTTCATATACTGCTGGTATGGATATAAAATGGCAAAACCACTTTGAACAATAGTTTGGCCATTTCTCATAACAATAAAATTTATACTTACTATGTGATCTAGCCATTCCACACCTAAGTATTTACCCTAGGAAAATGAAAGCATATGTCCACAAAAAGACTTGTACTTAAATGCTCATAGTAGTTTTATTTATAATAGCTAAAAACTGCACACAATTCAAATGTCCACTAAGAGGTGAATGGATAATCAAATTTAGTATTCTGGTACAATACTATTGTAATACTATTATTCCGGTACGATACTATTGGAATACTATTCAGCAATAAAAGGAATGAACTATTGATATATGCAACAACATGGATGAACTGCAAAATAATTATCCTGAAAGAAGTCAAATAAAAAAAAGAGTACATGCAATCTGGTTCCATGTATAAGATTCTAGAAAATTCAAATTAATCTATATGACAGAAAGCAGATAATTGATTGCCTAAGAATAGGATGGAGTGGAGGAATGAAGGATGGATTATGAAAGGGCACTAGGAAGCTTTGTGGAGTGATAGACATATTCATTACCTTGATTGTAGCAATGATATATGGCTGTATACATACGTCAGAACTCATCAGATTATATTCTTAAATATGTGCAGTTAACTATACATCAATTATAATTTAATAGACCCTTCTTTTTAAATGAGGAGAAGAAAGAAGGGAAAACCCATCCCCTATCATCAATAGGCGATACAGGGGAACAGCTAGAATGTGAGCTGTGGAAGCGTCACTAGGTTTGGATTCAGGCTCTATGTACGACTTAATAGTTGTGTGACCTGGACAAACCATGTGATCTCTCTAAGCCTTGCTTTCTTCATCTGTGAAATGGGGATAATGATAGTGTTCTGAAGACAAAATCGATTGGAATTTGTAAAGACTTGGAACAGTAGCTAAAGAATGAGAAATGTTGGTTATCATTATCATCACCATTTGTAAAGTTGATGATTGAAAGGCAAGGCATTTCAGTGGAGATTGGCATCCAGATGGGTAGATGAAAAGGAGTAGGTAAGAAATCAAGAATTTGAGTCTGACTGGGATAGCCGGAAGTCCTACCACCCCAAGGAACGGTGTTTTGCAGCAAACTTCTGCGGAGCCTGAGCTCATTCCCCAGGTTTAGTCCATTTAAAAGGTGCAGGGGGAGAGGGATAGGTGGGTGCACCTGGATGAAAGTGTGTGGGTGATCAGAGCACTCAGTCACTGCTCAGGAGAACAGCCACAGGGCAGCAGTAATGCCACTATTCATGGTAAGGGCTGCAAAATCTGCAAAGAAAAACGCAAGCTTGGATAGAAATACTGAACTGGTTGTGTTAGAGGCTGAGAAGGGGAGATAGCTGGTCAGAAACCCATTGCCAAGCCAAGAAAGCACAAATCTGGTAAAAACATGGAATCAGCAATCAGGGCTATAGCGAGATCTAGCTGGCCAGAAGCCTGGGTCTAAACAATTTTATTCTCTGGTAGGGGTTCGTACAGGAGCAGGAAGGAGTAAAGAAGTGAGAGTGAATAAATAGGTGAGTAAAGCCAGTGCCTCCATCTCTGAGAGGGCTTAAGGCAGAGTTAGTAATACTGCCTGGTGGGAAGACGGCTCAATTTGAAAGAACGACAGCAAAGGGCAAGGGCTCTTAATAGCTAATGACTCAAAATCCAGCTTCACTGCTATGCTGGTTACACGCTATGTTTGCCCCTGCTCTTCCTCTTCTGTTCTGTTCTGTACCCAGGTGGCTGGTCTCTAGACTGCATCACCTGGGTTCTGGATGGGTTTGGCCAATGGAAGGCATGGGAGATATGAGAGAGCAAGAGAAGAGACAGGTCAGGTATTTCTTCCCTAATCCCTCCTTGCTGTGGAGACCGGTCCTGGTAGTCGCTGTGTCCTTCCATGACTCTAGGTCCACACCCATGGTCCAGTTCTCATCTATCTCTGGCCTCACTCTTTCCATTCCTTGATCCTTCAAGGGGGTTGCCCAAGGGGTTGTCAGAGCTTCCTGCTGTTACTCCATCTGTGGTGCCTTATCAGCTCTTGTTTATCTCTTAACCCTGACCTCACCTCTCTAAGTAAAATCTCTTAGAACTGTATTCAGTGGATCTTACCCCCTATCAGAACCTGCCTGATATAGTTGCTGGTTAGCTATGTTAATAACCCAGGGCATCAATCTCTGGGCCTACTTTCTCAGCTGAAGGTTGGGGTACTAGAAGTTGTGAGGACTAGGAGAGGTACTGCACATAGTTAGGCACTGCTGTTATCCCAGGTGACACTCCACTAAAGTGCCCTCAGGATGGTGACTTTGTAGATCTCCTAGTCCCTTCCCCGGCTCCCTGAGGCTTTTTCTCCCTTAGAGAAACCCTGCTGACTCAGATTGAAGGAGAGAGGAAAAATATCCCTCTGGCTCCTCATCATTCAGGCCCACAGGCCTGGGAAGGCAGGAAGGGCATTCTGCCAGCCCAGCACATCCACCATCCCCTGACAAAGGTCAGCCTGCCTGGAATAATGAAGTACATGCCCACAGCCAGGAAAGGTAAATCCAAACCCCAAAATACAGGGACTGAGCATTTCAATCCACATGGGCTTCCAGCATCTACTGTTTATGAGGCAAAAACCATTTAAATAGCTCTACTTTGGAACCTGCCAGGTCTCCTTGAATGGCTTATGAGAAGATACTGCTAATAAGAGCTTCAGGAGGACTGGCGAGCTGGGGGATGAGGCTTGGGCACCTTTGCCTAGAAGCTGCAAGTTTCCTCTGGGGGAGGCGGAGGCTTCAGAGGGAATAGCTGCCTCTAGAAATAGCAGCCCTTAGAAAGGATGCCATGAGGTGGGTGCCCCTGGGGAAGATTCCAGGGTTCAGGCTGGGCAGCCTGAATCACAGGTACTAAAAGCCAATTGTGAGGAAGAAAGAAATTATTTTTTTTAGGGGGCAGGGAAAGGGAGGACTATAACGTGGTGGTCAGAAGTACGGCATAGAGTCCTGAGTTTAAATCCTGGCTCTGCCGTTTATTTGCTGTTTGACCTTGGCAAATGTACTTACCATCTCTATGACTCAGTTTGGTTACCTGTAAGACAGAGATAATAGTAATAGTATACCTGTCTTATAGAGGTTTTGTGGTGATTAAATGAGATAGTATATGTATTATGCTTAGCATGGGGCCTGGAACATGGTAAGTGCTTAAAAAATCAGCCATTATCAAGAATGTTACCACTACATCCATTTCTTTTTCTCTGGCCACCTTTTCCCCAGCTTCAAAGAGAGCAAGGTTCTTCAGGAGATTAACATGTACTTGATGCCAGCTTCTGGGAGGGTGATACAATGACACAAATTCTGGACCCAGATCAACTCACAACCCAGCCCAGCTCTCTCCAGTGTCCAGAGGCTGAGGAGAACTAAGTAATTGGCAACAAGTGAATCATGTGCAAACAGCCCTCAGAACGGGGCTAATGGCTATTGGTCCCTTTGGGACAACACCTTGAGTACTCTTTGATACAGGACTAGTGAAGCTGTAATATGACTACACACCCCTTTGTAGAAGACAAAATAGTCAGAAGAGGGTCTCAGTTTCAAAACCCATCAACATATAAATAATACAATCTGCTGATGTTAGAAAAAAGATGTGTAGCAAGAGAGAGGGTGGTGCCAAAGGAAGAGGCCAGTTGGTTCCCAAGAGGGTTCCTAAGGCCATAGAATACCCTGATGAATTTTCCAAAGTCTGGGCTATCCCTCATCAGGCTCCAAAACTCAATGTGGTCAACAGGCTCAGAGTGGATTGCCTTTTAGGGATAGACTAATATCAACCAAAGTCATAAAACTGATATATAAACCAGAATACTAGTTCTCCCTTCCTCCCTCCCTCCCTCCCTCCCTCCCGCCCTCCCTCTCTCCCTCCTTCCTTCTTTCCTTCCTTCCTTCCTTTCTTCCTTCCTTTATCTCTTTTTCTTCCTTTCTTTTTCTTTTTTTCTTTCTTTCCGATATTTAATGAATATCTACTACATGCTAGACAGCTATAAATAAAACACAGTCTTTTATCTTATAGAGTATACATTCTAGCTGGAGATTTAAAAAATAAACACTTATCAAGAAACTCAGAAGATAAGCTACCAACTGGGAGAAAATACTTACAAAAGATATATCTGAAAAGAAATCAAAATATGCTAAGAACTCTAAAACCTCAACAATAAGAAAATTGGGCAAAAATTGGGCAAAAAACCCCAAACCAAACCAAACCAAAACAAACCCAGATACCTCACCACAGAAAATACAGATGGCAAGTAAACATATGAAAAGGTGCTCAATGTTATGTGCCATTAGAGAATTGCAAATTAAAACAACAATGAGATTATACTGCATACCTATTAGAATGGCCAAAAATCCAAACCATCGATGACATTAAATGCTGGTGAGCAAATGGAACAACAGAAATTCTCATTCATTGCTGGTGGGAATGTAAAATGATATAACCACTTTGGAAGACAGTATGGCAGTTTCTTACAGAATTAAACATACTCTAATCATACAGTCCAGTAATGATTCTTCTTGGTATTTAACCAAAGGAGTTGAAAACTTACCTTTACACAATAACCTACACATGAATGTTTATAGCAGTTTTACTCATAATTGCCCAGACTTGGAAGCAATCAAAATATCCTTCAGTAGGCGAATAGATACATAAACTGTGGTACAGCCATACAACGGAATATTATTCAGCACTAAAAATGAATGAGCTATTAAGCCAAGAAAAGACATGGAGGAAACTTGAATTCATATTACTAAGTAAAAGTAGGCAGTCTGAAAAGCTACACATTATATGATTCCATCTATATGACATTCTGGAAAAGGCGAAACTGTGGAGACAGTAAAAAGTTCTGTGGTTTCCATGGGTTGGAGGAGAGAGAGTAATGAATAGACAAAGCACAGAAGGTTTAGAGCAGTGAAACTATTTTGTATGATACCGTAATGGTGGATACAGGTCCATAAATTTGTCAAAACCCACAAAATGTACAACAAAAAGATTAAAGCCTCATGTAAACCGTGGATTTTGGGTGATGATGGTGTAACAAAAGTATCTCACTGGTGTGTGAAGAGAGGTTGGTAAAGGTGGAGGGCTTATGTGGAAACACTGTACTTTCAGCTCCATTTTGCTGTGAACCTACCTAAATACAGAAAATACACACACACACACCCTTTTATCTACTCTGTGTTGATTTTCTAGTTTCAGTCTCAAAGGCCAACTTCATCCCCCAGTTCTTGACATCTCCTTTATACCTACCCATATAAATCAACCAGAGGGAGCTGATATTTCCTAGTGATGAATCAAAGAATAAAATAATCAAGAAAAAATGAGAAGTTGCAGTCTCTGCTCCCAGCAAGTAAATAGATAGATAGATAGATAGATAGATAGATAGATAGATAGATAGATAGACAGACAGATAGATAAATAGATAATAGATAGATAGATAGATAGATAGATAGATAGATAGATAGATAGATAGATAGATAAAAAAGAGAAGAGAACATGGAACTGGAACATAGACTGAAAAAGCTAGTCCTTCACATTTAAATAATGTTTTGGTCTTTCCAGGAATCATCAGAAACCATGATTTTCCTTCAAAGCATCTAAAGGCAAATAGCTAACACTTACTGACCATTTTCTATTTGCCAGGCACTAATCTAAAAACTTACATGTGATGTTGTGCTGGCTGGAAAATTACTGCTTGGCTATCGCCCATGAGAACATAGGCTATCGCTCATAGGAACATAGGCTATCACCCATGGGAGCATAACATTCTAACAACAAGCTTTCTGCTTCTGTACTCTCGCTTGCACACCTGACCTGTAGGTTGACAAGTAGTGAATAGGAGAAAAATAGACCTTTGTGTTTAAGACAGAATGAGGAATGGGATTTAGGGCTTAAAAATCCTGTACCTCTACATTTCGGGGCTGCTTAATTTGGGGTCTGCGTCCCCCTGGCAGATCCAGCTGGCTGAATAAAGAGCATATTTCCTATAACTCACTGATTTCTGGTGGTCCGTGTGTCTTTTGGGGGCTGGCGGCTACAACAATGTGTAGTATGGCAGGTTGTATTTTTCAAAAACAGCTGCCACAATATGTTCTATTCAACACGCTCTTATGTCATGCTGTGACATTCCTCTCGTTGAGTAGTGGGATCTATGTCCCCTCCCTTGCAACTAGATAGGAATTTGTGACTGCCTTCGTCAGTAGAGCATGTCAGAAGTGAAACTACATGACTTCCAAGGCTGACATAAAAATGTCATGCACTTCTGCCTTGCTCTTAGGATGCTTGTTTTAGAATACGAGCCACCACGCTGTGAGGAAGTCCAGGTCACACGAAGAGACCATATAAGGTGTTTCGGCTGACAGGTCCAGCTGGGCTCTCAGCCAACAGCCAGCATCAAGGGCCCCACATGTGAATGAGGATGCCTTTGAAATGACTCTAGCTCTAGCTCCAGCCATTATCTGGCTGACATTGCATGAGAAACCCTGAGCAAGAATTACCTAGATGAGAGAGATAATAATAAAATAATTGTTTTTTTAAGCCACTGAATTTTGAGGTGATTTGTTACACAGCAATAGATAACTAGGACACACTGTTATTTCAATGAAGATTTGATTGCCTATGCCTGCTACTGAAGTGTAAGCTAAAAAAGGTGGAGACTGAGTTTCTCTCATCCACAGCTGTACCCTAGGATCTAACAAAGGGTACATGCGCATCAGAATTTGTTAAATGAGTGAACACATCATTGCTTTTGATTCTTACAAACCCTTGGATGAAATCAGTAAGGTAGGCACTCTTATCATATTTATAGTTAAGAAAAACTGGACCTAGAAGGTCAAGTGACTTACCTAAAGCCAGTAATTGCCACAGTAAGACTAAATCCCACGTCTCCTGACTCCGCTGAGTGTTGTCTTTCTCCTGTACCATGCTGATGTCAAGTAGATCCCATATTTACAGCTCCGTGTGACTGTCCTAAACTGGGGTGGTCCTCTGGAATGATGGCTTCCACATAAATCCAAGCTTGGCATTCTTCCTCAAACAGGTAGTCTCTACATGAAGTCTAGAAGCAGGCACAGATTATGGCATGGCTATGAGAACAGAACAGGGAATTCCAGAAGGAAAAAATGCTCTTTGAGTGACTTACAGCCTAAAGTGAACTGGGCATGTGCAGAGTTGGCAGTGGCTCTCTTAGCTAGAGAGAATAGGCAAGAGAAGTCTGGGATTAGTGAGAATAGGGAGATCAAGGGCCCCAGATGTAGGGAGGTCTCTCCTGAGCTCCACATCTGCTGAAACCCTGAGTTGTCCACCTTCTGGCCCAAAGCAACTAGTGGTCCAAGGAGGGAAGTTGGGCCCAGGAAGAGATCTCTGTTCCTAGAGCAACCAACCATGACATTGATGAGGAAGATGACATGACTCCAACTATCCCAGAAATGGAGATTGCAAACTAGAGGAGGGGAAAAACATGGTGCATTTTCTCCTTTATTCCCTTTCTTCTGGCCTTCTCAAATTTGACATCTCCATTTTATGACAACCAGGATTTCTGTTGAATCTTGGCAACAAAGCTCAGGCTTTTATTAGCGTGCAGTAAAAATGGTATTGACCTCAGTAACAAATAAATTAAATCCTGGTTGGCTTGGAGTTTAACATCTTGGCCTTTCTAAGTTTACTTGCCAAGTGATTTACTTCCTTAGCTCCTTTAACTCATTATCCCCAGCAGCTGACCTTTCATTGGATGCCATTTATCTTACCTCCGGGATACAGATCACAGACAAACCTGACAATGAGTCTTAGAAAAAAATCCATAAAAATTAAATGTGTTTTAGACATGCATACCATGGAGGGGTGAAAAACAATGTGGATGATAAGAGTCATGGGTGCATTCAGAGGTCTGGGGCCAGTCCTGATTGTGGCTGTGCACCAGTCCTCTAAGCTTCTTGGAGCCTCAATTTCCCCACCTGTCAAAATGGTAATACTGTCACATTAGCACGGAGAACTGCTCCCTAAAACTAAATTCCATCCTAAAGTATTTAACTTCACTCCATAAGAATTTACTGACTACATTTCATGAACAGATTGAGATCCCCAGTGGAATACAAGATGTAGTCCCTGTTCTCAAGACTCTAAGGGAGATAAGATGCGTATGGAATGACAGCCAACCTAAGGCTACCAATAGTGGCAGAATGGATTGTAGAGACAATAAATGTGATCAGTAAAGAAGGCTGCATGGAAGAGGTGAAACGTGCACAATGAAGGATAGGCAAAATTTAAGTAGACGGACTGGAGTCATATAGATTTAATATACAGCAAAATCTTCAATAAAAAGTTTATTACATAAATATTTTGATATTTAAAGCCACAGTATATTCCTAATCTGAAACTGCTCTGCAGGTAGACTGCATTATTTGTTCAAAGATATTTGCTACACCTCTACACAGCCCCTCCCTAGGGCCCCTCCCTGTGGGAAGATTAAACCTCCCAGCCTGCTGATGTCAGACTTAGCCATGTGACTTCATTTCCCAATGGAAGTGATATACATCACATCTGAGCAGCTTTGACAGCCACCGAATGGTTCCCCACACCCACCCCTTTAGTCTGGTTTTATTTTCTCTCGATAAGCTCTGTAGCTAGGATGTGGGTGAGGGACTTAAAAACAGTAGAGGAAGGCAGAAAAAGGAGAAAAGGAGAGGAGGGAGAATGAAGAATAAAGGAAAAAATAATATTTGTTCCCTACATGTAGTCCAGGAAGTTCCTACGGCTCTGCGGGAATGGAGGTTGACTGCCCTCCCCTACTCCTATGTTATACCTTTAACGTCCTGGGATCTTGCACCCTGGCTAAGGCTCCCCCACTGTGAAACTCAGGACAGAAAGTTATAGAACTAAACCTGATAAGTTAGCCCAGTAAAAAATGTCAAGCTGCCTGGATGTCCTGAGCCAGCCTTCTTTTCTATAGCTAAAGAGAAATTCTCCTGAGAATGGGCTATCCAGAAAGAACATTGAATTGGGAGTTGAGGGACCTGGGACCCTAATCCTGAACTTGTCCCTGATCAACAGAGTGACCTCGAACAAGTCACATTACTTCTGTGACCCTAGGTTCTCTATCAGTGAAATGGGAGTCGAGGGGCTGGCTCAGGACATCCAGCCAGTTTGTTATTTACCTCCCATAATGCCAAACACTTGCTCAAGTCTCGCCCTTCCACTATACTCAACTCCTTTAGCAAGCTGAAGGACATTTCTTTTGATCATTTCACTATAGATAGTAATTGCTCCAGAATTGTTCCTTTTCTTCATCTGCAGTAGAGGTGGGAGTAATGACCTAAGGTTCAATGATGTCTCTAGCTACTGGCTCTTGGCTCTGCAGAGCAGCTGGCAGTGGTGTTCCTGGGAAATGAGCTGGACACTGCTACAGTTTGGCTTTTTCCCTGAACAGCTGGTGTGGAGATCAGGGAGGGCAGGACAACCTCTGAGACTTTGGCCAACCACAGTGTATATTAAGGGCAACCCAGATGGCTGCTAGCCAACGACCCAGGTCTGTGTAATTTGCAAGCTACAGTTTCTCCTTTGAAGGTTTCTCTCTCCAGTATATGAGGAAGGTTTATCGTTCCACTTCAGCACCTGCCAACCTGGGCAAGGCCTGAGCCTCTATCTTCACATGGAGCCTATGCATCTCCTCCTTCCCCAGGGTCAATCTGAGGCCCCTCACATGGGCCCCACCATGCTTCCTTGAATAGGCTTTAGAGATGGAGTTCTAAAAGAAGATTACATTCCTGTGCCTCTCTCTTCCAAGAATGAATACAGACTCTTCTCTTATTTCCTGAAAGCTGTGAGGTTAACAAAAGTACTGAAGGCTTAGGTTGGAAAAAGAGAGTTACAATTATAGAAGAAAACCGATTAAGTTGGAGGTTATCTGCAGACCCTCCTGTAGTGCTCTCGGCCGGACTCCCTTACCTGGAGTCCAGGCCCCATTGCTCTATTTCCCCAAAAGAGAAGAGGAAAGCCTCTCCTCCACCGCGTGAACGTTGGAAGGACTTCTGCACTGAGCGGTAGCTCTGTCTGCCCTCTAGGAAGACAGCCTTCTGCATTAGTATACACAGCCGCTTATTTTCTCATCTTAGCCTGTCCATTCCAGAATCAGCTCTGTGCTTTCCTCTGCATAACCAAAAGCCCAGTTTTTTTCCCCAAAACGAAACCCAGTGCTTTCCCTTAAGTGAATTTGCCCTCTTTCTCTTGCTCAACAGAAAACAGCTGAGGCTTTGGAACTACTGTGTCCCCTGCTTCGAGCCTTCTATGTTACAGGGGTATCAAGATCCAATATGAGAGCACCCCATCACATAAGTAAAAATCAGGTATAAACAACCGTATTTGGTCCAGTCATAATTGAAGGCAGAAGTAGCCAGGCAGACTTCAGAAGTAGGTGCTTTTATGACTCAAGGTTTTAAACTAAGCATAGAATTAGAATGGCCTTAGCACATGGTGTCATCAGCCAGCAGGACCAAATTACCCCTCTGTTTATTTTTTTAAAAAGGCATTGACCTATGAATAAATAGCACTTGACATTGAAAATTGCCACATTAAATACCCAGCTCCTCTGCCGATTACAGCAGCCTCTGGAGCTCTTCCAAATTGTCACCTAGGATGAATATGACAGCAAATAATGCTGTAAAATAAGTAATCTGCTCTATAATTATTTTAGCGGCTGCAACTGCCAACCAGCAGGATCACTTATGAAAAAGGATGCAGTCGTTCCTTATTAAAAATGCATGAATATACAGTCTCTTGATTGTGGAAATAATCAGCAGACTATCTAATGTAACAAGACTTAGCCACAGAAGAATTAATTAGGGTAAAATTGATTAAGGAGAAGAGGGTAAAAATCTATCTGTGATGATTCAAGCTCCGATTAAACTCAAGCATTAATTCTCACATTCTTTTCAAATTAAGAGCCTCATCTAAATGCTCCACATTAATATTCCAACATGCCCCACCCCTCCTTAACCAAAGAGAAATGCAGACATTTCTAATGAAAGCTAAATCCTGTTCTTGTTGACTGTAAAGCCTCTGTCTTGAGGATCTCAGGAGGTTGGAGCTTTTGTTATTCTTTTAAATAAAAGCACAGGGTAGGGTGGGTGGTAGTGAAATTCCCAAATTCATTCTGGCCTTGAACACAGGATTTTCGTTAGGAGATTTCTCAAAAGGTAAAAGAAGCATGCAACACAAATAATTATGTGACAGCCTCCTGAATTCTCTTTTCCTTGCCATAACCTGCTCTGGTACAGAGAAGGAGATCTTGAAGGGGTCATATATTCCATCCCTTGCCCTGAGACTGATCTGTAATTATCTAGCATCCCCCGAGAGGCCTCCGGCCCCGCCTGGGACACCACAACTCCCTTGGCAACGCGATCAGGCAGTAATATATTTCCAGCTTCAGTTCATCCACCCCCTCCTTCTCTTGAAGCCTTTTGAAGAATGTGAGGAGAAGCTTCCTGCATCATTGATTTTTCTCTTTTCACTTGTCCTCCATTAGGAACCCACCCTGTGGTTCCTGGCTCTCCCCGGTCCAAACCGTGCTTATGTTTCACAGGGTCACTGACCTTTCCTTCCTCCTCCAGTGACTGCTATCTTTGCAGCTCTTCTTCCATCTGCCACCTTGGTTTTTGTCCCCATGGCTGTTACGGTTAAGTACATCCTTTGTCTGGGCTGGGACAGGCACCTCGCGGCTGAGAAGCACCCCAGAAGGCTCTAGCTGTCCCTCCGCCTGCCGTGCTCCTAAACTATCCTATCTAGGGGAACACATTCGAGTCAAGGTGCTCTGAGGTGGGAGCAGTCAGGGTTGCCAGCCTGATTCATCAGTGAAATGTGGGGAGAAAGAAGTAAAGAAGTAATTTCAAGCCCTTTGTTTGGCCTGAACCTGATCTTGTTTTCTCTTTACCACCCTGAGAGGTAGTCACATTCTCATTTGACTCTCAGGAGACAGAACTGTACACAGAAAACTTCAAGAAGATTCTCCCTCCACCTTGGGGAGTCCAGCCAGGCTCCCCGTGGTGTTTGCCAAACAATGGTCAGGGGAGAGGGTATTCCAGGCAGAGGGAACAGCATAAGGGTATCTGGGATAGCATAAATGTGGCAGGCTTCAGAACTTCCTGGGCCTACAAGGAAGGTCCTATTTATATTTATGACCAAATACCCATGGTGTCCCCTCCCGACACAGCCCTACGTGCTGGTCTCAGCTGCTTCAAGCGTAGCTGGGCAGATGTTGGTGGAAGAATTCAGCCACCGGGAAGCTGTAGGACTACCATTGCTGAGAAGTCTGGACACTCCTCCCCCTCAAGTTAATCTGAGCTCTCCCTCAGGCACAGCCATACTGTCCTGAGTCTGTGCCCACCTCCGGCCTCAGGTTCACCCTGCATGAGTTTGAATGACAAAGGAGAAATAAGGTGAGGTGGTAGCCCCCGTCTCTTCTCTCAGGAAACTCCTTTACCTCTATGTAAATTTGTGGATGCAAATAATTATGGAAGGGCAGGGACCCCTAAGCAGCCCAGCCCTCGAATGCAAATAGTTATGGACAGGGAGGGATGGTCACCCTAACAACACCCATTCACAGAGCTCCAGGGAAATGTCCTGTGCCCTCCACTAAAGTGACCACGGCCGTAGCCAGCCCTCTCCTTCTTCTCTCCCCTCCACCCTCTCTTACTCGATTCTTCACTCTCTCCCTCAATTCAGTTATTAGCAACCTGATTCTGAGGACCTACCTGGGACTTTAACTTTGTCCTAGGTACCAAGGACAATGCAAGAGAAAAAGATGTGCTCTCTGCCCTTGAGAATGTCACAGGTTGGCAGCAGGATGACATTCACTCAACTGAAGCAAGTGAAAAATCATAGTAGATGGCTGTATCATAAAGTATTAAATTGGATGTCTCCAATTTAACACTGAATAAAATCAGAGAAAAGGAGCAACCCTTGGGATGTGGGTCGGGGAGTTCGGAGTGGCGCCAGGAAGTAGGTGGGACTTGAATTTAGCCTTGAAGCTGAGTTGGCATCATGTGGATTGAAGCGAGAGAGAAAAGATTCCAAGGAAGAGTGGGACTGAGCGAAGGTGGAGGCTACAGGGCAGCTGGCGGCAGGGCAGCTTAGGGAACGTTTGGCCTGGCTGCAGGAGAAGGTACTTGCTGGGGGAAAGAGAAGCCAAGCTTTGTAAAGCCTGGAATGTTAGCTTTAGATATCTGAATTTTAGCCTAGACTGTTGATTCTCAAGTTTTGGTGTGCTATAGTGTCACCTGGGTACTGGTTAAAATAAGGGGCCCAGGCCCCAGCCTCAGTAGGTATGGAGCATTTAAACAAGCACCTTGGTGACTCTGATGGTAGCCCACAGGCGCATTTGCTGAAGGTCCTCTTCTCACCATCTTTGTCCCTCCTGTGGGTAAAGCTGGGCTTTGTTTGCACCATGGAAACCTCAGGGCCACAGTGGGCTCCCAGCTTCTGCAAAGATATTGAGCCTTGTCTCCTAGGAACCTGGAGGCCTGCCCAGGGAGGAGCTGTTTTGACTACACTGTAGTGAAAGGGAAAACAGCCCTGCTGAACCTGGAACTGCTAGATTCATTCCTGTAGAAGAGTGGAGAAGCTGCCCAGACCTTGGGACCATGTGTGGCCCCTTCTTGAGCTACTCACCCCGCCCCCACCATTGGAGGGGGAGCCAACAAAGAAATATGTTTAATAGAGATATTTTTATGTTATAAAAGCCTTCAGCTCTAGGTTCCTTTAAATAGCAATCTCCCCTTAGCACTGTAACAACAGTGAATCCAGATCCACCCTTTAATAAATGTATTTTATGGCTAGTTACTTGAGCTCTCTCTTTGCAAAAACATGGATGGATCTGGAGGTTATTATGCTGAGTGAAATACGTCAGACAGAGAAAGATAAATACCATATGATTTCACGTATATGTGGAATCTAAGGAACAAAAGAAAAAAATGTATTTTATGGCAAGTTACTTGCCCTCTCTATTAAACCTCTGTTTAACTTTTCAATTTATTTTTTTTAGGCGAGGCAACCCTTGGTTGACCTCACAGATTGCAAGGACCTTGTCAGCTTACAATCCCTTATTTTTTTATTTTATTTTTTATGTCTACAGCACCTGGTCTTCCTAGGTGGTTTCCCATCTAAGTACTAACCAGGCCCGACCCTGCTTAGCTTCTGAGATCAGACAGGATTGGACTTGTTCAGGGTAGCGTGGCTATAGACTAACTTCTCAACTTTTCACTGGGAAATTTTCAAACCTAGAGAAAAGTTGAAAGGATAGTACAGGAAAACCTACACAGACATACCTTGGAGGCATTGAGGGTTTGGTTCCATATCACCACGATAAAGCGAGTATTGCAATGAAGCAAGTTGTAATCTTTTTACTGGTGGAGGGGCTTGCCTTTAATTTGTTAAAATGCCAACATTCGTGAAGTGCAATAAAACAAGATATGCCTGTATTTACAAAGATTTACATTTACAAATGTTAACATTTTACCATTTGCTTTCTCTTCTCTTTTTAAATAAATAGATGTATATTTATATTTTTTAAATACATATATACACTTTCTTTTTGTAAAAGCATTTGAAAATCACAGAATCATGACACTTCACTCTGAATACTTAAGAATCAGGACATTCCTCCTGTACCACAAGAGTATTATCACGCCTGAGGAATTTAACATTAATACAATAATATCAGCTGACTTATGGAGGATATTTAAATTTCCTTGATTCTTCCAAAATACCCTTTGTGGCTTTTTAAAAAAGTCCCAGAGACAATGAAGACTCACACAGTATATTTGTCACGTCTCTTTTGTTTCCTTTAATCCAAAACAGTCTCCTTACCTTATTTATTTATTTATTTATTTTTTTAATGATACTGGCATTTTTGAAGAGTCCAGATGAGTTATCTTGTAAAATGTCCCACAATCTGAATTTGTCTGATTTGATTTAGGATATATATTTTGGGGCAAGAATGTATCACAAAGGTGATGCTATGTCTTTTCTGTGCCATGCCATTGTGTTGGAGAGCATGCCACGTCTATTTGTCCCATTAGTGATAATGCTAAGTTGGATCGCTTAGTTAAGGTGTGTACCAAACATTCTGCTGCTTAGTTTAATTTAACCAAGAACTGTGCAACTCATTAATCAATTCAGTCAGATTATAAAGTGCTTGAGGGTAAGAACTGAGCTTTTTCCTTCTGAAAATGCTTTACAGTTTACAAGACTTTCATATAGATGACCTCATTTGCTTCTCAGACACTGCTGAGGGAGCTATTTTTATTCCCATTTTACAGGAATATAAAATCTCACAGGAGCCTGACATCGAATCCCAGATCTGCCCTTTAATAAATGTGTTTTAGGGCAAATTACTTAACCTCTCTATTACACTTCTGTTTGCAAAACAAACCTTTGTTTGTAAGATGAGGATAATGATATCTTCCTCTCAGAGTTGTTGTGAGGACTAAGGGTACTGAAAATGAAATGCTTGACATAGTGCTTAGCACATAAAAA
>NW_011888847.1:1910101-1926640 GCF_000151845.1 Pteropus vampyrus | reverse complement strand
TGTTCAGATGTATATCTGGAATCCAGGGGAAGGAAAGATCACTTCTGGTGAAGATTTCACAGAGGTGGTGGGCTTTGGGGGAGGGGTGGGTTGGAGTTGGCTAGTCAAGGGGGAGAAGGAAGAGCAGTCCTGATTTTGGGGGAATGGGGCACAGAGCATTAGTAAAGGCACCAAAAGAGGATGACAAAAAGCTTGGTCTGGGGATCAAAGGCTGGTGCATGCAGGGAAGGGGTGGGAGACAGGGACTGAGGAGGCAGGAACCTCTCCCTTCCAGAGACAGAGCAGACAGACTGTGGCTATAGAGCAGCTGAATATTTCATTGACGGAAAATTGGACATGGCTGTTGTGCCTGGGATGTGGATTCTGATTTCATGACTAGGTGTACCCAGATGGCTGACTACGCTGCTGGAGGGAGGCACTGCCCCCAACCCCCACTCCACTGGGTTTCCCAGCCCAGGAGGATGCAGACACTGACCTTCCTTCCCAGTGACGTCAGTGGGTGCACATGCTCTGACTCTGGGAAGAGGAGATAACCCATTGTCTCACAGGCCTCGCACCCACCCAAGTTTCAGGTATTCAGGGGACATACATTTAGCACTTACTGTGTGCCAAGTATCACGTTAAGCACAAAGGAGACACAGATGCCTCTGCCCTGGGAGATAACTTGAGGATACAGACCCCCTAATGGGTCTCTAACTGTGGGAAGAACAAGCACTGAGACGTCCTGGGGAATAATAAACTACCAGAGCCTGAGGCTTCACAGAGAAGGGCCCCCTGTGCTGATGTGTTCCCCAGACAGAGAGGAAGGGGAAGGATGCTCACCAACATTTTGTGAGGATTTAGTTTCGGCAAGGCATGGCATTAGGAGCTACACTACAACCTCTCATCCTCATTGGCACCATATAAAGTAGATTTTATAATTCCTAACTGCACAGAACATGTGCAAAAGAACTCATGTGAAAAAACTTGAGATTCTGGGGACTTTTAAAGATTTAGAGAGGCCAAACCATTGGAGGTATAAAGGGGAACTGTGAAGAAATGAGTCTGGGAGGTGGGTTGGGGCTTTGGCTATCAGGATAACAAATTTGGACTTTATCTACTTGGCCATGGAAAGCCTTCAAACAGTATTGGAAAGGATGGTGCCAGTGTCCTCTTTCTTACCGCTACCCCAATGGCCTCTCTTGTCCTGGCCTTGCCTCTAAATACTAAACATTCCTCATATAAACAAACGTTGACTAGTACACCTTTACTTTGAACCAGGCAATCTTGGCCATTCCTCCATGGGCATAGAGAAGACATATTAAACTCAAGCCCAATGGTACTCAGAGAAACCAAGTCAGCCCAGGTCATCTCTTCCCCAGCTCACAGAATCTTGAGCCCTTTCTATGTCTCTGTTTTTCCTTCTCACCAGTCTGAGAATGAGAGAAAAGCAAGTGGGATGTTGGCAGGGTAGCTTGTCATTCCCGTTTCTGGACCATGTTGCTGCAGAGGCAAAAAGGGCTGCGATGTGGACCTAGAAAGCCCAAGGAGTGGCCTCCTTGGAAATGAGCCGACCTGCTGGGAATGGCAAGCAGGTCAGACTGGTGGGGCTAGATACCAAGCTGGGCCATCCTGGAAAGAGACTGGGGAAACTAGGCAGATATTTGGATAGGGCTGAAGCAAGAGCCCAGCTCCTTGACTGCTCTGACCTGAAGGGACTGGGGAGGAGGGAAGGAGAGGAATGAAGAGTGAGGAAGTGGGTGAGGATGGGGCCCTGGACCTGCTGCAGTCCGGAAGCTACACTGAGATATACACTAACATCAAGACTGGCTCCCAAGTTCAGAGAAGGGGGCGATCCACGTTGGACTGGTTATCATTGCCTTCCGGCCCTCAGAAGAAACCCTGGCTAGGTCTGGTCTTATTACAGCATTTTTGTCTTTTTATTTTCCTCAGGGAGCCTTGGAAACAACGCGGGGTCTTGGAAAATAAGTTGGTAGCCACTTCGCTTGCTTAGAGGACCTCTTTCCACCCGACTTTGGCCATTT
This sequence comes from Pteropus vampyrus, assembly GCF_000151845.1. Classification (NCBI taxonomy): domain Eukaryota; kingdom Metazoa; phylum Chordata; class Mammalia; order Chiroptera; family Pteropodidae; genus Pteropus; species Pteropus vampyrus. The sequence continues at coordinate 1,924,616 of NW_011888847.1, read as the reverse complement.
CCTAAAGCCCAGCCTTTCGAGAGGGGTCAAGAAAGGAGTGTTTTTGATTTCGCAGAGCAGAACATTATTCTTAGCCAAAGCTCGAGATAATGTAGAATTTGAGGCTACGTGTGTGAAAGCTCGCCAACTCATCTTTTCAATTTTTTTGAGATTCCATCTCAGGCATCCATAGGCTGAATAATGAGGAATTGAGCACTTTTCTTCACCTCTCTCTTTCTTTTTCTTTTTCTTTTTCTTTCTTTCTTTCTTTCTTTCTTTCTTTCTTTCTTTCTTTCTTTCTTTCTTTCTTTCTTTCTTTCTTCTCTCTCTCTCTCTCTCTCTCTCTCTGCCTCTCTCTCTTTCTCTACACACACACACACACACACACACACACACACACCCCTTCCTCCACACCCATATCTGAATTCTCTCTTTTTTTGTCATCGTCTCCGGCTTTTCCTCCTCCTACCCCACCACCTTTCTCAGCAGGAGCACATGAGGACAAGAAAATGTTACTATGGGAGCCTCCTAGCTACAGGAACTGGTTTCTCAGAAGGGGTAGTGAATGCAGACCTGGCCACAAAGTCACTGCTGCCCTGAGCCCATCTCTCAGTCTCACCAGACATGATGGGACCCAAGGAATGATGGAATTGCATCTAATGGCCTTCACCCAAACAGTGCCCGGGATTGCCCTGGGGAGCTGCTCTATTGTTTTAGGAGAAGGCTAACTCACTTCTTGTGGCAGAGGGCAGCTTAGTCCCTTATCAAGGATCACCTGCTCTCAGGAGCTTGGAAATGGCACTTAGAAAATGCAGATTCCCAAATGGAGTGGCAGAGGGTCTGAATGTACAAGTGTGAAGATGTGCTTTTTTCCTCGGGATGAGGATCTCTTCTGACTGATTCTCAAAGGAGTCAGAGACCCTTTAAATGATTACTAGTTTGAGACAATAGGTAAAACAAGAAATTGAAATGTTCCTCCTCTCATTTTGCTCCCCAATAAGTTTGAGTTTTATGTAATTCTTCCTGGAGAAGGAAGCCTGAGCCCATGGAAATCAAGGTTGAACATCCTGAATGTGCAGTTCCTTGGAGAGGCACCAAGATCTGAAAAGGAGACGTTCTGTCACCTTTGGAGAAGAGACTCTTCAGTAGTCTGGCATGTAGGAGGCAAGAATGAGGAGGATCCGTCTGTGTCCTTGAACTACCAAGGAGAGGCTAGAGCACCTTTTTTGGGACATAGTCTAGTCTACCTTAAACATGCAGCTCCAAAAGAGATGCTGTGCAGATCCCAAGCTGCCAAATCCTAGAAGCCTAAGGAATAACCCAATCCTGACCAACCCAGATGGTATCTGGCCATCCTTACCTTCCCCAGCAGGATCAGGAGCCCAAAGCACAGAACCTGCTGCAGAGCCAGGTCTAAGACAGCTCGACACCAAGCCCCAGGCTTCTCTGACCTCCCACAGAAGAGGGAAAGGAATGGGGCCTCCACCCACCAGGCTCTGAGTCCCTTTAGCCCTCGGCATGGTAATTAACAGCAGAGAAGTCATGCATCAGCCCCAGCAAGCTAATGTGGCAGGAGCTCCCCCCTGACAACAGAGCTAATAAGAAATTTGCTAATGCAATTTATCACTTTAAAAAGCCATATGTCGGTGGAGATGAGCACATCTCTGCAGCAGCCAGTATAATTGTCAGAGCAGAGCAGCGAGCAGCTCTGCGAAGGGGGTGAGGATGATGTCTTTACTGAATCAGTGGTGCAATGCAGCAGGCGGGGGTGGGAGGAGGGGCACAATTCTGGGCCAGAGGCCCCCAGTCCTTTTGGTTCCCAGGAAGTCCTCTCTGCAGGCCTGTTCTGAGGACCTATTAAGAACCAGATGGGGCCTGAGCTTCGGCCCCTGCTGGGTCCTACACTGACATGCTGCAGTATTAAAATAAGAAGTGGCTCTGTCTGTAGTGACAGAGGATCTAAGTCTCAACCAGCAAGTGTCACCACACCAGACCCATCTCGGGCTCCTGCCAGGGCAGGGCTGATATTTGGGCAAATTTGCTTTTTTCTCCCAGACCTTTGCAATGACTCTATCCAGGACAAGTTGGAGGTAAGTAAAAAAAGATTAGATACCTATCTCTGCTCCCAGTTTAGACAAAAGGCAGCTTGCTTTGAATGTCCGGTGTTGAGCAAAAACAAAGAATGGATTCTGGAAGGGGGGAAAATTGCTCTTGTGGGATTTTACTTCAAACACTGACTCCAACTGTTTCCCCCTAAAGATAATTCATAGAGAAGCAAGTGAAGCAAGTGGCCTCTGTGGGAATGCAGCCCAGGGCTACTAGGAATGCCATGGGAGGGACTAAGAATGTCCACGTGTCTGGATCCCTACTGCTTTCTGAAATAGTCCTCACTCTTAGTTACTTGTGAGAAGGGGGGGGGGGGGGGGCGGCGGCGGGGGGGCGGCTGGGGAGAAGGATGAAGGAAGACAAGCTACCAGTACCCAGAAAAATATCATGCCCAGTTTCAATCAATTCAACTTTCTTCTAAACCAAATGTAGACCCTAATCATTCTCTGTCTTTTAATTAATGCTTTGAATTTTGGTGGAGACATTCAAGGAAGACAAAGCAAGAGGACTCAGGTAATGCCAGGATAGATAAAAAAGAAAAGCCATGTTAGGGTCCTGGACAGCCCAGTGTGTGTCTACTACACCCCATATTCAAGAAGAGCCTCGTTCAATCTGTCACTGAGAGCCTAGAGCAGCAGGCTTCCTACATGTTTAAGACTTTCCTTGGCCCGATGATTCCTTTAGCCTCAGAGGTGATGGGCAAGGCCATGCGCCAGGAACTGGTGCAAATTTCTTTATGAGTCTCATCCGCAGGAGTGAGATTTTGCAGCAAACTCTCCCCCCCACACACATACACACACACACACACACAAGACACACAATGCATTGAAGCCGCCTGCGTGTTTGTGTACAACCTGGAGGTAGTGGACAATGGGCAACTCCCCTGGCTTCCTGGAGTGGCCTGACCAGCACTCAGACAGAGAAGCCCAAGTGGCCCAGTGGGGAACACAATCTCCTCAGCTTGGCCCAAGGGCTCAGCAGCCAGGGCTATGCAGCAGAGAAGAGCATCTGCTGTACCTACTCAAGCTGAAGAGGGTCCCAGGGGCCCCTTTATGTACTCTTGAAAATGTACTTTCGTATCTAAGTTTCTATCCTCTTGTTTAAAAAATATTTTTTAAATTTTCCTGGTCTCCTCCCATGTTTATTTTTCCAACTCAACCTTAATACTGTTTTTGCCAAGTTCAAAATAAAGATAATCCCGTTGATAATTTGATTGGAATGACACTGAATTAATAGATTTGTTTAGGGAAAATTTTTCACTTTTCTAAAATCGAGTCTTTCTATTTAAGTTAGGGTATATTTTTCCAATTAAATAAAGACTTATTGCTATCTGTGTACTTTTAAAAACTCCACATTGGTTCTGAATTACCTCTCTTAAAAGCTCAGTTGTCAAAGATCCTATAGACTCTTACTTACTAAGGGGGTAACATGTTACTTCTTTCTTGGTTTTGAGGTGAATTACATTCTAAAGGGGGCCTCCTAAGTGCCTTAACTTAAGCCAAAAGGTGCTGGGACAAACAGCCACCTCAAAGTGTCTTGGCCTTGTGACCTTCAACCTAAACTCTGGTCCTGGTGCCTCCTTCATTCTGGGTCCATACCACACACAGGGAGGTGGTCTCTACTCCAAAGCCCACTAGACAAAAACTCCCCTCACTTTTACCAGGTCAGTGAGTGCCTCCGCGTCCCAGGAAGGAGAACGAAGGAAGATAAACACCTGCCTTTAAGGCACATGGTTCGTGGTTAACTTGAGAGCAGCTGCTCAAGCAGATTCTTCTAGTTACAGCCTCACTCGCACCTCACTCTCAAACAATCCCTCTGCAGGGCCAGCTGCATGGGAGGAACCCATGTAGTTTAATGCTCTCCTGTTCCTGTCTTGGAATTCTTAATACTTTTGAACAAGGGACCCCATAGTTTCCTTTTGTGCTGGACCCTATATGTTACAAAGATGGTCCTACTCCTTTGCAACACTTGGAGGCTCAGAGACATCTGAGAGAAAGGAACAGCTCAAATCACACTTGTGGTCAGCTGATATCCAAGCACAGGCATTTCCGGGTGCAAAGCTGGGCCCTTCAGCAAGTTCTGTATCCAGCAGCAGGGAAAGCCTCACTTCTGCCCGCAAGTAAGTCCAGCTGATAGACTTTTAAGGGAACACATCACAGGAGACTCAAGGAGGATCCTCGGATCCTCTTTCCTGCTTGCTTCCCGTGTCCAAGCTGTAATAGCCCACTTAGCAAATCCTCAGCAAACCTTGCTGTCATCTGGACTACCTCAGGCACAGGCCTGCTCAATGTTTCCCGAGTTTAGACCCCAGGAGTGAGCGAGTGGCCTGCGATATCTCTCCAGACCTCTGCCTCTCTCAAGACCTCCTAGGAGTCTGGGCCAGCAGAAGAGAGTACTTCCAGACTATTAACAGGAGCACATCTGGTCTCCTGGGCCAGAGGGAGCCATCATGGTTGGAGAAGAGAAGGCCCCGAGCTCCTGTACCATAATCTATGAGAGTTACGTAGCCACCAAGCAGGGCAGTTGGGGAGGAGGGAGTGGTAGGGCTCTAGCCAGGAAAGCTCAGGGCCACATGAGCCTAAGAAACCTCAGGATTTCCCTCCTCCTGTCCCCTCAACCAGGAGGATGAAGCCAGCTTGGACGAAAAAGGTTTCAGGACCCTGCTGAGAGGCTAGGGGCTCAAGGAATTCCCTAGGGACATTCACTTTTCTAGAAAGCTTTTTTTCCTGACACTTGCCCTCAAGGATTCTGGCAGCAAGAGGAGTCACTTGTAATTGCCTAACTGGAGGGGTAGAAGGAAAATTTTAACTACTTCTTTAACTCCATCCCTCCATTTATACATTAATCTCTTCATTAATTTAGCACTTATTGAATGTTTATTTAGGGATCAGCTGTGTTAGGTGCTATGAGGACTACTGAGAAATATAAGACTGCTGAAAAATGGTCTGACCTCTAGGAACTTAGAATCTGGATGTGGTCGAAATTTGTACACAGGAAACAATCAGTGGAATATAATACAGTCAAATGGAATATAGAATCAGTGCTTAGATTATGTTCTAAGACAGTCAGTGCCAAAGTGCAGTTTAACAAATGTCTGAGGACGCACTGTGTACCAGGCTGTGCTAAGTTCTAAGAGGTACAAAGATAGATGAGATCTGGTCCCTATACCGGAAACTCTCAGTTGTAGTTGGGAAAACACATGTCACTGGACAATTTGGACATGCATACGGCTCTGTGGAAGCACAAAGGAGGGCTACTGAGCCCAATCCAGATGACGCAATATCTGAGCTGAGTCAGGGCAATCACGCAAAGGGAGACTGGAAGGATGTTCTGGGCACAGAGAACAGTATAGAAAGATCCAATAATCTGGTTTGGTCAAAAACTACAAGTAGGGAGTTCTTAGAAGCAGGGAAAGGCAGAAAATGAGGTTAGAGGGGCCAATAGAGATGAGATCATGCAGAGCCTTGTTAAGGAAATCGACCTTGTCTTGGCAGATAGTGGAGACCACTAAAGGGTTTTTAATAGATAACTGTCATGGCTGAAAGGAGAATGGACTTAAGAGAAAAAGACTACAAGCAAGGAGACCAGTTAGGAAGAAACAAAAACGGTCCACGTGAAAAGCGCCGGGAGCTTGCATCAGAGCAGTGGTAGTCGGGACTGAGAAGAGAGGATAGATCTTACTGTTCTCACAGCCTGGAATGCATTTTTGCATTTTTTCCTTAGTCCCATGCATCTTTCAGATCTCAGTTTTTCTGAGCTGCCTTTCCTACCCCCAGACTAGGGCAGGTCCGCCTACTCTACTATAGCATAGCTCTGGATACTTCCATTCATTACTCTTCCTGGTCGTCATTGTAGGCTTATTCCTGGGGTTATTTGATTAAGGTCCAAGTTCCTCGTTAAGGCTGGATGCTATAACAAAAATATCATAGAATAGTTGGCATAAATGACAAATATTTATTTCTTGCAGTCCTGGGAGCCAGAAAGTCTAAGATCAAGGCGCTGGCATATTTCGTGTCTGATGAGGACCTGCTTCCTGATTCATAGATAGCCGTCTTCTTGTTGTGTCCTCACTCGATGGAAAGAAGGCAAGAAAGCCCTTTAGGGTATCTTTTATAAGGGCACCAATCCTATTCTTGAGGGCTCCCCCTCATGGCCTAATTACCTATCAGAGTCCTCACCTCCTAATGCCATCATATTGGGGGGGTCAAGCTTTCAACATGTGAATTTTAGGGAGACACAAACATTCAGTCCATGACAGACTATAAGCTCCATAGGGACAGAAACCATATCTGATTGGTTCACTACTGTATTCTCAGCCCTTACACAGAGTTTGGCACATAATAGAAACTCAATAAGTATTTCTGGAATGAATGGATGACAGATTTGACTGCTATTTGGAAGCTCTATAAGAATTCAAAGAACATCTATGTGGGCTAAAAGAGCTGGTGTATACTTTACAGACAAGATATAAACACAGAAAAAGTTAAGTAACAATGCAAGACAACAATACAATAGAGTGACAAAGCAATATGTGATACTTGTCAGGTAATCAGTACAAATACCGTGCTAAAGGAGGAAGAGTGTATCAGCTATGATATTTTTGTCAGCAAATAACAAAAATCTCAACTCAAACTGGCATTAACTATAAGGGAATTTATTATCTCTCATAGCAGAGGTTTGGAAGATGGGCAGACGCAGAGTGTTTGATACAGTAAGTAACTCCAGAAGTCCTTTCCCTCTGCCCTGCCATCCCTAAGCAGGCTTCACCCCAGGTGGAGTGGCAGGATGCCCAAAGAAATTCCAGACATGGAAATATCCTACTGAATAAGGGAAGACTGTCTTCTCCTGTGTCTCCTTCCCAGGAGCTCCCCAGCAACTTCTCCCATCATCTCACTGGCCAGAACTAGGTCATGTGCCTGTTCCTGGGCTGACCGGTAGGAATGAGAGTAGGATTTCTGTGACTTAGACCAACCACGATCCACTCTGGAGCTTGGATGGAGTCACTGTCTACTGAGTTAAAAAGGAAGGGTAAGCATTCCGTAGAAATCAGGATCTGTTACACATTAATAAATGGAAAAATGAATGTTGGCTAAAAATCAAGTATCCACTGCAGCCCACCTCTTTGTTTACCTAACATCTGCTCACATCTCTCATCTCATACAAAAGAGGCACCGTGCTGAAATTGCCGAGAAAAGTCTTGATTGAAGAGGTAAGACTTAAGTTAGATCTTTAAAGAAGGGTAGGACTTGTACACTTGGAGAACAGGCAGTGAGAAATGGGATGTTGGAGGTGGGAATTAGCCAGATTTGCACCTAGAAAATGCCCCTCCAAGAGCTACTGTTTAAGCCCAGGCAACTCTGTGTAAGGGGAAGAGTTGGACTTTGAAAGCAAAAAGGTTTAGATTCACATCTTGGCTCTGCTACTCAAGTTTCTTAAACTCTTAGAGTCTTATTTTCCTCCTGGGTGTAGTGGGATGGAAGGTCTGCCTCCCTGGAATGTGATCAGGATCATAGCAGACTGTTTGGGACAGAACCTCACACAGAGAAAGTGCCCAGCACATGTTTTTCTCCCTTCCTCCCTTGGAAAGGAAGGCTGTTCTAGAGCACACTTTGAGTTGCCAACACAAATTTTAGTCCTACTGTGAAATAGGGGCAGCAGCCTGTGTTTGAATGTCAAGTCTTGAAGCAAGAGTTTTCATTCTCACTTGAGTCTTAGGTGAATGTGGGCCTCTTCTTGCCTCCTTTATTTCTAGCCCTTGATCCTTTTTGACAGAAACTTTGCATAGGGACTTATCTAGAGCCACAGATGCAGAGATGGAAAGAAGCATTTATCCAAGTGCCTCAGTTATCTAAAGGGGCCCCTCTAAGGGCCTGACAGCCCAAGGAAGTTAGAGCTGTGCTTCAGGATGGGTGGGGCCACCACAGACTCATGAGAGAATTGGAGAACACCGAGTACACTCTTATCAGAAAATGCACATATGTACAAAGATTATTGCATATATAGTATATATTATTGTGTATAATGCCCATGGGTTCTGGGACCCCAGAATGACAAGCCTTGAATTAAGAGGTTTGTTTGAGGTGGTCCGGGTCTGCTTTCTGTAGAAAAGTGAGAAAATAACTGGCTTTGCTCCCGTATAAAACCCCATAGGGACCTGCAGACTCAGGACAGGGATGGCTGCTCCTGGCTCCACGCTCTGTCCCAGGCCTGAGGGGACAGACTTGGAGGGTTTCTGTGATGCTGATGCTGATGCTGACGTGAGAGAAACTAGCTTAACATGACAGGTTCTTTGTCCTGAGGGGATTCCTTCCCCCACCCAAGAGCTCTTAAGAATCCGGGGACAGAGAGACAAAAAGACAAAGATGCAGCTAGAGAGAGAAAGAATGGGACAGAGATTTAAAAACAAACAAACAAACAAAATGTCAGGAGAGCTGCCCCAAGAACTTCAGTCTTTGGCGTGGTGGGGGAGGAGCTGCTAGTCTGGGCGGGGTCCGAGAAGCGGAGGTTGAGGGAATTTAGGGAAGCATCCTTGAAACCGTGTACAGCACTTACATAAAATTGGAAAGCATCAATTGTCCAGATGAAAGAATGGGGAAGGACTGCTTTCCAGAGTTTATGAGAAGCCCCAAACTGTCCCTAGCCTCCGGTCCATTGACGCCACCTCTGCGACCCCAGCTCCGCAGCCCAGCGGTCTGCGGAGGCCCAAGGACGCTGGCGGCCCAGCCCGGAGCGTTAGCTGGTGCGAGAACTGCACAGCGGCTTCTTGATGGAGGTCCCCAGGAGCCCAACTCGATCGCCTGCCTGCATTATTAATGCATTATGTCATCTTTCCTTGCACTTGCTCTCAGCTGCTGAAATTTTATAGAGCAGTATTATTAATTGAAGCAATTAGTGCTGGGAGTATCAGCATAGCCACATCAGAGGCCTGGGGATGTGCAGGGCAAGGATCTCTCCCTCTCTCTCTTTGTGCCCCCTTTCTCTCTCTGGCCTACCCTCTTCCCTACACCTCCCGCCCCCACCTCTCTTGTTTCTACTCCACCCCCACTTTTCTCTTTCTCTTCCAATACTTTCTCATTATCCCTCAGGAGAGACTCTGAGTACCCACTACCCTTCCCAAGCTGAAATCGTTCATAGTCTCCCACTGCTCTCCTAGCACAGGCAGACAGGCAGACAGAATAACAGTGTCACTGCGGCTGACTCCAGCCTGGAGTCCCTGCCTGGTTGAATGAGATGGAAGACCATCCTCATGTGCTTATCTTGGTTTGGATCCCCTGATGGACATAGAGGATAGTAGGTAGAAAAAGGAGGGGCTCAGTCCTATCAGATTCGTTCGTTCATTCATTCATTCATTCATTCATTCATTCATTCATTCATTTTTCCTCTGTGTGTACCCAGCCTTATGATAGGTGTTGTGGAAACGGGAGATAACAGAGCTCAGCCCCTTAGACTAGCATTGTAGCCAGAGAGACCAGACTGGCCTATGAAACAATTAGAGCAAAACAGGGCACTGCAGAGGGTCCCAAAGCAGTGATCCACAGGGATCGCCCAGCTCCTCAGAGCACCCCTGTGGCCCAGGTAGTAAGAAGAAAGGGCTAGGGAAACAAAGGGGCCTTGAGGGGTGAGAAAAGAGAGGTGTTCACAGGCTACAGGAGGGTGGGAGCGGGGGCAGCGTAGAATGAGAAAGGAAGGGAGGTGAATGCTGGACAGGTAGAGAAGGTGGAGTGGGGACTAGATGGCTCCCCGTTTCGAGATGGAAACCCTGAACCCAGCCCAGCCGAAGCTGAGACCTAGAAGCAACTGGAAAACCTGGCCAGGGGCCAGGACACCAGGGCCCATGCCTCAGATCCTTTCATCGGGAATCAGAACTGACACCTGAGAGGCCAGAGGCTCAGGTTCCCTGTAAAATAAACGGATACCAGGTTGGAAACATCCAAGATGAACAATCACCTGCTGTCCTTCCTCATACTCCCTGCTCCCCTCCCAGCTCATTGGAACAGGTGCACCTTGTGTTACAGAAAAAGACCTCCCTGGAAGTCTGGGGCAAGTGGTCGGCTTAGATACAGTAACTTCTAGTGTGAGTACACTGTTAGTTTTTAAACATTTTTATTATGAAAATTTTCCAGTACACAAGAGAGAGAATAGAACAATGAACCCTCATAATTCTATAGCCCAGCTTCAAAACTGATCACCCCATAGTCGATCTTCTTTTATCCATTAAAAGATGGGAGCATGCCCTTTAATCATTTGTTAAATTATCCAATGTGCCCAGGAAGGGGTAGGGTGTTAATTGTTGACTTCTCCCCACAAATGGAGAAGGTGGGATAAACAGATGAGAGAAAGGTCACAGGCAGTAAATTACAGAGGCCCACAAAATCCAAGCCCCCGATCTTCTTACCTTCTGACAGCACCCCTAGAAAGTTAAGACCAAAACGGGGAAAAAAGGTGAAAAGTGTTTTGGGATGGGGTTACCAACTACCCTTATGGTCTGACCTCAGTTCCCTGAGCTCTGTTTACTCATCTCCCAGGCCTGGTGGTGCCCTACTCCCCTCCTTCTGACCATCCTTGCTGACCACCCTTACTCCATACCCCCATTGAAACCTGGTCTAAGGAAAGAAGCTCAGGTTAGTGAATAAGCTATAGTATCACCTATAACTGCCCAATAAACTTTCTGCAACAATGGAAATGTTTTATTCTGTGCCGTCCAGTATGGCAGCCACAAGCCACATGTGGTGATTAAGCACTAGAAATGTGGCCCTAGTAAAGGCCTTGAGTGCCAGGTTAACAAGGCAGGACTTTGTCCTGTGTAGTGGCAGGGAATTATGGGAGGTGTCTAAGCAAAGGAAAGTTTGATGGGAACAGGGAGGCTTTATGGTTTTATGTGCTTATTGGATTGATTGTTACCATTGACTGATCATGACCTTCTGGGTGGTGGACACCGGTCTAAGCTCATGTACAGTCTCATTTAATTCTCATGTACAGCTCTATGAGCTTGATGTTTTACAGAGAGAAAAACTGAAGCTCAGTAATAGTAAGGGTCATGTAGTTAGTGAGTGGCAGAGAAATTTAAACCCAAATCTGTCTTACTCAAAAGCCTTGAAACACTATGCAGTGCTGACTTTAAGAAAATTCAGCTGCTATCAGGATATTTAAAAAGGATCAGAGTAGGAGGAGGGTGATGAAGTCTCCTACACTGGTCTTCAGAAACAGTTCTGGCACTCAGAGAAGCTAAGTAAATCCTAACTCATTTAAATTAAATGGAGTGAAGGTTCTGGAAAGTCCTTAATCCCAACCAGGTTGTCAGAAACTAAGCCTGGTACAGGACTCTAAGAAACTTCTTTGCACCACACAGGCTGGGGAGCTAAAGCTTTTACAGGCCCGTGCACACTTTACTGTCCATTAGAGCTGCTAACAAGCTGAGCCACTTGGACTTTTCCCAGAGACTGTGCCCAGGGCTAGGACTGTCACAGAGACAGGTGTGAACCCTTGCTGTGTGAAGGTGGCATTTCTGCTGGCCCTATCCTAGATTCTCTCCAGAGGTATCTGAGCCAACCACCCCTGCTGGGAAGAGGACCCTGGACCCGGACCTGTAGGGCTCAAAGACAAAGTTAAACCCAGAGATACAAAGTTCAAGGAAGCAGGATCAAGAGGCTCTGATCTCTGGAAAATTATGTTAAGTGGCATTTGTCTTCACACCCTGCTGTGCCAGGTTTAGCCTTACAACCTCTCCCAGCCTACCCTCAGTCAGAACTTTAGTTTCTCATTCTCCCCTGGTCCTCTCGTCAAAAAAACTTTTGGAAAAACTCATTTATTCTGAGATGTTAGGACATTAAATCAAATTCATTATAATCTTCTATCCCCCTCCTAGGAACATTGCATTCAGTGGTGGAAATCCAGACCCTCCAAGTATAGGAGAATGGGGGTTGAGTTAAGATCTAACCTGTCTGTGGACAAGGCCAGCCTGGCAGATATCAAAGCAACCTGGAGAGAGTGTACGGGAAAACAACTCCAAGTAGGCATATCAAATCAGATGAGGTAAGTCCTTCAGTCCGCAAGTATTTCCTGAACACCTCCTGTGTGCCCGGTCATACGCCAAGAGCTAAGAGGCAAACAGAGCAGCGAAAGAGTATAGGGAGCAGGCGAAAGAGCTTTGCACTTGGTGACAGAAGACTTACGTGGGTGCGAATTCAAGATCTACCGGTGATGAGCCATGTGACAAATTAGACAAATTGTTGGCTTCCCTGAGCCGCTTTCCAGCTTTCTTTGATTTGGGAGATGAGCTGAGTGGTTCAAAGCTTAAACTTTGTCAATAGACAGACTTATGTTTAAATTCTAGTTTTGTCACTCATTGGTGGTAAACCTTGGGAAAATTCCTTGATCTCACTATGCCTCAGTTTTCTCATCTGGAAAATGGGAACAGCAGCTCTTCCTTTCATGGTGGTTTAAAAATTAAATATAGCGGGGTGGGGGGAGAGGGAAAATAAAATAATAAAATGTAATAAATCAACGAATAAAAAAGAATGAAATGTAATTAATAATACAGGTACAATGCTTAGTACACCACGTCAGAATTTCAATATATTAAGCATTATATTAATCACTTATTTCCCCAGGATTAGGTATCAGACGAAGAGGAAGAGGAAGAGAAAGTGCTGGGAAACCGGGGCATGGCATCAGAAAAGCAGCTAGGTCGTTGGGAGGATGAGGTCAAACAAGCATGGCTGGGACCAGGACCCAGGGGAACCTATTCGGAATCATTATGCAGTTGTGCACCGAGGTGCCTAGCTGAGGGGGAAAGTGGGGGTTGAAATTCCACCTAAACTTTACTCCCTGAACAAGCTTTGCCTGTGCTGGCAGCATCCTGCACAGGGTTGGGCAAGCAATAGGATGAGGCCTGTCCTAAGGGGTCACGGCAGGTCAGCCTCTGAGATAGCTTAGGTAGGAGGAGGAAGTCCTGCATCTTACGGAGACTGGCAGCTGCAGCAACTGGTTATCCAGGGATGGGACTCAGCCGCAAAGACCTTGCACTGGAGGGTAGCTCAGTTTCTAGACCATTTGTGGCTGGTAGAAACCAAGGCAGCTATTCAGAAAAAACAGAGGGCATAAAGCAAAGAGTCCTAATAATGGAATGGTCTGCAAGGTCAAGCCAGGCCCACATACAAAGTTGACTCTAACCTGCGTCACAAAGGATGAGCAAGTAGAGACTGAACTCAGTGGAGATAATGATGAAATGGGCAGCTGTTGATACCGGAGCGGGCATGCTGTGGGGGCAGGGAGCTGGGAAGATCTTTACAAACTTTCTTCCATATCCTTTAGCAGTCTAATGCCCTCTACAGTCTGTGAGGCTGTGTGGTAGGACTCACTTCTTTCTGGAGGAGTGGCCTCTCAAATAGAATGGTCCTAGGAGCAAGGAGATATTCCTCTGTCCAGAAATATTGCCTTCATGGTTCTCTGTACTCCTACTATTACTGGGTAATTTTTTTCAATGAAGCTCAGATGCTACAGGAGCTAGGCAGTGGCATAAATGAGGAAGGAGGCCAGGTCTAAAGATAGGGAGCAATAGGGAGTGGCAGGGACTGTGGCAAACCAGGGAGTGAATGCTTCCTTTAAGGAGGGCAGCAGCTGCTCAGCTTAACCAGTTCTTGGGAACATGCGACCCACACTTCTAGTTCTTCCAATTTTCCAAAATAAGACAGAAATCAAAATTTTTATGTAAAATCTATTTTTAAATACCAGCACTAATTTTTTTTTTTTTTTTTAAACAAAACTCTTGAAGTTGTCATGATGTTGACCAAATCTACAAACATCTGTGTGCCATGCATGGCCTCTAGCTTGGGAATTCCTCTCTCCAAAATCACTGAGAGATGCAGCCCCCTCCTCACTCCTCAGGAGGCAGTGCTGCTCTCATCTACTCTTTCTTTCTTGTCCTAGGGGTTCTTCTTTCTTGTTCCAGAGGCTCTGGGCATCTGAAGAAGATGGGAAAGATGGAAGAGAGCACAGGAAGAAGAGACATAATGCTGAGGACAAACCTCTCCCTGACTTCGTTATTTTGTCCCTCGGTACTTGCTGTTTGCCTGGCCGCCACCAGTCACAATCTGTAGACACAGGTTCCAGGATGTGAAGACAGATCTGAGACCAAGAGGCTTTGTTCCATGTGCTGTGGGCTGGTCACAGACTAGAAGGTACCTGGCTTCCCTCTGTGAACCATCTCTTTCCTTTCTCTTCCTTCCTGAACCAGTTCTTCTGGCCTGCCACTCTGGTGGTTCTTATAAGACCCATCCTGACTGTGTGGGCTTTGTTAGCAAGCTATTGTGTCTGTTGGAATGGAAAAATGATCCTCTACCCTTCAAGGTTCTTTTGGCTCACTAATAATTAAATTAACACTAGATAAATTAGTAGAAAAAACAAATTAAAGTTTAACATGTATACCTCC
>NW_011888847.1:1908168-1910051 GCF_000151845.1 Pteropus vampyrus | reverse complement strand
GCCCTCTACAGTCTGTGAGGCTGTGTGGTAGGACTCACTTCTTTCTGGAGGAGTGGCCTCTCAAATAGAATGGTCCTAGGAGCAAGGAGATATTCCTCTGTCCAGAAATATTGCCTTCATGGTTCTCTGTACTCCTACTATTACTGGGTAATTTTTTTCAATGAAGCTCAGATGCTACAGGAGCTAGGCAGTGGCATAAATGAGGAAGGAGGCCAGGTCTAAAGATAGGGAGCAATAGGGAGTGGCAGGGACTGTGGCAAACCAGGGAGTGAATGCTTCCTTTAAGGAGGGCAGCAGCTGCTCAGCTTAACCAGTTCTTGGGAACATGCGATCCACACTTCTAGTTCTTCCAATTTTCCAAAATAAGACAGAAATCAAAATTTTTATGTAAAATCTATTTTTAAATACCAGCACTAATTTTTTTTTTTTTTTTTAAACAAAACTCTTGAAGTTGTCATGATGTTGACCAAATCTACAAACATCTGTGTGCCATGCATGGCCTCTAGCTTGGGAATTCCTCTCTCCAAAATCACTGAGAGATGCAGCCCCCTCCTCACTCCTCAGGAGGCAGTGCTGCTCTCATCTACTCTTTCTTTCTTGTCCTAGGGTTTCTTCTTTCTTGTTCCAGAGGCTCTGGGCATCTGAAGAAGATGGGAAAGATGGAAGAGAGCACAGGAAGAAGAGACATAATGCTGAGGACAAACCTCTCCCTGACTTCATTATTTTGTCCCTCGGTACTTGCTGTTTGCCTGGCCGCCACCAGTCACAATCTGTAGACACAGGTTCCAGGATGTGAAGACAGATCTGAGACCAAGAGGCTTTGTTCCATGTGCTGTGGGCTGGTCACAGACTAGAAGGTACCTGGCTTCCCTCTGTGAACCATCTCTTTCCTTTCTCTTCCTTCCTGAACCAGTTCTTCTGGCCTGCCACTCTGGTGGTTCTTATAAGACCCATCCTGACTGTGTGGGCTTTGTTAGCAAGCTATTGTGTCTGTTGGAATGGAAAAATGATCCTCTACCCTTCAAGGTTCTTTTGGCTCACTAATAATTAAATTAACACTAGATAAATTAGTAGAAAAAACAAATTAAAGTTTAACATGTATACCTCCTATATACATGGGAGAGACCCAGGAACACTGAGTAACTCAACAAAATGGTGGAAGCCATCACTTTAAATATCACCTTCAGCTAAAGATGGAAGACGTTGGGGGTGGAGAGTCAGATGTGGGGTTACCAGGAAAAGCACAGAAAACAAGGTTAAGATTGTTAGATTCAAAGATTCGAGCCCCTGCCTTTTCCACTGATAGTGAAGGGAGGTCTAGTACAGGGAGGGAAACATTCTAATAAAAGGATATTTCCCTACAAATGTAAATGTCCTTTACAAAGGGTAATTCTATTTGCTTTTGAGAGCTTCTTCCAGGTCGGCGATTTCTTAAAATTAACTAGCCTAAAATAGTCAGTACCCTAAAGAAGCATGTTGGGGTGGCCAGCTCTGTTCCCCACCACTTCTCATGGCTCAGTTATGACCCTTTCAGTTATGGTTTTCACTCTGGGCCATGCAGACTCTGAAGAAACAATGAACAGATTCGTCCACTCTCCCACACTGGGGAGAGCACACCTCAGGGCAAGAGGGAGGGGTCTAGGTACTAGGTTTGGCTTCAAAATAATAAATAAATTTTAAGCATTATTACCTAGCTAAGAAACGGAGATCCGGAGAGACTCAGGCCCCTGTCAGAGATCATGTGGCAGTAATAAAGGAGGCAGACTCACCCAGGGCCTCGGCATTTGTTTTATTATACTTTAGTTGGGTTTACAGAATGCCTCCCAGAGGTTCTTACCCCGCACCCTGCCCCCTGGATCTTTCATTTACGAAAAGGGTTTAAA
>NW_011888847.1:1857673-1906613 GCF_000151845.1 Pteropus vampyrus | reverse complement strand
GGGCGATGGCGGGTGAGGAAGGGGGCTGACAAGTTCAGTACAGGCTGCAAGGGGTCGGGGATGCAAGAAACCTGAGTGGGTCCGATGGGTGAGAGGGGCAGAGTCCATCCTTCAGGAAGGGGGCATGGGTCAAGCAGGTGTTAAATTCAAGAAGCTAGTAGATAAGCAGTATGATGCCAGTGGAAAAGTGGGATGGGGTTAGGATCAGGTTTGACGTGGAGAGAAGGCCTGCGGCACAAGCTTCGGTTGGCAGTAGAGTTGGAGGGTAGATTTTTTTTCCCCTCCATTTCACCTCATTGAATCTGCTGATACTGTGGTTGGACTTTGGAAGCACAACAGAAGGCTGGTAGCCCGGGCAGGCAGGCAGACAGGCAGGCAGGCAGACACACGGGCAAGTGGAAGTGGTGTATTAAATAAGTCTTAGGACAGAAGCTGGGCTGCATTAAAAATGAATCAAGATGATGTTTGAATGAGAAAAAGAATGAAGTGCTGGGGAAGAGGCACTCTGAGGTCTGCTGGAACAGGACAGGGCCACATCAGCGCCAGATGCAAGCCGGTGGCTTCGTGTCTATTTAAATGAGACAGAAAAGCAGCGCTGACATTGGAAAATGGTCCTTCTTGGGGGTTTCTGTGAACCTTCATTCTCTTACCCATAAAATGAGCCCAACAATCTCAACTCTATCTCCACCTTGGGGATTCTGTAAGGAACAAATGAAACAAGGTTAAGAACCATTGACAGGCTTTACCGAGGCTGGAGTCACAACTAAACATGGCTTTAGAGGTGGCAAATTGTGCATATATTGGCCCTGGAATAAAATGAGGGGGAAGGCATTTGGATTAAAGATTCCAAAGCCAAATGCAATGTATGTGCCTGACACCCTTGTCCCTAGCTTGCACTCCCTGAACTAAGGTTTTGGCAGATAACTGCATATGGTGTAAGCCTCCCAGCAATTCACATAGTCTAAAAGAGGCCTCAAAAACTGCCCACTGTGATAGCCACTAGCCACATGTGACAATTTAGATTTAAATTTAAAATTTAGTTCTTTAGTCACATTAGCTAAATTTCAAATGCTTAATAGCCACATGTGGTTAGGGTCTGCCAGAGAACATTTTCATCATCACAGCAAGGTCTGTGGGTCAGCACTGCTCTGGAAGTATAATAGGGTGGAGGGTTTGTTCCCTGAGACTTCTCAATATAATACAACATGGATTGGCTTCTTTCTCTGCCTAAGTTCAAGGTTAATTCTGAATCCCTTCACTGCTTCTGCCACGTCCTTTAATACCAGACTTTGATAACTCACTACCTGGTAAGAGTGAAACCATCAAGCTCATTTTGCATCTGCTTAGGACCAGAGGTCTAACAGGGGAAGACAAAAGGCTCTTCAGAGGTTACTATGTCTTCTGGTATTTTAGTGACTGAGAGCAGGAATTCCTGAACCCTAAGAGAGATGGCAAGTATAATAGAACTGTGGGAGACATTCTGGGACAGCGAGGACCAAATGATATCCCTCAAACAGCATGGTGGAGGGGGCCGCTCGCTTCTATCAGGGAGGCTGTATAGCAAAGTCATTAAGAGGACATGCTTCCTGGGTTGGAATCCCAGTTCCTCCACTGTTAGCTCTGTGACCTCGGCTTTATATAATCTCTCAGTTTCTTCACAGTCTCAGTTTCTTCATAGGCAGAATGGGAATGGTACTTAACTTCAGTGGGCATTGTGAAGATTAACGGATGTAAGACAGAACAGTGTCTGGCGTGGCGTAAGTGTTAGCTAGTAGTTGTAGTAGCAGCTGCAGTAGTATTTGATCATTTGTATCATGGTCTTCCTTGCTGGAGACTGTGAATAAGGCAAGTTCACCACAGGCACCAATCTTGTTTCATACTCGGTATACTTGCTCCTCTCCAACCCTCCCCGACACACCAAGATTTTTCCGTCATGGTGCATGCTGAACACTTAATTATTTGTTTCTTCAGTTTTAGGAGCCACTGTTGAGACCCAACACCTCGTCCTGCCTTTGCCCTGCCATAGAGCTCTCTTGGTGTTTCCAGCGCTGCATCTCTAGCACAGTGCCTGCTGCTCAGGCCAAGCAGGGGGCCCAGGCCCCGAGCTCCACTGGAGAAGCAGCACAGGCTTGTCCTTGTGTGAGGCAGACAAAGGTTGGCCCTGAAAGTCCACCTGACCCAAGACCACCTGACATTCAGACTCTGGCACCCCAAAGGGAGAGCACCCAGAGGCAAAAGTGAGTGGAGTCAATGAGATCCTATCTCTCTAGAATCTGAATAAAGGAAGATCCAAACACTGGGCAGTTATTTAGCCACAGAGGCTGAAACTGAAAGGTGAAGGGACCAGAGAAGTCCATGATGGGCAAGTGCAGATCTGAAGGGAAGAGGCAACGAAAATTATGTGTGCAGTGAAAGAACTGCACTAGGCCTGGTGTCCCCAGGACTCTGGGCTGGGAAATAAGGATAACGGCTAAGGGAGTAGAGCTTTCACCTTTCACGCCACATGCAATGGCACTTGTCCAGAACTGCTTCTTATTCCGTCTTCACTAGAAGCATGGAAGGGACGTGGAGGAAGTACATACAGAAAAGGCTCCATAAGCACCTTTAAGATTTGCTTGAAATGCTAATGAAAAAAAGCAGCTACCATTAAAATAAACAATTTGTGGTTGAAAATATCCATGCAAACATAGCAGGGCACCCCTCAGCTGCCCAACAGCTACTTTCTGATGGGCATAGGAGTGTCTGGGCCCAGGGACCATCAGCTGATCTGGTCAGGCAGAAGGATGACCCCATTCTCCTGCCTGCTCCACAGCGTCCCTCTGTCAAAGAGAACTGGCTTCCTAGATAAAGAGGCCATGCTTCAATCAATGTGATTTGATGAACCAATAACAGAGCGGCTCTCACCAAAACAAACTCTTTGGCTGAAAACAAGAGAGCCAACCCAGGCAGCAGTGCTAATGCCTTGAACAAGTCTATTTACCTTTCCAAGCCTCAGGAACTTGTCTAGAGAAAAGAAAGAATTTGGACTAGATCATTCCTTGGGCTCCTTGTACTTTTCTCATCAAACCCAGAGACCCTCAAGACACATTTCCTTCTTTAGCCTATCAGCCCTTGGCTTTCCTACAAGCGAATCCATTAAACAAACCACAGAAATCCTGCTCTTTCTTGTTTTCCCCCCACTTTCCTTCCTCTGACATGACAACGGTCTGGGTTGGGATTCCTGGGCCAGGGTATGGGGTAAGAATAGTTAACGGGTAGAAGCAGGAACAGGGCCCAGCACTGAGCAGGAAGGGCTGGTGTCAGAGGGCTTGCTGTGCTCTTGGTTGATATTTTCAACACCCTGCTTACATGGAAAGCTGTGTGAGGTGGCCTTGCACATTGAACGGACCTCTGTGAAAACTGAAAATGGAAAATCGAAAAACACACACACATATAACAACAGCCACTTCCTAGTAATCCAATCCCTCCTCTGCTTATGAAAAGGAGCCTGGCCCTGTTTGGGGAGCATGAAGCCCTACCTACCTGGGCCTTGAGGCTCTGGGAACGCAGAGGCCATTTTCATCCAGCCTTCAGAAGTTTCCTTTTGTGGCATCACAGTGTTAAAAATATTTCTCCCCGAAGGTGCAACCGCGGCAGAGCAGATGTCCCTGACTGAGCACTTGGGAAGGAGCTATTAAAAGGCACATAATTAGGTTGTCATCCTGGGGCCTCTGAGCCAGGCTTCTGAATGCCATCTTTGTTGAAAGTTTTCCAGACGTCAAATATTTGCAGAATCTGTTTTACCAAAAGGCTTTTAATACCCAGCAGGACTAGGCTGCGTGCAGCAAAGGCAAAATGACGCTGTAGGCCAAGGTTGGCCTCAGGCCCCAAAACTCCTTCTTCCGTGTCCTTTCCTCATTTTGGGTCCTAGCCTTGCTCCTAATTTCCTCTTCTCCTCCACACACAGCCTCGCATCACAATTTGTTCTTAGAAAAGACTTGGTCAGTCATTTACCCCTTGGCATGAATGTAAGTAAGTCACTGAGCACTCATCCTCTCTCCCGGAATGTGGGATTCATGCCTGAGTTCTGTACACTTTAGGGAACAAAAGGCTTTGTCTCCTTTTGTAAAAGAAAAGGTTAGACATTAGAGCAGAGGTGGGGGAGGGCCTTCCTACTGACCCTGAAATTGCACTAAGGGCAGTCATTTATTCATTGATGTATAGAGCCAGCCCTGATTCCCAGCTCCATTCTGCCTTGAAGGCATATCTGTTGTAATCACTCCCCTCCCTCCTACTTATTATATCCTGCAGGCTCATCTGACCAACCATCTCACTGGTGATTCATCTAGCTATGCATTGGACTTTTACTGAGAGTCTCTGTGGCAAGAAACATGCTGAGCACTAGCAGCCATGATCCTTGTCATCATGGATGGAGACAGCATAGATGGAGAAAGACATTCATCAGATACTTACAAAAATAAATGTATACAAAGGAAAATGAAGTACATGGTGTTGAAACCCTCTGCAGTAGACAAACTTATAGGTAGTGAAGAGATGGCTCTACAAACAATTATCAGGCCAGGTTTTCTTTGGTGGCAAAGAGAGCGGGCCCTGGCCTCCTCCTCCTGGAGGCCTTCCCTGATATTTTGGCCTGCTTTTTACCCTTTAGCAACATTTCATGTTTATTTCCCCAGGTCAAGAAATATTATTGTATAGACTTGTTCATGGCTACTTAATATTTCGTAGTAGAAAAAGCCACAGTTTCATTCAATGAATCCCCTATTGTCAGACAATTAGCTTGTTTCCAATGTTTTGCAATCCTAGGTAACAATTTCATAGACGAACAAGCTTGTATGTGGTCTTTGCCCACTCCTCTGACTTTTGCTCAGGATAAAATTTGCTACGTATGAATAAATGTGAGGGCCAGTTTTATTAAAGTTCTCTTACCTGCTGACCCTGTACACCCAATCAGATCCTAGTGTTCTTCTCACTCTGTACAGGGCTCCTGCTGGGTCCTCATCCATCAACTAAGTCTGAAGAAAGGACAGGAGGAGTGTCAGCAGGAAAGAACCTAAGCAGGCAGTGGCTAGGTGATGGCGGTAGGGGTTAGTGGGGCTCAGTCACCACTTACCTCTTTCTCCACCTGTTCTTCCTCATCATAATGAACTGAGTCTGCTTCTGCTGGTGCATGGCCCTGCCCTGACTCTCAGCACTCTGCTTCACCTGCGAGACAGAGCTTGAGAGTGGGAGGAGCTTGGACCTCCAGCAGTGAGCTCCTGCAGAAACTTTCTCTGGAAAGCTCACAGCCCTCAGAAGATATATGGGGCTGCCTGGAATCTATGTCAAAAGAGAGAGCCCCTGGAGGAGACGAGGCTGGGAAATAGGAGACCAGTCTGTGGTTTAGAGTTTGTTACAGATGTGTTGTGTAAATCATCTAATCTCTCTAGGCCTCTGTTTCTCCAACCATCATGTGGAGTTAATCCTCTTTTATCCCTATTTGACCAGAACGATGCGAAGATGAAGTAAATAAATATGTCAACTTAAAATGAGCTAATCAACATGAACGTGTATGGGAATACGCAGGTGGAAAAGAAATCAAGATTGAATAAGCCATAGAGCATAAGTGGGCTTTGTGTTTTGTTCACTGTTGTATCACCAGTGACTCGCACTGAGCCTGGCACATAATAGGCACTCAGTATGTATTTGTAAAACGAACAAACAAACACATAAACTCCTGCTCTTTCCCAAACACGATGCTAAGTGCTTCATAGGCATGTCCCACTTAGCTCTCACAAACAGCTCTTTACCACAGGGGTAGAAAATACTCCCATTTTGCAGATATGGAAGCAGAAGCTCAGACCGGTTAAGTAACTTCCAAGCATCATACAGTGTTCAACAGGATTTGAATAGAATGTAAATTCTTCTGATGCCATTCCCCCAGCTCTTCCTACTCTGTTTTATGTTGGAGGAGAAAAGTTGCTGTAATGTGTGCTGTTACTACTCATTAAATAAGATAATCCTTGAAAGCTGCAGCATTTGGCATGCAGTTAGTGCTCTACGAATGTGATCTATTATTATAATACTCTAATTAGTTCGTATATTTTTATAACCACGTTGAACCTCAAGGGCAGGGGTCACTCCTCTCCATAAGGCTTGGCAGAGTAGTTTCATGACCTACCGATTAACTAAATAGCATTATTTTATTACAGTCATAAAGTGGAACTAGAATTGCTTCCCTTAAGGCAGGGCTTTGTGCTTTGTGCACAAAACTAGTCTGTCCGCGATTTTAATGGGGAGCTAGAGTAAATCATGACTTTCCAGTGGCTTGGAACCCTGGTAGTCGACAAGGAAAGGGGTAGATCCGACACCAAGGAAAAAGAGCAGCAACCAGTAAACCAAAACCTGGGCTCTGACCCTCCGCTGACATCAGGCGACCGTTCTAGCAGTCTCTGGCCACGCCCCTAAGGCCTGCAATCTGATAGGCTCGGCATACCAAGTGGGCTGGACCTTAGAGAGAATCTGGCCCAATCTTCCGGTTCCACACTTGCTGCCCGGGACTAGCTGTTGCCAAAGGCGAGTTGACTCAGGATCAGAAGTCCGGGTTTCTGGAAAATGTCCCTCCCCTGCCGCACCCAGAGGCAATGCAGGAAAAGGGACTTAACCTTTCACTGTGTCGTTTTCCCCTTCACCTACAAAATGGAATAATAGTGCCTTTTACATAGAATTGTAGAAATTAAATAAAATATAACATAGAAAAGTGCTTATCACAGATACCTAACTCATTGCAAGTGCTCAAAAAAATTAGTTGCCTCTAGATAGCAATGTGTCTAAGGGCAGGACCTATATCTGAATTACAGCTGGCCTGAATGCCCTTGTCTCTTTGAACAGTTCATATGATTGTGGAATGAAGGCCTGAAAAGGTAGAATCACTCTATTAATGTTTCATCTCTTCTGATAAACTTCACCTGTTTTAAGTCTCTCAAAAATCTCTAGAAGGTTTAATTTCCTTTTTCTTTCCTCCCCTTCCAGGAGAGCCTGGGGACAATATGAAGCCCTAGGGACCCGAGAAGGAAAAAGGGCCACCTTCATAATATGAATGAATGCATGAATATGAAGCCCTAGGGAACCGAGAAGGAAAAATATGAATGAATGCATGAATATGAAGCCCTAGGGAACCGAAATATGAATGAATGCATGAATATGAAGCCCTAGGGGACCCGAGAAGGAAAAAGGGCCACCTCCTGGCTACGTGCACCCTCATTTTGGACCTTCTTGCTCCAGGATGCTAGGACAGCCAGCTTTGACCTGCTGTGGGCTGTATGAAGGACACTAAAGAGAGCAGCAGGCCACCAGTAAGGATTTGAGATGGGCTGAATTGCCCTTAGGAATGAAGTGATATATTCTCATTAGAATTAGGGAATGAGTGATTTAGAGTAGTGGTTAGAATCTGGGCATAAAGATTTGAATTGAGAAGTCGAGTGGAGTTAGGACTAGGTATTTAGTTACCACTGAATTTCTGAATGAGAAATGGAAAGCTGCTAGTGGCTGATATAGTGGGGGCTATCACTTTGCTCTAAAATGTAAAATGTCTGTTTCGGGGACCTGCCTTCTTCCTTATAGGGAGCCAGAGAATTCTCTCCACTGACTGGCTCCTTAACAGACCTGGGTGAGATGGAGCATCTACTATACACTAGGCATAGAGTCTAATATATAGGGTCTCATAGCTGTTGAGGACAGAGCCCCTTACAATGACGCTGAGGAGACCAGGATGTGAATAACCTGGTCTAGGCTCATCCCAGCCATAGCCCAGTGACTTCGGGGAAACCTTAAATCTCTTGGCCTCAGCTATTCTATCTGGCAAATGGACCTAACCTCAGAGGGCTGTTTGGGAAACCTTGAATGATCATGGGAAGAAAGGACTTTGAAGCTGTTCCAATGTGAAATATAAGGCAGAGTCTGGGCACTTTACCCTCAGGAAAAGCTGAGGGTTTTCCTTCTCTCTATGGAATCCCAAATTGTCTCGCTCTTGCCACACCCACCCAGTCTTTCCCAAGACCATTCCCAGCAGGGACTTATGCCTCCAAACAGGAACTGACAAAGAAGCAACTCATACCAAAAGCTTTCCAGGTACCCGGTACTTCCCATCACACACGCGCGTGGGCGCGCACACACACACACATGCATGCGTGCGCACACACCAACCAGCCCTGGGGCTGCTGTATGACCAACCCTATGAGTCACCTGGATAAAGTAGACTCAACAAATATTTATCAAATGAATGAATGAATGAATGAATGAGGGAATAGGTGAGTGAGTGGCTCCATGGATGGTCAGACACTCCCTTAGAGAATGAGACTGCTTCCTAATTCAGGATGCAGAGTACTCCCAAAGAAAATCATCTGGGACTTTCCTAGTGAGTGCTCCATGACAGTCACGTCCTCTACTTTTCCTCAAGCCCCATGTGTCTTTTCTCTCCAATTTCATTGTGGGGGGTTGTGTTCTAGACTCCATTGGGATCATATATGCTAGACTCTACATCTGGTATGCAGTAGATGCTCAATAAATGTGAGATGAACTAAAGCAGGAGAAAGATTAATAAGACTTGGACCCTATCTTCCAAATGTTTACAATTTAATGAGAGAATACATAAGAATTATGTGACAAAGCACCATAGGTGACAAAAACAAAAACAAATAAACAAAAAAAACTGCCAAGGAGTGTATGTTATAGATCAGAGCTGAAAAAACTTACTATGGACTGAAAAAGTCTGGAAATGCTTCCTGAAGGAAGGGAATGGGATATGAGGCTGGACTTTGAAGGAAGAGAAAGATGTGGTGGCAAGGGAAGTGTTGCTGATAGAGAAAAAGGGGATGGGCAGCTCCTAGAAAGAAGGCCATTTCAAGTTGTGTTCAGAAGATTAAGATGGTAGCTGGAGAGCAGATTCAAGCAAGAGGAGTGTGCCATGTGTGTGAGGTTCCAACAAGACTGTACAGAGCTTTGAATGCCAGGATAGGGATTTGGATCAGGGGGCTAGTGAGGGTTTTTGAGCAGTAGCAGGAAATGAAAGGAATGCTGGGAGGTGTGGGAAGATGGTCTGGGGGAGAGAGACAGCTAAGGAGCAAGGTGAGTGTGGCAAACCCTCCTGGGAAGTAATGTGTCAACACAGGGCTGACCAGAACCTAGTCTTAGGCAAACCGACCATTTCCATTCATTCGTCCATTCATGCATTCATTCATTCATTCAGATATTGATTGGCCCCCACCATGTGCCAGGCCCTGTAGAAGTAAATATTGCATAAGCCTTCCCTCCTTCCCTCGGACCCTAGCATCCAAGCGTCCAGCCCCAAGGCTTGAGGCCACACCGCCAAGGGCAAGAGCCTGGGGGAAAATCAGCTCAATCCTCTCTCTTGCCTGCGGCTTCTTTCTACAAAACCTCTAATTTGCACAGTTCAGGGTCCCAGACCCAAGTTCTTCCGACCCTGCCGCACCCTGACCACCACCCTCCCCCACTAGCCACACCTGGAAGGGAAGGAACTGCGGGAGGAGAGGGTTGGCCTATGGAGGGTGTGGCGCATCCGGGTAGGCCTGGGGGCCGGGGACTATGTTGACCGGAAAGGGCTGAGGCTGCGGCCGGAAAGGGGTCATGATGATGGCTGAGAAGCGGCCTAGGAAAGCGCTTCCTGACCGCACCCACATGCGCCCAGAGGCTAGGCAAGACATTCGGCGGCCGGGCGCGGGGCTGACCAGCCGGGAGGAGGGCACGCCCGGGGCCGGAGCGGGGCTCAGGGCGAACCAAGTGGGCCCTCTGCGCCCTCTGCCGAGCGCCAGCCTCCACGACACGCGGCGCCGCCGCCGCCCCTGCTCCCACGGTCGGACCCCGGCGGCCCGCTCACCCCCGGAACCCCGCCGCCCGCTCGGGCGCCTCTACTTGCCGGTGGTCTCCGCGTGCCTCCTTGGGGGACGGGGGTGGGAATAGAAGCTTTTTTTGTAATGAGAATAGAGGCGCTCCCGGAAGTCCCCTCCCCTAGGGCACGTTAGGGGCGGGCTCCCCTGGTGCCTGAAATTCCACTGTTCCAGATATTCTTTGGAAGGGTATCGTGGAGGGGTGGGGAGGTGCCGTCTTAAACTTTTATTGGATATTTTAACAGCGAGGATGCTGTTAAAATAGTCAGTGCTCAATAAATTTGTTAAATGGCTGACTGAAACGTGCCTGGGAAGGGACCTGAAAGGAGTAGGCAGTCTTTCATTCCCTCTCTCAGACAGGCTTTTCGTAGTGCTCATTTGCCAGGGCCAACCTGAAGGTGACTCAGAGCCAACAGTCATACAGCCAGGGCGGGAGTTGTGAAAGGCTAGTTTTTCCTGCCATGCTTTGCCTTTTATTAATCACTGGACAGCTGAGCCTCCTTTCTCCAGGATGTCTGCCTTGACATTTTGGGTGAACTGTTACAGGCAAGGTCAGTAGTATCTCTCTCAGTTTAGCAGGCCAGGGTCTATGTTTATTTCCCATGAGTTTTGTCTGATCTTTCCAGGCTCATTCAGTGCCCAGGGCAGAAAATCCTCATCAGCTGGGTTCCTTCTCTAAGGGAGAAGAAAGAGGAGAACCTAGATTAAAGAGAGCAAACGCCCCCATTTTGTGTTCAATCAAGGACCAGCTCACATTGTCCTCCAAGGCCACTTGCATCTGGCCCCACATTACTGATGCCCTTCGTGAGCGCCTACCATGCACAGTCTGTTTTCCAAAGCGTAGCCAGGAGGTCATGTAAGATCATGAATACTCTAGAATTCAAGTTAGATGGTCTCTCCTCTCCTCAATCCCTGCAATGGCTCCCATCTCACTTGGAGTAAAAGCTAAAGCTTCTACCTTGGCCTAAAAGTTCTAAGTTCCGCAGCATCAGCTGCTTATTACTTGGAGCACCTCTCCTACAGCTCTTCTCATCACTCACCAGTCCGGTCACATCGGCCCCAGCTGCAGTCCTTTGAATGCACCAGACATACTCCCATCTCTGGACTTTTGCACTTGCTCCTGCTGCCTGGAATGCTATTTCCCCAGATACCCACATGACCCACTCCCTCACCTCCTGTGGGTCTCTACTTAAATGCCGCCTTATCAGAAGAGGCTTTCCCTGACCATCCTGTCTCAAATAGCACCGTCCATCGTTCTCTGTGGCTTTAGTCCCCTTGATTTTCTTCTGGCACTTATCACTACCTGACATATATTTATTTATTTGTATGTTGTCTGCCTCCTCAACAAGAATGTAAACTCCAAGAGCACCAAAAACTTTATCAGTTTTATTCACTGTCCAGCACCTAGAAAACAGCCTGGCACATAGTCAGTGCTCAATAAATTTGTTAAATGACTGAATGAAAGTGCCAGGCACTATGCCAAGTACCAGTTCAGGCCATGAATAAACCTGGGCTCTTGTCCTTGAAGAACAGACTGGCAGACAGGCAAATAATTACAAACCAGATTGATAAGCATTGTGTCCAAGTACAGATGTATATAAAGTTCACATGAAGGCTCAAGGGAGGAAATAATTCACTCTACCTGGAAATAAGAGAAAAGTATGAGCATCATGTCACCAGGGAGAACAAAAAGGGAAAAGGCATTTTAAGCAGAGAGAACAGCAAGAGCAAAGGCACAGAGGCCTGGACATATTTGGCAAGTTAGGCTGGCCTGACCAGAACGCAAGATGTGTGGCATGTGTAACAGGAAACAAGTTTGAAAAGATGGATTGAGGACATTATGAAGGGGCTTCTTAGACTGAAGATGATTGACTCTCTAAATTTCAGCTGTGTGTCAGGCCAATGGAGACATTTCAGGGCAAAGAGCCTTCTTCTAACCCCAGACATGTCACCATGGGAGTAGCCATGTCCTGCTGCCTGGGGAAGATCTGGGAACATCGTGTGGTCTTCCCAAGAGATCAAGGTAGGGTCTGAACACCCGTGGAAGCAAGCTAGTGGCTCTGCTTGTTTTCCTGTTGCTCATCTCAGCCGGACCCTCAATAAGGACCCTGCCCAACTCCATGGGGCCTGAGAGTCCTTGGCCACATCTCTGCAGCCTGATCTCGAAGAGTCCAACTTTCAAAATGTCCTTATTTTGCAATCTGACTCAAAGGGTGGGGAGTGGAAAAATTATAGACAGCAGCCACCAAGGGATCTTGGCTTAATATAACTGGTGACCTGGGAGATGACAAAGGCAAAAAATAATTTCCCTCTCGGACTGAGGGACTGAGAGGGCCTCCCACAGCTGACTCGAAATAAAGACTTTTCCTTCAAGCAGAGGGAGAGCATTCGTATGTTTGTGAGACAAGAAGATTCTTTTCTTTCACTTTGTGGTTACATTGCTGTTCCCTCTCCTCCCCAACTTCTCCCGCCCGTCTCTGCCTTCGATCCTTCCCTCTTGGCTTTTCCTTTCTTTTCTTTTTCTCTTTTCCCACTTTTTCACCCTGCTCACTTCCCTGCTCTCCTCTCCTCCCCTCCTTCTCTCTCTTTCTTCAGCTTAGGCATAAGACAGATATTTAAAACTGTTAAAGGACAAGTTTTTTAAAGGTAAAATTATGATTTTCATGCAAACATAAAATGAACGCATGTCTTTGACTTCATTGAACTCATTTAGGAGGGAACAAGTTAAGATGTCACCCCAGTTTGCAGGAGAATTCAAAACACAGACACATATATAGGCAATTGAGAAAGTGGGAGGGAATTTACTAGTAGATGCAGAACTGGCATTTTCATCTGTGTTCCTATGAGCAGGAATCTTGTGTCTCAGTATCAGCTCTCCAGAGGTTAACTTCTGTCTCTACAGAGATGCAACATCATCAATGACAATAAAAGGCCACAGATCCCTGTAGAATCAGACAACTCAGGAAGGGTCCTCTAGTCTAGACAACCCCTGATGTTCCATTGAAAGGGCCCAAGAATCTTGGCCCATTTCAGCCTTTCACAGTTTTGCTTGACAAGACCTCAGAGAGTATGGGAAAGACTGGTGGGAGCAGCTAATTTTTACAAGTCTACAAACAGGTCTCTGTTTTAAGGTGGAAATTGATCATGGCCCAGAAGCAGTCCTGGGGCCAGAGCAGAGATGAGAAGAAGATCTCCTGGCTCTGATCGAAGCTGTAGGGCAGGTGACTGTTGGCCAATGCTCCATAAAGCCTCGTTCTCCTCCCCCTACCGTCATCCTTCGGCCATGAAGACACAGGGAAGGTCAGGGCGAGGCTGAGAGAAACACCCCTGCATATGTCCAGACCAATAGAGGCCCTGGGTGTGAAGGTGCCATGGGCCACCTGTCCTGTCATTTGGCTCTTTCCCTAGATGAGAGCTTTCAAGACCACCTCACCAGGCTTTCAGGCCCGTCTTCTGGGTCTGTGGCAGCCACTTACTACCCACCGCTTGGACCCTGCACTGACCCTACTGCCCACTCCCAGGCTCCATCCAACTTCTTGTTGTCTCTCGCCAGCTTTGGCCTTCCTGGACCTCTGCAGTTACCCAGAGAACAACCAAGAGAATTTCCAAGGTGCTCCTTCTGACAAGGTATGTGAGCTTGGGAGCATGAAGCAGCCAGAGACAAGTTCCCTAAAGGCTACTGAGTGATGGGCCCTGGGGGAGATGCTTGTCAGATGCTGGAGTGAGGGTTAGGGAAGGGGTGAGGAAGAGTAGCATTTGCAAAGAAGAATGTGATCCCTGTTCTCAGAGAATTTCTAACCTAGTTTGGGAGACCAAATACCAAATACCCATGAGGCTCCAGCAGCTGGTAGCCAGGGGCAATGTGTGAGGTAAGAGGAATGTTGGGGTTGGGGAGGCAGATGGCAAATTCCTACATAATCCTTCATTCCCTTGAGCGAAAAGGCAGCTTACCTTCCTCCCCTGGACTTAGAACGAGTGTCCTGAACTTCATTTCCCTATAGAGAGGGCCTGAGATGGGACCTCAGCCCCAGCCCCTACCCCTACTTCTATATTGCCACCCCCGCAGAACTGTTCACCCTCAAGGTAGAAACCGCAGGTAGGTAAAGGATTAAAATGGTTTCTATATTGCAGAGATAGGGTAGGTAATTGAACAAAACCTGGATATCCATCCTTGGGTCCTAAGCCCTGCCCAAGGCGCACCAAGAAAAGGGCCTTGGGCAGGGCTTAGGACCCAAGGATGGACATCCAGGTTTTGTTTTTTTGACTACTCCAATAGCTGTGCAATTCTGAGCAAATACTTTTTCAGCTCATCTGTCAACAAGAGAGTTGTATTGCCTGACTGATTGATGATTGATTGATTTATAATATTTTTATTGTGGTAAAATACACATAGTATAAAATTTACCATTTTCAAGTGTGCAGTTCAGTGATATTGAATACTTTTACATTGTTGTGCAACTATCCATCTCCAGAATTTTTTCATCATCCCAAACTGAAACGTTGTTGTTATTTATTTATTTATTTTTATTTTATTTTATGTTATTATATTTTTTAGGCGAGGCACCCTTGGTTGACCTCACAGATTGCAAGGACCTTGTCAGTTTACAATTCCTTATTTTTTTTATTTTTTACGCCTACAGCACCTGGTCTTCCTAGGTGGTCTCCCATCCAAGTACTAACCAGACCCGACCCTACTTAGCTTCCGAGATCAGACGAGATCGGGTTTGTTCAGGGTGGCATGGCTGTAGACTGAAACTCTGTAGTCATTTAAACTAAACAGTAATTTTTTTACTCTCCTCTCTCAACTCCCTGATAACCAACATTATACTCTGTCTCTACAAGTTTGACTACTCTAGATACATCTTATAAGTGGGATCATACAATGTTTGTCCTTTTATGTCTAGCTGATTTCACTTAGCATAATGTCTTCAAAGTTCATCTATGTTGTAGCATGTTCTGAATTTCATTGCTTTGTGGCTGAATAATATTTAATTGTATGGAAATACCAAATTTTGTTCATCCATTTATCTATTAACAGACATTTGTGTTGTTTCCACTTTTGAGTTATTGTGAATAATGCTGCTGTGAACACAGGTGTACAACTCTCTCTTCCAGTCCCTGCTTTCAGTTCTTTTGTATATATACCCGGAAGAGGAATGGCTGAATCAAATGGTAATTCTATGATTTTTGTTTTTTGTTTTTTTTGAGTAGCCACCATACTGTTTTCCAAAGTGGCTTCTCCATTGCTGCTTCCCACCAGTAATTCACAAAGGTTTCAATTTCTTCATATTCTTACCAACACTTGTTCTCTGTTCTTCTGATGGTAGTCATCCCAAAGGATGTGAAGTGATATCTCATTGTGACTTTGATTTGTATTTCTCTCACAATTAGCCATGCTGAACATGCTTTCATGTGCTTATTGGTCATTTGCATATCTTCTTGGGAGAAATGTCTATTCAGGTCCTTTGCCCATTTTTGAATTGGGCTGATTAGTTTTTGTTATTGAGTTTCAGGAGTTCTCTATATATTCTGGATATTGATTCCTTGTCAGATATGTGATTTGCAAATATTTTCTCCCATTCTGCAGATTGCTTTTTACTTTGTTGACAGTTTTCTTTGATCCACAAAAGTTTTTAATTTTGGTGGTCCAATTTGTTTTATTTTTTCTTTTGTTTCCTGTGCATTTGGTGTCATAGCCAAGAAATCATTGCCAAATCCAGTGTCATGAAGCTTTTCTCTTCTAAGAACTTTATAGTTTTAACTCTTATGTTTATGTATAATTGTCTTGCATTAATCTTTGTATATGGTGTTAGATAAGGGTCCAATTCATTCTTTTGCATGTGGATATCCAGTTTTCCGGGCACCATTTGTTGAAGCACTGATTTCTAAGATCTTGTATCAGTTAGAATATTTGTTCACCTTCAAGAAAATGGAACTGACTGCAGAAGCTAGAATACACAAGTTGTTATTATTTCACATAAAAGAAGCCATTAAAATGGGTAGGCTGTTTTCAGCAGCTATGAAGGCTCCATGGGGATCGGGACTCTTTCTGTCTTCCTCTTCTGCCATTCATGGCTTCCATTATAGGTCGTCTATGGCTGCTGGAACTCCAGCCATAACCTGTGAATTACAGGCAGCAGGAAGGAGAAAGGGGGAGGGGTAAAAGGATGCCACTCTCTTTGAGAAGCCTAAATGCTGAAGACTTCCATTTAAATCTCATTGGCCATATCTTAGTCATGTAGAGAAGTAAAATTTGCCACCCAAATATGTCTCTTAGGCATAAGGATTATTTTAGGCTGCTTAGTTTCAAGAAATGGAAGGCTCGGGACGTTTTTCTTTTTACCTCCCCTTTTACTGGCTAAAAGAATTTAGATAGAGGTTCTGTAACAGGGAGAAAGCTATTATCAGAGAGAACTACAAAGAATATGGGCGAGGTGTGGTGGGCTGGGGAGAGTTCAGCAGGGCCTGGAGATCAGAGTCCTCTGTGTCTCATTGTCTCTGCAAGGCAAGGCAAATGTTTGTTTACCAAAAATTTGCTCTTCCCACCTCCCTGTGAATTGTCTTCCTCTCCCTTCTCCTTACTCAGGAAGACCTATAAGTGTCAACTGCCTGCCTTTGACCCTCTCTGTCTATGTGAGGCCCCTGTATGTATGAAATAAAATTTGTTTTCTCTTGTTATCTGTCTTAAATTAGCTTAATTATTAGACCAGTCAGAAGAGCCTAAAAAACTATGAGAAATTTTTTTCCTTCTCTATAATCACAAAGCTGTAAAGGAGTTTGGTGAATCTGGACTTTCCTCTGGGTACACTGCCATCCCAAATGAAATCAGGACACTCCTACCAAGGAGGAAAGAGGAAAAGAATGTTGGCCTGGAAAGCTAGCAGCCTCTGCCTTGGGTATGCTATACACCTGAAATTCTGTGGCATCTGTCTCTTGGAGAAGAAAATAGTTGTAAAGTGCTTAACTAACTGCCTTGCTCAGATCATGTTCTCAAAAATATGTTAGCTATTTTTTTTTTATTACACCCTGATCTCAGATAGCCTTGTTCCTCCACCTGTGCAGAACAGACAGTTCTTTGTATGATGTGATTAACAGACTTCAGAGGTATAAACTGCCCCCCAAGCATCTTCCATACCAATGCCTCAAATACACGTTAGGGCTCCAAGTCTGTTTATCTCTTCAGGCCTTATTTTCAATTCAAAGGGGAAGAGGCAGGAGGGGAATAGGAAGACTTAAGAACACATTCAGCCACCCTCAGCCTTGGTCTGTCTGGTGCTTTTTGCCTGGCTGCTGGCTGGGATCTGAGCCCCAGGGGAATTAGGGTGAGGAGGAAAGGGTCATGTGCAGCCCATAGAGTACAAGCTGAATGTACACCTCTCAGTGAAGGTGAAAACTAGAGGAAGGGACTGTCTGGCTGCCTTCGTGTATGTACAGCAGTGAGGGCATTTAAAAGTGGTAGAAGGTATGCTTTGCCTTTCCCTGGACACACTGTCCGGCACAACCCAGTTAACTGCAGTGAAACAGGGCAGGCTAGGAAGGCCTAGGATCTGAACCAGAACAACCTATCAGTGTGCAGAGTACCAGAAGATGTAGCCAAGCCTGGGCAGGGGTTTGCAGAAAACTGGGGTCACTCATCAGGATGTTTCAGTGATCCGTCAGAGATAGCAAGGCCTCAGACAGCACCAGGCTGGGCTGTAAAAGTCCTTCTTGAGAAGACTGTCCAGACCCCTGTCCTTAGGGCAAAGTATTAGCAGGTGCACATTGGGAAAGGCGTGGAGCTGGAGCTGGAGCTGAGACCTCATGTCAGAAACCAGGCCACAGGGGGACGACCTAGTAGCAAAGAAGGGAGCCCAAATAGATGTGATATTCAGAATATTGAATCACCAGCACGGCCAGGCTCCCTCCAGTCAGGGCAGACACAGGCCTTAGAAATGGGTCAAGGTCTTCCTACTAGGCCAAGGTCCAATCAACCCTTTATTTAACCGATCATGGGAAGGTCCTGGGGGGTGTGGCAGAGATTCAAGGGGTCTGGGTTGGCAGAGAACACTGAGGAAACATGAGGCTATAGCTATTTACCCACTGATATAGACACGCTTGGGTATTTTAACCACTAGTAAAACTGAAGCCATTCGTTAATGTCTGAGTATCAGACCTGGGCCCAGGAGGATAACAAGTGTGGCTTGAGGCTCCTGACTTTCCTACAGTCTAAGGTCATTGGGATGGACTGGGTCAGAGCTGAGCCCGCCCAGGAGACGACACAGACACAGGCACGCACTCGCTCCACTTGATTAAACCCCTTAGTGTAGGGGTCCCAAGTAGACCTTTAGGATTTCTATCTTGGTTGAATCAGCGCTCTGGCTGGGGCACAGAGGCAGGTGTAGGGATACTTGGGGCTGGCACGCTGGAGATATGTGAGCCAGAAGGGTCCAAAGGTCAACTCCTGAGGCAAGGTCAGCCTGAAGGGTCAGTTTCTAAGGAGAAGGAAGAGAGCACAAACAGGATCTGTGGGACAAAGCCAACACCAGGGGACAGGCGCCAGAGCCTGGGGACCTCCTGGTGGCATGTGAGGTACTAAGTCTTTGGCCAAGTCCGGGGCGAGGAAGCTGCTTAGGCCTGACCTCGTGTCAGTGCTGCCAGACCCCATCTCTGGACATTTTTTCCACCTTAAACTAAGGGCTTTGGCTTGAGGTTTTGCAAGGACCCCTGGGGTAGAGATCATTATCAGAGGAAGAGCCAGCCCTAGATGAGTCAAGGATTATTCAGGCAGGGGCCGCTCAGAGTATATTACAGTGGGATGAAGCTTCAGTATCTGGGAAAGCTTCTGAAAATTCCCAATCCAGAAGATGCAGTGGGAAAAAGGTAGTCTGAATCTTGGTCTGCTCCCAGAGATATTCAGATGCCAGACATGCATCAAATCTGGAAGTCACAGGCAAAATTACCTTGAAGCTAAAGAAGCTTCAGGGTCTCCCATTAGCATGGGCCCCTTCCAAGACCTTGGAGAGGCCCGAGCGATGTGTTCACATTCTTTTCCTTAAGGAGGGTGTCCCTAAATTATATAAGCGTGTAAAACCTGGCCCTAGCCCTGCCAGACGCCCTATGATTTGGAACCATTATTATGGCAGGTGGAAGACACCGACAAGTACCCATTCTAATCAGATAGGTAAGACTCAGCAACAAACAGCAGGTGGCTGCACCCTTGGTGGCTTGGTGACTTGACATGTACTTATTTATTTATATCTGATTTAAAAAATACCACACACACCTATTGTACTTTCAACTTCATTTTCCAGTCAATCCTCTCCACCAGCCTGTGAAATAGGCAGGACAGGTCTTATCACCTGTGATTTAGATGACAAAACTGAGGCTCAGAGAATCTAAGATGCCTGCTCAAGTTTGTAAGACTGGCTAGAGACAAAAGTAGGACTTAAATTCCAGACTTCCTTATAACCAGCCCAGGGCTCTTCAGTTTCCTGATTCAGAACCAGACACAGTCATCCCAAAGCACAGAATACAGATGTCCACCCCTCTCCCCCGGAGAGACCCCAAGTGGCTGCTTGTGACATAAGCATCTTGGTTCTGGGGACAAAGGAGGCACATGGAGACATAAAGCACAAAACGTAACTTGGGTTTATAGAGTCAAAAAAGTCCAAGAACTTAGAGAAAAGGAAGTTTTTCCATTTTTTTCCTTATTTTCTTTCTGAACTTTGCATTTCTGCTAATAACATAAGTCATTTGGAGCAGTTATATTTATACTAAATATAAACGCAAATGCTCAACCACGATATAGTTCAGTGGGCAATAATTTCTCTGCAGTATCCAGACTGGAAACAACAACTGGAGTTTTAGCCCTCTCCCCCTTACACACACACTCCACTCGTAACACACACACACACACACACACACACGCACACACACACACACACACACCCCTGTGGCAATTCGAGTCTCTCAAAGCCACAACTATGTGGAAGAGGAAGATCCAGCCCCTACCCCAAATCTGAGTCCAATCCTTAGACATGGTTTGGCCTCGTGAGACAGCCCCACCCAGAAAACCTCAGGACCAATCCTACCAAACTAAACAGTGGAAGAAGAAAATAGCTACAGAGCGAGCTGCCCAGATCTCTTTATCCTAACGAGACCATGTGGGACCTCAGGATAGATAGGACCAGGTCTCATGGGCCCTTGAGAAACTGTGCATGTGGCACCTCCAGGGCAGGGCTGCAAACCTAGGGAGACTGCCGAGGAGCAGTTTGAAGGAACCATGAACTTTCTGGCCTCCCCTCAGAAGGTGTTGTCTACATTCTCATTCTGGATCACTCAGGGGTCTGAGATTCATTGGACAGCAGCTTTGTGTGTTCTTACAACTTTATGGCTTTAAAACCAGAGCCCCACTCTATTCTCCTGTAATTTGGCAAAACGAGCTCTCTTCCAGACCTTCCCATGGTATAGACTCCAATCAAGTCTTTTCCTTTTTTTCTGATGGGTGAGTCTGAACCTTTCCACTACCCTCGGGGGTTTTTCCTGCCTCTGCCCAATCCCTGCTGGTTCTCTGGATATCCTGAAAACAGGTCCAGTGTGCTTCTTTTGAAGTGTCACAACCAGGATTTAGGGTTTGTGTTGTGGGATGTACAGAATTCCAACTCAATTCACTTGAAACTGCCCTTTATCTTATGGTTTATATGTCAGGCAGCCTCCAAGATGGCCCCATGATGATTCTACTCCTAATAGACACACACTGTGTAGTAGTTCCTTCCCACACTGTGGGCTGACCTGCATGACCAATAGGATATTGTGGAGATGAAGGAATGTGACTTCTGGGTCTGGGTCATAACAGACATTACAGTTTCTGCCTTGTGCTGTCTTGGGTCACTTGCTCTGGCAGAAGCCAGCTGCCATGTTGGGAGGACACTCAAGCAGCTCTATGGAGAGGTCTATGTGGGAAGGAATTGAGTCTCTCTGCTAACATTTAGCATGAACTTGCCATCCATGTGAGAGTCCTGAGATAAGAGGATCTCACACACAGACACAGAGAAGGTCAGCAAAAAGTAGAACGTTGAGGAGAAAGTTAAAGTATGTACATCAGCCCAACCAAGGAATATAAAAGTGAGAAGTTCCTAGTAACTGGACTCTGCACTTCCTTCCTTAACTATGTTTGACATTAATTCCTGTGCCCTGGTCTTTTGAAGGGAGATGGAAACACCATTTGCTTCTCTCTATTTAAAAATAATTAAGTGGATCAAAGTCAGTATTGAATTTTATGGAGCTGTATTCCGCCCCCCCCCCATAATTAGGGAAAGAGGGAAGAAGTTTGTGGAAATGTTCTACATATGGAACACAGATAGATGAGGGGGACACAGAGATGGAGACGATATGGTCCTTCTCTTTCGGTAACTTAATGTCTAAATAGATAATCACCACTGCTGGGGTAAAAATATCACAACTGCTAAGGGACAGTGAATAAACTGTCACTGCTTCTGAAGTCATCTGGCTAGATTTTCCAATTTGAGTCTGAAATAAATTGTGCCTATAAACTTCAATGTAAGGAACTCTGTAAAACCCACATTTGCTGTCAACTCCTTAAATCTATTTCCATTGCCATGTTATATGAAATGCTGAATTATTGAATGTCGTGGTAGCATTTAGTCATTTAGAAAACTGCAATGAGAAACTCAGGGTGATAATGAATGGTTTTGCTTTTTTTTATAGTATCATTATTTTCCTTTTTAAAAAACTGACATATAATTCACATACTATAAAATTTTAGTACAACTAAAAAACACTGTGCAGCCATCACCACTGTCTAATTCCAGGACATTTTCATCACTCGAAAAAGAACCCCTGTACTTGTTAGCAGTCACGTCCCATTCTTCCCTTTCCTCAACCCCTGGGAACCACTAATCTACTTTCTGTCTCTATAGATGTGCCTATTCCAGACATTGTATATAGATGTAATCATGTACTATGTGGTCTTTTGTGACTGGCTTCTTTCATATAGCATAATGTTTTCAAGGTTCATCCATGTTATAGTAGGGATCAATACTTCATTCCTGTTTATTGCTGAGTAATATTCCATTCTGTGGATAGACTACATTTTGTTTATCCATTCACCAATTGATAGTCACTTGTGTTGTTTCCAGTGAGTAGATTTTAAGAAAGCTTGATCTAAGTTATAAATGATGTTTCCTGTCCCCTCTATTCTTGCCATAGAATGCCCCAGAAAGTGGTGTTCTCTGTTCTCACAGTGAATACTGTGTTCTGTAAGAGTAAAATCAGCTACACAGCTCTGGATCAGTCACAGGAAATCCCACGTCATGAAATTGCCCCCTGGGCATTTTTCTTGGTATGCAGGCAATGTAACCATTTTCGCAAGCCTACCCAAGTAGGCTTGCTAGAATTCCTTCCAGCCCTGGCTCCTGCAGAGAAAGCCTATTGCAGCCCTCATGTTTCCGATCTTATTGATAGCAGATGTGTTTTTACCCAGTCATTTGAAATAAATGATTACCCTGTCCTAGCCTGGAAATGAAGTAGATGACCATTCTTGACTGGCCACATGTGGAGCATTGTGTGGGAGCCAAGATGATGACTGGGAAGGAGTCCTTTTAAATGAAACCACATTATTCATTCGGCCAGCCAGTCATTCTGTAAGTATTCAGTCCTTCTGTAGCCTTGGCCTTGTACCAGGCACTGCTGGGGACAACACATCTCACTTCCTCTTTAAAGACCTGGTCTGGGCAGGAAGGCTATGAAATATCATAGTAGCTGATAATCAAAAAAAAACCAGCTTAAAGACAGGGAAGTTGCCTTGCACACATAAGATAATCAGATATTATGCCAACAAGACCAAAAGTCTGAACCCTTGAAAGGGAAAATAACTGCAAACAAGAGACATCGTTTCTTTACAAAATTACATCTCCAGTTCATTAACTAAGAAATTAATTTAAAAAAACTAGGAAAATCTGGGTGTGCCAGTTAAGCTTTTACCTCTTGGCTCCCAATCCACCCTTAATACTCCCCTTTGTGATGCTGGCTGAGAATGTATACAAATGCATTTCTCCTTTGCCAGCAGCTCTCAGATAAACTGTACGAGTAGTGAGTGATCATAAGAGCCTGCAAGTCTAGAGTAGGGACATAGGGTTTGTTACTTCCTGTTGGCTACCTGTTCCTGACAGTGTCACCTCAGCAATGCATCTTCCCCTGGCAGTGGCAGTTCCTTCCAGGGAGCAGCAGAATCACCTTTATTGCAGCCCCATCCCAGAGACACCATCAGGATTCAGAGAGCAGCCCCTTCTCCAAGGCTAAGTTCCAGCTCCACAGAACGCTTCGTCTCATTCTAAGTTTTAGTAATTCTAGTAATTCCAACCTCTTTCCTTTGTCCCTTCAGCCCTAGGAGTGGCAGGAGCTTCCCACAGTTGCTACATCCATAATAAATTAGTATTCTTTTTGCCTTGTCAGTTACCTTATTACAACAAGTTAACAATTGTTTATTTTGAACTATCTATTAAAATAAATGGGTGATTTCCATTTCCTGATGACCTCTGAACCCTGACTGATAGAATGCATCCAGATAAGCTGAGACTGAGGATGCTGTCCAGGGGTGACCACTCCTACTCTGACCAGAAGATGGCCTGGAGTGAGTGCAGGGAAGTCCACACCCTGCAGGAGAGGGCTCCAACCACGCCGTGTGAGCCAGAGTTAGAAAGACTTTTCATTCAACAGATACATTCAATTTTATAGATATAAATCCCAGGAAGGAATACGAGTTGAATAAATGCTGTGTGGATGGTATACAGTGCATGGCAGCATCTTTGCATATACATCCTGTTCATATGTGGATAATACGGAGTCCCTGAAGTCATACTGTTCCTTGTGGTGTCAATAGTGAAGAGACTTGGTAGAGTCTCTTATTCTTTTAACGTTTCTTTCAAAAGATTCAATTTCTGAACTATAACTTATAGCCAAAGTCTTTAGACAATGGGAAAGGAAAGGAGAAACCACTTGCTGATGACAAAACAGAATGGCTGGTGAATTTATCACAGTTACAACAATTCCAGAAAGAAGAGTGGACTCCTCTATTAGGTATAATACATAACCGTTTCATAGCGATCCCAGGGTAAGACTGTATCATGCTCTTCGAAGGCAGAGACAAATCTCAAAGTCCTTCTAATCCATCCAGTAACATTATAATTGCTACCGGTTGGCGAGGGTATTTTAAACATAGGAAAACCTTTTAAAAATAAGTTTGTTGAGAATTGTCGTGTCAGTCATGTTTACCTGAACACAAATATGCTTCTATTCATCTTGAAGGGTGAACGACCGCTGAAGCAACACTTTACCTGTTCGCAGTTGACTCGGGAGAGCTGAGCTTCTTTTTTATTGACAGTTTTTTCCATATTGTGAGCTTGAGAAACACAACAGTTCTCACTATCAGGTGAGCAATAAAAGCATGGAGATTACCAAACATACCTAGTTATTTCTAGCATCTTTCTTTTTATAAAGGAGGGGAGTAGACTTTTGAGGGCTACCAAACAGCTTGTAGGAAGTACCAAATAAAATTCATGTGCAAAAAATAACTTGCCAGTTTTTTTCTGAATTTTAGGGGAAGGAAACATCAAAAACAGTTTAGAAGGAGATTGAGCACTCACTTCAGATAGAAGCATAGGTATTAAGAACAAGGAATAGTTGGGCCTTGGCTAGCTGGCTAACAAGAGTCACAATGAATATTTTTAAACAAATAGACCAGAAGGTATCATCATCATCATCATCATCATCATCATCATCATCATCTGGCAATGTGGCGCTTTCAGAAGTGAGGAACTTTGTGTGCCTGTTTCGATAGCACCAAAAATTAAACAGTCTCTCAAGGAAGATATTCAGTTGAAATAAAGTATCTCTATTATCTGGGTAGATTACATAACAGATAAATAACTTTTTACTACCTTTGGTGAAAAGCAAACTAGAATCTCCAAGATCAGTATTGAACCATGCATCTTTACTTCATCACACACAATTAATTTTGTTTATTCATGTTATGTATATATATTTAAACATATACACTTATGTGTAAAGTTAGATGACAATATTATTTAAAGCTGTCAATCTTAGCTTTAAAATATAATTAATATTACATTATAAGAAAATATATACCATATTGAATTGACCTCTTTATTATACTACATAAGTTTTTAAAAAGATAAAAGCTATGCTTGGTGACTCAGTACTTTTTTCTTTGTGAATTTTAATTTTCTTAAAAATTACAGGTAGCCAAAGATTTCTCATTAACTGAATAATCTATAATATTAGCCTAAGGTCTTAAAGTTGCTTGAAGATCTTGGAAATTATGTTTAAATTGCA
Source organism: Pteropus vampyrus (assembly GCF_000151845.1). NCBI lineage: Eukaryota > Metazoa > Chordata > Mammalia > Chiroptera > Pteropodidae > Pteropus > Pteropus vampyrus. The sequence continues at coordinate 1,881,381 of NW_011888847.1, read as the reverse complement.
ATTACAAAATAACATAATTACTGTTGATATTAAAAGTTTGTCAGAGAGATGATGAATGGAAATTTTCATGGACATTGAAAGTGAAGTAATGAAATCCAAAGGATTTGCAGCATTGTCTAAAATCCACAAGAATCAACCCATTTCTTTTCTTTTTATTAACACATTTATTGTTATAATTCAATTTAGCTGAACACATACGTTTGCATTCTCATAACCTTAAATATTTTGTGGGAAAATGATAATTTATTTAACCCATAAAACTAGTATCAAAAAATTAGAAAGTTCGAATTAATTTAGGCTTTCCCAATAAAACAAAAAATACCCCAAATCTTAGCTAAAATGAGATATACATTTGTATTATACTACGCACTGATAATATCAAGATGTTTTTATTACAATCATAGAGCAGTTTTTGAACCAAAATTATTAAGTCAATCTTATCCGTTCAAAGATTTGCCTCTATTAACAGTATTGGTGAGCACAGATCCAGATATGATTCTGAATTTATCAAATATTAAAAACACTTCATAAAAGTTTTCCTTACTACTTTTTAATGACCGTGTATTGACTTTAATATTTTCTTATTTTCTGAATTCATGTGAAAAGTGCTTTGGCATTTGAAGCCTTGATCAGGCAGGGACAGACTGCCTCTCTTCAGGGCCAGCCAGTTCCTAGATAGCAAACTCTCCCCTGCAAGCACACCTTTGATATGCAAACCAAAGAATCAAGAGTCCACACTGTGACCATCTCTTTTATCAAAATCTCCCACACCATGCCAATATTTCCGCTGACCTAAATCACTCCAGGACTAGGTACCAAACACCTAGGAAATACTTCTGTAGCCCAGAGCTCACCGAAATTATTCAAACCATCTGATCCTAAACTCACTCAACATACTATTCTGCATACTATTCAACATACTATTCACCCATGGTTTCTTGCAAAAACCTCCAATAAAGTTTCTGGGCCATGCTCCCCTTTGTCTCCTAACTGACCCTGGTGCTATCCCAAATGGCCCTGAAGGGCATGCCCTGCCTCCTGTTTCTAGGGATCTATGAGTGTAAACTTCTTTGCATGATAATCATTTCCATGTCTGGATTTCTTACCATACCGTATTAAAACAAATCCCAGGTACGTTTTTAGAACAGACTGCTAATTGTTAGTTTGATAGATCCCTATAATAAGTACAAATAACAGAGTCCAATGATCTGTTAACCGAGCTTCCCCCAACGAAGCCAACCACAGATATAAAGGGCTACAATTACACACAAATCATCATAAATGGCCAATTACTTCCTCTCTGTGGGGAGGGGCAAAGGTTTTTCTTATTTACAGATGCACAAACAAGAACCACAAGCTTCAGTGCTATAACTTCCACCACGAGTCAAGCACAAATACTGACACAAGTGCCTGCAGGAAAAACAAAAACAAAAATAAACTTCCGCAGGTAAACAACTCTGAGAGTCAAGAGCTGGACAGACAGAAAACTGTAGTTTCTTTCTCTCACTTTCTCTCATCCACTCTGGATCTTTCATGGTTTCATCCCACGTTATTCCTTAAACAAAAAAATGTTGACAGAAGACTGCAAGCCCAGGTCTCTATTTCACCTTTAGAAGTTCTCAGGGACTTCCCAGCACAAGCAGTGGTCCCACAGACCCCGACCCACGCTTCTAGCCTCTAAACTTGAAGGGAGGCATTCAACGATCCACTTCGTCCGCCAGGCCTTTTCTCTGGTCAGCTTTTCTGGGGCCCAGACCAGGCTTTTCAAACTCTCCTTGGAAAGACAATAACTAGGTCCTCCCAGTTCCCAACAGGTAGACGCTCATGACTTAGAGAACCACATTTCTGTTTCTAATATTTGAAACCGACATCTTAACCACAACAGACAGATAGGTGTGACCATCAGATTTTGACACATGAGAGCTCTGAAAACGAGCCAGAAATTTCCTGGTTGGTTGAAGCAGCCCAGAAACATAAAGGCCGGGAGGCACAAAACATCTGAAGATTACGTTTTCTGTGAGGTTCTTGATCTAGGGGCTGCTCTCTGCTTTAGAGAGTCCTTGTGAGGGAGTAGGAGCTCTCAAAAGTGCAAAATTATTAAAATAACAATAACAATCAATTGTTAGTCAAATGAAGTATATTCCTTCAGAGTTAGCTGACCCTCAGCTGGGTCTATTAGGGCATGTTCTCCTATGATAATTAAAAGGTCACACAAACATCTTTCTTTGTTTCCAAGTTTGTATCATTTTCCCAGAACAAATCTTCCTTTCTGAAAAGTAGAAGCAGCAACCAGAAGTAAAAGCAACTTCAAGTTTCTGGTTCCTGAAAATAACGAGATATTATTACCAGATCATTTTAAAACAGCCAGATGCTAAAAGTGTTCATAGGCTTTGAGTTCAAAATTCTACTCCTAAAACCCTATTCTACAGAAGTATTTGTAGTTGCACGAACTCAAAGCTTTATGCTCAGAGATGCTTATCTCAGTGCCCTTAGTCACCGCGAAGAGCAGGAAACAGTCCAATGGGTTCACTAATGTGCAGCAAGAGGCTTCAACTCCTTTGACAGCGACTTTATCCTCATTCCACTTCTTACCAACTATGTGCCCTCAACGCCTTTATTCTTGGTAAAATTCGAACTAACCATATCCAGGGCTGGATTACCCAATAGACAGGTGTGTTTAGGCACTAGCAAATCAGAAGCACCAGAGAAAATGCTTTTGAAAGAATTTATGTTTGATAGAAAGAAAAAAAAAGGCACCAAATAGTCACAATAGAAACCTTACGTACACTTTTTTATATTTATTGTATGTTGCTAAAAAGAAACTACTAGCCCAAAATGGAGTCACTTGTGGTAAGCTCTGCCAAGACTTAATACCTAACCTGACTGCAGTTTCAGCCTTACCCAAGAGTGGAATTTTAAACCAATCAATCTAGAATTTCCTGGTGAGTATTAGTGAGGTAGGTAACCTCCAGGATAAAACCTCCTACCTCCCCCTAAGGGAAGGTGACCTTGCCTTAACTTTCTTGTCCTATAAAAGCCTTCCATTTAGTGCAGCTCTTCAGAGCACCTTTGTATTTACTAGATGGGATGCTGCCTGATTCATGAATTGTTCAATAAAGCCAATTAGATCTTTAAATTTACTCAGTTGAATAGTTTTTTAACAATGCGTTTTGTTTTTTTAGTTTATGAACGGCTTGGTGGTACCAAGATCTTGTCGGGGAGAAAAATTTTCCTTCTATCCTCTTAGGTTTGAGGTTTCAAGGCCTGTGAATTAAACTGACAAGATAGACTATCAAGAGAAAAGATGGATTTTAATCACATGCGTGTGGGAGTTTACAAAAAAAATATGATTCAAAGGTGCGGTTAGAATATGTAGCTTATTTACCATTTTAAGAGATGAAGGAGGGGGTAGGGCACAGTATGGGAAAGATAAATGAGCTCTTTAGAGAGTGAATGGGGGACATGATAGTTTTGTGGCAGTGTCTGAGAGTGGTGCTAATTTCTCTCCAAAGATTAGAGTTGCCCCTGGGAAGGAGATTTGTAACTATTGAGGAGGTTCTGCTTTTAGGCAGCTAAGGGATTTCAGGAACTCAAAATATTTCTATTCTAACTCAAAATATTTTTATGCCATAGTCACAGAGGCTTAAAAGAGGACCCCTTTCATCTTCTCATACTCAGGGGCTCCAAAGTTCTTAATAACCACAAGTACTCTTTGTCAGTGACTGGGTGTTACAGGGATAAATTACTCAAGAATTTGGGAATGAGGGAATTAAGACTGCTCCAGATGTTGAACTATAAACCCTATGACTAATGGATCAGAAAACAGATATGCAAAGTCACTGAAAGAGGCTCAGCTGACCAGCAAGACTTGACTGATTAAATATATTAGCATACCTAAAAAAAATATATGTCCTTTGGAATGAGGTCTGTTTTCCACTCCCAAGTAATTACTCTGCTCCCGACTGCTCGCCTTTAATGTGGACATCTCACAAATGTTTATGAGTTTGAATTGGAATGGAAATGAATAATACCCTCCCACCCCATTTATTGACCACCAGGTGCCAGATGTGCTAAAGTTCTTGAGCATATTATCTTATTTGAGTCTCACAATAGCCCAAAGCCAGTATTGTTAACCCATTTAACAAAAACGTTTAGAGACAAGCCTGTTGCCCTAGTTCTAGTGATAGCCCCAGCAATCCGATGGCAGAGCTAAGGCCACGCCTCAGAATCCAGACTCCTGTCCTGCACGCTGCCAGAGTCCAGTCTCCATTCCAGGTATCCGTCACCTGGATCTTGAGAGGCTTTACTCAGATCCCCCCGGCCCGAATTTATGACAGTGAACCACAGGGGTGAGAAATAAACTCAGCATTCCTGCCTCTCATTAAGGTAACACACAAGAACATTAATCTTGCAGGGTCTTCAGCCTCCAAGATGCCTAAAACCTAGAAGGTGTCAGACCCAAGCATCACTGGACAAAAAAAGCAGAAAATCCCTTCCTGAGCCCTGATTCTGCAAGTGACTACCTGCATGATACGGGAGAAGTGGCTAAGCCTCTCTGGTCCAGTTTTCTCATTGTAAAATGAGAGCAGGAGACCAGATCTCATCTCAGCACTACCATCCTGGCATTCCGTAGGTTCAGTAAAAAAGGTAAAAGAATCCATAAGGGTAGAGGTTGCAAGGAGAGAGGCCGAAGTGTTTCCAATCCTACGGATGGAGATATTTTTAGATTTGATCTGGTTCTCTCATGCATGTTGCATGTTGTAGGATGGTTTTCTGGGTCAACCTTTCTCAAATAAACTGTCATTTAATCCATGATCAGGACAGTTGCCAGGATAGAGTAACTACTTTTCTCATACTAGTATTGGCTGTTTTGAGATTGCTTTGCCCATTATATGACTAACCTTTGACAACTTGTGATGTAGGGGCTACACGTGTCCTTAGTTTGAAAGAATTATCTTAGAGGGAGTGGTTCTAGTCCATCAGATGTGCAGTTTCTCCTCTACCTTTTTATTCAGGCATTCAGTCAGTCATGTGTTCTTGAGTGTGGGGGGAGAGGAACACATTTTCCTCTACCCCCAAGGTTCTTTTTGCTAGTCTAATAATCAAATAGACATGAAACAGATTAGCAAGAGAAAATAACCAAATTTAACACATACATGTGCATGGGAAGCCCACATACATGAGAGAGTCAGAGACCCCACATGCAGGAGAGGTTCAGAAACAGAAAGGATAATTGAAGTATATAAGACATTCTGAGCTAGGGATGAGATCATGCACCTTGGAAGCTTGGAAGGGTCATTGCAGGATGATAAGGAGAGCAGATGTTTAGTGAGTAAAAGCCTGCCTTGCCATATAGGTGGGTCAAAAAGAGATTATGGCTAATAATCTTTTATTATGGGTAAGTCCTTAATTCAAGTTCTTCTAAGTAAAGAGAAGGGCAGGAGTTTCTCTTGAACCTGAAGCTAAAATTGCTCTTAGCTCAAAATAATCTACATGCCACTGAGGCACATCTTTGAGTGGCTTGTTCTGAACCCCCATTGTGCCTACTTCGTATTAGAACATGTCGACGTAAGAAAAGTCCTAACCTGTAGAGAATTTTAATGACTTTTTTGAGCCAAACCAATGACAATTGCCAGGAAGCAAAATCTCAACGGATTAAGAAAATGCTCCAGAGAATTTTTCAGAGTTTTGCAGCATATTTTATACATTAGAACGAAAGGAGGAGACGTGAGAAGGGTTCACTGACGATAGATGAAAAGGGTGAGAGAAAGCAAAGTGGGGAAATCTCTGAGATTGGATACAAAGTAAAATGAAGGGACACTTCTTTTACATTAGTGGGTACAGGAGAGCTAATAATTAACATTTACAGCACACAGCAATGATATGCTGGTATGCAAGAGAGAAGATAACCATAAAAGGTTCTGAGGTCTCTGGGCTGTGCCCTGAGGGGTCTGGAAAAAAGGGATCACTCTGACATTCCAAAGGTGTGTTATCTTAGATGCCAAAAGACAATAAACAGGCTTACTTAAGGTAGATTGACCTTTGTCAACAAAGATGTAGGCCCAGGATGTAACTATCTGCCATAACCTGCTTTTAGTTAGAAATTTTTATGCTCAGACCATCCATCCTCTGTGGTTTCTTTTGGTCTCTGAGTTTGTAGGGACTGCCATGCTGGCCTCCCCTGAGCTTGTCAGGTTTAGTATGTAGCCTTTTTTTTCGTCCACAAATACAATGGTGAAAATAGAACCCCTACCACCAAGAAGCTTACACTAGGGAAGGACATTAATCTAATAACCATACAAATTTCCATTGCAACTGTAACAAGTGCTTCAAAGGAAAAGCACAGATGCCCTGAGAACTTAAAATTGGGAGGTCAGAGAAGCCTTCCTTTGGGAGGTGCTGTTTGAACTGAATTCTGAAAGATGAAGAGTAGTTGATAGGTGTCAAGAGAAGGAAAAAGTATTCCTGGAAAAGGAAAGAGCATGCGCAGAGGTCTATAGTAGGAGGAATTATGAGACTAAAATGAAGCCAGTGTAGTGTGTAGTGACCTCACCTTTAGAAACAATAGGTCAAGGATAAGACATGGTACGTGCTAACCGCCATGTCTCACTTCTAGTTAGTTATCTGCTAAAAATTTATTAACTAAAGGGATTTACTGGCCGGATCACTGCCTATAGGTACAAAATATTTTAACAATGACGCATTCTGCTTCTGTACCCCTGCTTGCTTACCCACCTCTTAGTTAATGAATGGAGGAGATATAGTCTTTTGTGTAAAGATTAAGGATGTGGGGGATGGGATCGAGGGCTTAAAACCTTTGTGCCCCTGCGTCTCGGGGCTGCTCCTTTGCAAGGACAGCCGCCGGCTAATAAACTGTCTCTTGGACTAGAGCACTCGAGTTGGGCCTGGTTATTTCGGTCACAACATAGTGGAGCATAAAGATCAAGAGGGTGTCAGGGAGGTAAAACTTTTCCTCTACCCTCTTAGGTTCAGAACTAGAGGCCTGTGAATTAAACTTACAAAAGACAGTTTAACAGGAGAAAGAAATATATTCATACGCAAAAATACATATCGAGCTACAAAAGAAGTAGTTCAATAAATAGTTAAAGTTAGAGGTTTCTATACTTAATTTAGTAGAGAGAAGGGATGATATAGAAAAGGCCACTATGGGAAGAACAAATGGCTTTCTTTAGAGAGGACAAATAGGTTGCTAGGACAAAGGGGAGATAAGAAAGTTTGTGATAATGCTCCTTGATGCACTTACAAGTGGTGGTCTTCCCAACTTCTTCATGGGCATAAAACTCCCCCGGACAGGGGGTTTATGGTAGGTTTACTCTTGGTCTCTCCTTCTCATGAGTAAACGCCACCTCGAAGAGAGAATTTGTGGCAGCCTCATTTTCCAGAACTTTTTCTTTTAGTCATATAAGCTCCAAGAAGGCCTTTTTCTGCATCTGTTGAATCCCAAATGTCTTCAGCTTAAAATAATCTTTATACCAATTCTGGGATTCTAAGTGGGTCCCCACAGGGGGCTGATGCAAGGCGATGCCTGAGAGGTAGCAGTAATGTAGGGAGAAGGCAAGAGAATTAAAAATATTAATCAAGCCATTCAGAGACTACAATATGTCGATCAGCCCTGCATCCAGGCCAGGAGGACATCTTCAGAACAAAGGAAGATTTCTGCTGAGATTGCTAACTGCCCATTCTTCACACTTGTGAAGGGGAAACAGGAACCAACAGTCATTCCCAATGGCTAAAACCATGGGGAACTTATGGATTAAAGACTGAGAATTGCCAGCAGGCCTTTCACACTACATATTCTTACCTTTTCACAGCTATATACCCTTCCTTTTCCAAACTGTATGTCCATATCAAAGGAAATGGGTTAACAAAGTCTTTTAAACAATAACTCACAGGAACTAAAGAATGATATATAAACTGAATTCCCTGAACACTCGGCCCCCCTCTACTCACTATCTTTCTTGATCCATCCCTCTCATGCTCTGTCTGAGAGGAGATCACACTCTGTCTGTGGAGTGTTACCTTTTTTCTAATAAACTTTCCTTTTGACTCTAACTTTGGCATGTTGTGCTGAATCATTTCTTCACTCTCCCCCAAAGAACTCTCTTCTTCTCTCAGTACAGGGCTTGGTCTCCCCGTCACTTAGAGGAATTTGCCCTGTCCTGCATCGGCAGGAGCTAGATGACAGCACATTACAGTAGGCTGTGTTAGTGTCATCTATTTCCTTAGAACAATGGGAAGAATTAAAGGTTTTTAAGAAGGAGAACTACAGGATTAGGTTTGCATTTTTTGAACTTGGGGTGCATTTGAGAATTCCAAGAGTTGATGAATAGGCAGCTAGCTGGATGTACCGGTTTGGAACTCAAAGGAGAGCTCTAAAGATTTTTGTATGAGTCATCTACATATAGATGGTAATTATAGACCCGTGTGAGGATGAGATTGCCTAAAGAGGGAATGTATAGGAACATAATGTTCCTTCCCACCCACCTGTAAATTAGAAAGAAAGAGAGATGAGGGGTGGGGTGAGCACAGGCAAAAGAAAAGAAAAGAGTTATAGAGAACAGGAAAGAACCCATTTCTAAGTTTGCAGATAGTACCTGTATGAAATTGTAACTATACTGTTTCTATTACTTCATTGCAACTCCAACCTTGGAGTCATCTCCTCATCTAACATGAGATTAAAAATCCCTACTTCAGCTACCTTCTAGGGACCGAAGAAACTCGAATAAATATGAAAAATACAAAGTATTATATTGTTATTGTTGCTATTATTACTATTGTTGTTATATCACTGTTGACTGACAAGGGAAGTGAAGCAGAGAAAAATAACATTTATTGTGAGTTCGCTAATATGCCACGCTATGCCAGATAATTTGCATTATTAATCCTCACTACAACCATAACAAGGTAGGTGATCTAGCCCTGTTTTACTCCCACATACACACACACACACACACAGAGGAGAGAGAGATAGATGTTTTCCAGCACAAACAGTGCAATACAATCAAAGAGAATATCAAATATCACAGGGTCTTACAGGTGGGGCCTGGGCTGCTCCTCCAGACCGATAAAGCTATTGGTCCCACACTGGGAAAGGAAAGAAGAACGTTGGCCTGGGTCCCTGCTGCTCTGCTGCTGCATGCTCGAAGTTTGGCAAGTGGTGTTTATTTACTCGTGTATGTCATCACAGGCTTTTTAGATGGAAGTTTGGTAGCTGTTTATCTCATCTAAAGAGATAGAAATTTACAAAATTCCCATCTCTGGGCCATGCAGATCAAATCCTATTATATCAAAGGTTTTCCCAAGCCTCAGGCAATGAAGTTTTCAACCTTTCAACTATTTTTCTCTTGGTATAGGAACAACTCTCAATAGAACAGCAAGGAAAAGCCAGACAATGTAGATGCATAGTTACTCACCTATGAACAGAGAACCTTAAACACTACAGAGGATGTATAGATATATACATTAATCTCCAGTTCCTGATCTCAATGAGTTGACACTCCAGATACTATATAATAACCACCCTACCAGACATTGCAAGTGAGAAATAGCTGCTCTTGTTTAAGAGGAAGGTCAGAGAGGTTGCTGTGACTAGGATAGTTGAAGACAAATCTATAGAAGTGCTGCTCGAGTTTTGAAAAAATGGCAGAGTTCCGATAGGTGCATAGGAGAGCATTCCAGGCAGAGGGAACCACATAAACAAAGGCACAGAGGTCAGAACTAAGAAAGGCAGGTTTAGGAATAAGGACAGGACTTGCCTGACAGGAGCAGGAGTGCATGTTGGGGAGCAATGATTTAACTAGTGGATTAGGAGTATATAATAGAGGGCAGTGATTGCTGAGTCAACAACCAGATTCTCAACCTGGGAACTATTGACATTTTGGACAAGGTTGTTCTGTGTGCAGAGTTGGGGTGGGGCGGGGATGTGAGTCTCCTACGTCTTAGAGGGTGGTTAACAGCCTCCATGCTTTCTACCCACTGGATGCCAGGAGTACCCTCATTCCCAGTTGTCCCCTCCACTCAGTTGTGATACAAAAAGAGTCTTCACACATTGCCAACATCACTCATTGGGTTGAGCACGACTGGGTTAAGTCATCGTGATAGTGTTACCGGAGAGTGGTCATCCTCTCCCGGCACGTTGTCCAGGTTCTTGATGTCTCGAACAAAGAATTGAGCAAGACACCGAAATACAGTAGAAAAGAAAAGATTTATTAGAAGGGAAAGTACACTTCCAGACGTGGAAGTGGGCCTGAGCAAGAGAAGCGTGGCTCAAAAGGCCTGGTAACAAAGCCTACGGGAGTTTTTATCCCTTTTTGCTGTGGGTGGTTACTTAGAGTGGGCTTCCTTGATTGACAACTAAGATTGACAGGACCTAGTGATTCATCATTTTACTTTCTGCAACATGTTTGTTCCCAGAATTCAGTCTGTTATAATGATATTAATGAACTTCTGTGCATATGCATCATATTATAATGATGGTATAATGAGGCTCAGGTGAGTTGAGGGTTGTTGAGGTCTTCATTGGGCAGGTGCGAATGACTGACTTAAACTGGTACCTAATTCTCCGCCTACTGGTTTCTTTGTATGAGTTAAAAAATGCCTTCTGGCTTTCTTAATTGTGGGCAGATTAGGGTGGACCCCTTCTAGGATAGGATGACCTCAGTGTCTTTGCTGGCAGACCTGAAACCTTCTAACTAACTTTATTGCCTGGCTCTTTTCTAAGAGCCATGAACCTCTTTATTATTGGTATGGACGGTGAGGGTCTCTTCTTCTGTATCTGCTTCCTGCTGAGAATGGCCATAGGCCCTGCCTACAGGAGTTTCATGGAGCTCATTCCGTTTCTGCCTCAGTCAGTGTGGGGTCTTGGGTTTCCTGTTGAAGTACCACCTCAGTCCCTAGACAAGGAAAAGATGATACAAAATTATTTAAATCTTATATCTATTAATTTCTATTATTGATTTGCCTATTAAGTGAGTAAAGAGAAACAGGTTTGGTTAATTGTTTCTTAAAGGGTAAAATCCACTTCCCTCTCAGACTCTAAAGGGCCTGTCAGGCTTAACATCATTTCTGCTACCAATAAGCTGATGACCCTTATCAATAGCCAGAGGATCTGAGTCCCAGGGCAATTATCAGAATTTGAGGGAGAGAGCCTTTTTCCAAAGAAAGGAGGGAAGAAAACTTAACTAGGTTTACTAAAAAGATTAACTCTGCAAGAGATATCCCATTTCATTTCCTGCCAAAAGATTAAGAATTTTACAAGTGATGTCCCGTCTAAATAGTGTACATTATCTATGTATGATTTTTCTAAGGTTCAACAGGTTCTCCATATACCATCAGGGCTCCCATGCTCATGACCCCATGACTGTTACCTACAGCCCATAGAGAATTCATCCTGTTGGTCTCCAGCGTCCAGTTTGGGTGGTATCCTTATTCACCAGCCCCTACCTCAACATACCTGGACAATGCCACCAGGGGAAGAAGAATAGTGAAATGCGGCAAGCCAAGAGATAACAAGGGTGGCCTGACATCTGAGAGAAGATGAAACACCTAAAACAAAGATATGCAACAAAACCCATGGAAAGTTCTGAAGCAATTTAATATTCACATCAAACCTCACAGTCATTAGAGTGGGTACTATAAAAGAAAAACAGAAAACAACAAGTGTTTGCAGGAGTATATAGAAATTGGAACCTTTGTGGACTGTTGGGAATGTGAAATGGTACAGCCTCTGAGGAAAACAGTATGGTAGCTCCTTAGAATATTAAAACTCAAACTATCATATGACCCAGCAATACCACCGCTGGGTATATATACCCCCAAAAATTGAAAGCAGTGTTTCGAAGAGATATTTGTATACCCATGTTCATAGCAGCACCATTCACAATAGCTAAAACATGGAAGCAATCCAAGTATCCATTGATCGATGAATAGATAGGCAAAATATGGCATATCCATACAATAAAATATTATTCGACCTTAAAAAGGAAGGAAATTCTGCAATATGCTACAACATAGATGAAACTTGAAGACATTTATGCTAAGTGAAATAAGCAAGTCACAAAAAGACAAATACTGCATGATTCCACTTGTACGAGATACTTAGAGTAGTCAAATTCGTAGAGACAGAAAATAGAATGATAGTTGCCAGGGGCTGAGGGAAGGGAGGGGTGGGGAATTATTTTTTAATGGATAGAGAGTTTCAGTTCTACAAGATGAAAAGTGTTATGGGATGCATGGTGGTGATGGTTGCACAACAACGTGAATGTATTTAATATCACGGAACTGTGCACTTATAAATGGTGCGGATGGTAATTTTTATGTTATGTGTATTTTACCACAATAAAAAAAAGTGAAAAAAAATTAAAGACAAGAATGATGGAAAAATGTTCTATTTCTCTCTGAACATTGAGTCCATTAGCAATAAAACAACACATTGTGATTGTCCCAGAGTTAGGCAGTGAAATACTGGCCAATGAGACCTGGCATCAAGCCAAATGGAGCCCCTGATTAATGCCAGCTGGATGTTTAGAGGTTGACGTAATGTTTTCTTGCCCTCTGTAACAGGCAGTTTGTTGATATTAAGATTTCCGTGAAAATGTTTACCATTATTCTGGCTTTTCCTAATTAGTTTCTAGAACCACAGACTTTCCTCAGGGACTCTGACATGGGGAGTGGGGTGTCAAGGGCAGTGTTGGAACAGAGTTCCCAGTGGAACAGTGTGCAGCTGAGTGACCTTGTGCAGCTCAGCTTTCTCCATGTCTTCACAGGCCCTTCTGAGATGTGTTCCCTTCCAGTTTGGTCTGGAAAGAAAGACTGGTGAAATACTTATGGTGGAGCCAAGGAAGTGTTTTAAAATGTTATTCTATTACTATTAGAATGCATATTTGAAATTTCCATTATAATGATAGCTCACATTTATCGAATATTTATTATCCTTAAAGGTATCACCAACCCAGCATGAGAAGGCTGAGGCTTGGAGATGGTAGAAGATCTGCCAAGGACACGCAGATAGTAAACTTGTACACGGAGAATGTGAACCTAGTTCCATACGTCTCCTCTTAACTTTCACACTGCATCAGTATTCAGCAGTCAGGCCTGCCTACATTGGCTGCAAAGGAGCCTCTCTGGCCTTCACAGAAAAGAACCTCCCTCCACCAATATTTGCTTTATATTAAGCCTGGGGACGTGCAGCATCTTGTCTGAGTTTCCTCCCTGACCAGCTTCCACCTAGCAGCAACTGAGAACTTATGACTGCTCCCTTCTTTATCTTAAAAAGAAAAAAAAAAAGTTTCTTTTATTTATTCAATGTAGAAAATTAGAAAAGCCCTGAAAAGCACAGGAGGGAAAAAAATCACGCATAAGTACAAAACTTTGAGATAATCTTTTAGAACAGCTTCGCGCACAACACATTTTTCAGAGGCCTTTTGATCCCAGCCTCTCCACCAGCTCCTGACTCGCCGGCATTGGTAGTGTTCACAGGTGGCCCCCCGAAGGAGTTAATGACGGAAGGCCCAGGAAACCATGACCTAGCACCCCCAAAGTCCTAGGAGCTTCTCTGCCTTTACTCCTGTGGGTGAGTAATTTCCCAGAGTGGCCCCTGCAACACTGTCTGGTCATCCTCTAGCCTCAACTGAAAGCTGGAATTTTGGAATCAACTTTTGGAGAAACTTGAAGACTTGATACACAAAAAATGACACACCCCTTTCTCCCCGAACTTTTTATCCTGAAACTATTTGATGCAAATCTGAGCTGTTTTAGAAGCCAGGCACCCTACCCAGGCTAATATGAGATATACAGTTATAGCCCTAGTAATTATTCAGGTCATAAGTCTCCCAAACCCTATTTCCCTAGACTGCCCAATAGAAATGTAATATAAACTGCATGTGTAATTTTTAATTTTCTAGTAGCCACATAAAAAAGTAAAAAGAAACAAGTGAAATTAACTTTAATAACATTTTATTTAACCCAATATATTTAAAATATTATTGTAACAGTATGTAACAATATTAAAAATATTATTAATTTTTTTAAGTCTTTGACATCTGGTATATATTTTACCCTTACAGCACATCTCAGTTTTGAAAAGCCACATTTTAAGTGCTCAGTAGCCACAAGTGGCCAGTGGCTGCCATATCAAACAGCATAATTCCATACCGATTTTAGCTCCATTTGGTGACCGGCAGCAGCCACCCTGACCATATCACCATTCTCAGGTCATTTGCGGGGTAGTTCTGAATGCTCCAAGAGTGGTACGGACAAAAGGGGATCTATAATAAATCTGACAAGTCCAGTGACCAAAAGAAACCTCACAGGGTGATCGGACCATAAATTCTTAACTGGGCAGGTAGTCACACCCCAGGCATATAACCTCCCTAGTAAAAAGTTAACTTTGCCTTAAGCAAGCCCCATCCACTGTTTTTGTGCATCTAGGTTAACACACCTTTGAAATGCCTTTTTTCAGATCCCCTCAGAAGTATAATCACCCTCAAAGAAAGCACATAATCTTGTAAACTATCCTGTAATCCAATCCTGCCTGGTTTTCTCCCACCTCCCTGTAATCTTCCTTACATTCCCTCCTTAAATCCAAATATATATGTGAAAAAAAGGCTGAAAAACTGTCATTCTCAGGAGCATTTGCAATCTTGCTTCCCGACAATGTCATCAGTTTGGCTCAAGTAAACTCATAAAAATTCTCTACAGGTTTGGCTGTTACGTCGACAGTGGGAGAGATGGAGAGAGGGCCTTTCTGCACACTGGGTGGACCCTGCCCTCCAGCATACCCGTTGGCCGGAAACTGAAGCTGATGAGAGTCTCTGCAGATCTGGTGATGGTTCAGTTCAGCATCGTCTCAATATTTAAGTGCAGATCACCATCGGGAAGGCAGAAGAAGCAGATCCCAATCCCTTATCAGTCTTCCCAACGGATTTCTATTGCATGCACAATAAAGTTCAAACTCCGTAGTCTGCCGCCTGGCACTGATTCACCTAATCTCCAACTTTATTTCTCACAAATCCCTTATGGAACTTTAGCTAAAGCCAAGGTGAAGAAACGTGGCTCCCCACAAACATGCCTGGCATTTTCCTGCCTCCATATCCTTGAATATGCTACTTATTCTCGGCTAGAATGTCCTCACTAAATTCTGACCCAGTTTTGAAGGCCCCATCCTTCGTCTCTTCCCTGAAGCCTTCTTTAATTGAATGGCTCTTGCTTGAAGGGTCCTCTGACATCTATGGCACACTTATCAGCAATAACCAAGTTCACTTGTGTCATATTTCAGGCCGTGTTTATTTATTTTTTACTTTAAGTTGTAAACACCTGAAGGACAAGGGTCAGAGTGTCAGATAACAATAATAAATGGTGGTTAATGACTCTTGAGCACTCGCTGTGCTAAGCACTTTACATTAAATCCTCACAACAATGCTGAAAAATTATTCCCATTTAACCGGTGAGAAAACAGAGGCAAAGAGAGGTACATTAACCAGTCACACAGCCCAGTGCGGCTTCGAATCCAGACAGTTCGAATGCAAAGCCCAGCCACTTCCCCCCAACCCACGCACGGTACCTGTCTCTCCTGTGGCTATGGCGGTCCCTTCTCAAACACAATACTGTGACCTTGGTAGACAGGGGACACACATTTAATTATATGTCAACTTCTTGGAGTTTTTCCCCCAGAGCATTTAACAGAGTGTTAGTCACATAGTAGAGATTTAATAGAGATTTTAAAAATTAGTGCCCTGCCCCCACCCAGCCCGCATAGAACGAGACATCCTTCGCCATACGGGCTTCGTTGCTTCACGTCCCACTCCCTCCTCGGCACCTACAGCACAGGGCTGTGCCATCAAATGTTGCCTTATAACTAGATGTCAGCTTTGCTCTCAGTCTTGGTGCACACCTTATGCAATAGAAGACGCGGGTCCAGATAGAGGGAAGCAAAGAACATCTCCATGAGGCACAAATGAATTCCTTCCCCTCCATTTCTATTGCTGGGGCCCAAGAGATCCCACAATGGCGTATTGATTATTTTGAATTAAAGTTACTTAAGAAACTGCTCGTGGACAAGAAGAAAACCCTGACCTACCTCTCTCTGTCCCACTGAAAGCAGGAGATAAATCTCCCATGTGATAGGTGCCCACCCTGCTGAGGGAGGAGAGACAACCTTATCACAAGAGTTAAAAGAATCCAGAGTCGAAACTCCTGTAAACAAGCCTTGTACCGCCTTTACTAATTTACTACCCCAGCCTAAACT
Organism: Pteropus vampyrus; assembly: GCF_000151845.1. Lineage (NCBI taxonomy): Eukaryota > Metazoa > Chordata > Mammalia > Chiroptera > Pteropodidae > Pteropus > Pteropus vampyrus. The sequence continues at coordinate 1,865,117 of NW_011888847.1, read as the reverse complement.
TTGCTTCTATTCCTCACTAAGAGATAACCAAGCTTGCTTAGATTCCTTTCTGATAAGCACTAACTTTCTTTGTCCAATTTCTCACAAATGTATTGTTTCTTTGTCTAAAAGGTATAAAAAGCTTTCTGGTTCGATCGTTTCTTTGAGCCTTATTTTATGATCTGAGCATCATATTGTGATTCTCCCGTGTGCATGCGTTGGTTTTTCTCCTATTAATCTAGTCTGCGTCAATTTTATCATGTAGTTATTAGTCTAGCTGTAAAAACTAAAGAAGAATAGAGGAGAAATCCTCCCCCTCTCCCACACTATTACCCTTATCTGCTTATTTGGGGCTCTTATTGCTAAGAGGCAATTTAATCCCGCCTCCTGGAACCCAAAAGTCACATACCCATTCCCCAGGGAGCTGAGATAATAAGAAAGACCAACGTTTAGGATTACTCTTTGATAAGAGTCTTGTTTAAACAAGATCGCATATAAAAGCTAGTCTGATCGCCACACCCTTATCCCCTCTGCTCCCCCCATCTCCTTTCTTCCTCTCTTGCTTGGAAGATCGTGGAGTCTACCCTAGAGACTCTGGCTCTGACACACCTAATGCGGATTGCTTTCAAACATGAATCTCTTCCCCAGCCCTCTTCGGGAGTCCCCAGCCCTCTTCGGGAGTCCCCAGCCCTCTTCGGGAGTCCCCTACCCTTCCTAGGAGCTGACACCGGGGCCTCCCCCGGGGGCTGATTGTTCAGACCTGTTCCTGGGCATTTCCGCTGCCACTTGTTCGTTTATATTTTGAAACTAGAGCAAAGTTCAGCACTGGTTGGCTGCAGCACACTTTGAAGTGCCCCATCCTGGTTAGAAAAATGCAGACAATAGCAGCCTGGGAAAATCACCCTCCTGAAATAGCACAGCCCCACAGCATTTTGGCAACAGGTTCCTCTGCGGTGAGTCTTCTGGCTCTGCGAGGGTGGACACACCCAGGGATGTCAATAGCAATGAGAAAAGGCTTCCTGTGCCACTATTAGGTTTTGTGGTGGCAGGTTCTTTTTTATCCCCCACTAAAGTGTTGGTTGTATTTGTTTTGTTTTTGTTTTGTTTTGTTTACACTTGAGATAAAAGTGTAAACACCACAGGTTGAGGTCCTGTTGTCTTGCTCTTGAGCTGGAGAGGTCCTTCCGCTGCCTTTCAGCGCCCTTGCTCCTTTGTCTCAGTCCAGTCCTCCCCTATCGTACCCTCTTCTGAAGACCAGTCACCTCGGCTGAGAAGTGGGGGTAACACCTCTGTAGCCTCAAGATTTGGAAGGGTTGAATGAGGCAGCAAAGCACCCCCTCCCCCTGGCACCATGCCCACCTGTGACAGGCCCACTGTGTCTCGGCCACAATTAGGATGGGTTCCTGCAGGTCACTGCGGGAGCATGCAGTGCAGAGGGCAGGCAGTGGGGGACCCTCTTTACACCTGCTGTCCAGATACCTGGCAGGCTGTCCCTGGGGCTGGGCAGGGCCCCAGGAGCTTCAGCCGGCTCCCCTGACTGATCCCCATTTGCAGGATTCCAGGCCAGGGCCGGCCGCCCTTTGGCACAGAACTTTTTGTACATTCCACAGCAACGGAAAGAAAGGGCCTTAGTCCCCACACGGGAAAGACAAACAAAAAAGGCAACTGTGTGTCTCCTCACAGGCCCGCACAGCAGGCTTGGAAAGAGACACTTCTTTCCCTAAGAGGCCAGCTTTGCCTGAGCAGCTGCAGCCACAGATGTGGTCACCCAGCCACAACTCGAGAGCAGTGTAGTGTCTGAGTTCCCACGTGTGTGGCAGTGTGCTCATCACACTCACACGCACACACAAACCCCAACAAACTTCTCCTGCCCAGGTGAGCAGGCTTGTGAGTCACAGATGCCACAGCTGCAAGGGAGCTTAGGGGAGGCATCCAGCCCACCCCCTTAGGGGCTTACAGCTTTATTATTCCTCTTTTCCAGGTGGGGCCACAAAGGCCCAGAGGGTCCAATGACTTGTCACAGGTCACACTTGTTCTTTTCAGGCCTCGTGTCTCGTTCCCCACAAAGAACATTAGGCAGCATCAGAAAAGATCTGTTTGCAAGAAGTCTATCCTGGGATCCCTTCAAACTCATAGTTATTCATGGTCTATTGAGAGAGTTGAAACTCCAGACAGCCCACATGAGATCTGTTACAGGGAAGAAATCATTCTGAGAGAGGGTGGATGTCTCATTTTGTTGTTTTCTCCTCGCTTACTGTCCCCTTTCTCCTGTAATTGCTGTAATAGGAAACTGAAACTTTGGAGGATTTTAAATTTTGTTTGTTAAAGGAAAAAGTTTTCCTTATCAAATGAAATTATTATACATTATTTTATTGCACCCGTGAATAGAATAACACGACCCACTTACCTGGCAGACTTGGCTGCCAGAATGCTCAGTGCTGAGTTTGGGGATCAGTAATGGTAACCATTTCATCCCAGGTACATCTTGTGCTTCTAGAAAGTGTCTGCCCTGGTGTTCATTTTTATGTTTTGTGTCTTGTTGGATCTCGAGTTTAAATACCATAAGCAACTTTTGTGCTGTGTGAAAAACTTTCATCCACCAAGAGTTGTGAAATCTAAGTATTATTTCTGGCTCTACCTGACTGACCAGTTCTATCTTGAGCAAGGCACCCCTCTCTCTAGGCCTTGATTTCCTCATTTGTGAAAGGTGAGGATCGACCTGTCCCTGTCTCTGAAGCTTGGCCTGTTCCAGCATCACCTGGGGCTCTCGTTACTCATACAGAGTCCCTAGAATGGGGGAGGGGGCTGGAATCTGTATCTTTAAACCCCAGTGGATTCTTATCTTCTGGCAAATTTGGAAAATGCTAACACCAGATGGTTGCTAAGGTTCTATGCTATGATCTATAATTTATAGAAATAATCCTTTAGAAAGAAGGTACAGTATGATGATGATTTTGTAATTATATATCTTGTATTTATTGAATATTGTTTATTCTGATCCTTGATTTTCATATATAAACAGACAAGGGCACAGTTTGTATTTCCCTTTGCAAAATAAACCTCCACCCAGTGCCTGCTCCTCGTGCTACTCTCCGTTGGATTCTCACAGGCCCAGGCCCTCCCCATACCTGCCTGCCGTGGCTGTGCTGCTTTGGAAACTCAACAAATGTTTCCCCAGACACCCTCCCTGGGCTGTTTACTCAAATGTCACTTATCTTTGAGGCCTTCCATTGGCTAATACCATAGCTCCCTCTCCATTTCCTATCTTCCTTCCCCTACTTCTCCTCAACACTCATCACTATCTAACCTACTGAATATTTTACTTATTTATCTATTTGCCGACTTCCTCTATCTTCACATGGCCTTCCCCTGTGTCTCTCTCATCTTCTTCATTTCTGTCTCTTACAAGGACACGTGTCATTGGATTTAGGGCCCACCAGGATAATCCAGAATGATCTAGTCTCAAAGACCCTTTTTCCAAATAATGTGACATTCACAGGTTCTAGGGGTGAGGACATGGACATATCTTTTGGGGGAATCACCATTCCACCCACTCAGATAGCCTTGGTAATTTTGCGTGTTTGTTGTTTGTTTACTTAAATGCTACTCTTAGGTTTTGGTTTTTGCAGAGCCATTCCTGAAGTCTTTGCACTCTTTGCAAGTAAACTTTTTCGTTTCCTTTTCTAAAGCTTCTATTCCAGAGTTTTCCTTTGATAAACTATGATGCACGTTTGCCCCACTATTGTCCATGTTTTAGAAGTGAGAAGAGGAGGCACAGAGAGGTTGAATGGCATGTGAATTACATGAATTCACACAGGCAGCCTGCTCTGAAAACACCCTCACCCATAACTTAGCCACTCAAGAGATAACCAACATTAACCCTTTGATGTTTAAACTTCCGGTCCTTTTCCCTTACATGTGTACTGATTTTCTTTTTAGGGACTAAGAACCAACCTGCTTCCATTTCAGTACATATTCTTCAGCCTAGTTCTTAGTGGCTGCAATCATCCCTCATATGGCTGTCCTTCACTTAGTGTTGTTAGCCTTACATCTTACAATTTAGCACACTCGCATGCAGCCTTTCTATGTACAATGTGCTGTGTTAGGGAAGAAAGATGAAAAGGCCAGGGCTTCCCTCCTTCAGGAGCTTGCTGGCTAGTGTATGATTTTCAACCCTGCCTGCATACTAGAATCTACTGAGGAGCTTATAAAATACACCCAGCCACCCCACCTCAGACGAAATACCTCTGATTCCCTGGAACAGGGGCCCAAGCATAGACATTTTTACAGTTCCCAGGTGAAGAGGGCGCATGTGAGGGTCTGTGCGAGGTGATTTCCGTGTCCATTCAGGGCTGAGATCTCAGGACCAGGGGACACAAGCTCCCGCCAAATGCACCTCTTTCTGAAGCTCCTTTCCTGCCTCCTGAGCCTAGCAGCCAGCTGTTTCCCAGGGTCTGCCAGTCCACAGAACTTCCTGAATGGCGAATTAACCCTTTGGGTTCTACACTTACAGACTGCTGACTTTAGGAGCAACAACCACAGCCTCAGGGGCCTCCTGCCCACATGGGCGGCCCTGTTCTTCCAATACTTCTCTCTGTGTCTTTAGGTGGCAGAAAGGGGTAGAACATTAGTAAGTGGTTCAAGAGAGACCTCGCAGGTCTGGGAATCAGAAGGCCTGGGCTTTAGCCCTCTCTCAGAACCTATGTGACCCTGGCCTGGTCACCTGGCTTCTCTAGGAGATGGAAAAACAATGAACAACTAGCTTGCCGTATGTGTGATCAGATGGTCAGTTCTGAGTTTCAGGGAATTCATACATTTATGAAGTGACCACAGATGCCACTGGTCCATCCCATGCTTTTGTATAAATGCAGGTGAATGAATGCTGGGTTTCGGCAGTCTTTGTTTTCTTATGGCATGAACCACACGAACAATTAATTATATGTGATCCAAAAGGACACACCTTAAATTGAATTTAACTCACAGGGAAAACACTGGACCTGTCCCTTCACCGGAAATGAAATGAAGGAACTGCAAATGGAAAAGGACAGAGGAGAGAGAGGGGACTCCGAGAGCTGCTGCAGAAGCTCACGGAACTGCAGATGACTCCTGCACAAGCCTGGGAGAGCCATGCAGGGTCCCTCAGCCTGCCCCCTCCAAGCGATCCACTGGGCCCGAGAGCTGGTCTGGAAAGCTAGCAAGGAAGCCTTACTTGCCCACATTCACAGCTTTGCAAAGAGAGGCAGTAATGCATAAAAAATGAAAATTAAACAGAATCACTGCAGCTTCTATCATTTTTCTCTATGGAAAAGTTTTGCGTCTATTTAAGTCTACTATAATTGAATCAGTCTTCCTTTACCCATGTGTCTGGGTATGAACACTTTTTATTATTAAAAATAATCTCTTTTTTTTTTTAGTATAAAATCAGTGTATGTTAATTTGCTAAAAACCCAGAGAAGCAAAAATAAAACATAAAAAAACACCACAACCACACCATCTGATATTTACAACATCAACCGCTTGTTAAGCAGTATAAGTTAGGTAGGGTGCATTTCTAATTTAATTCTCACAACCCCATAAAATAGGTATTATTTAAATCTCCATCTCACAGGTGATTAAACAAGTCTCAGAGGAGCTAGGTATGCTGCCCAAGTTTACACAGCCGAGCAAAGCTGGGATTTGTACCCAGGTTTCTCAACTTGGACTTCAAGGCTTTATTCCTTTATTAAGGAATTTCAGACAAAAAAGAGTGTACTTGGCAGCTGGGGAGCTCTTTCCAGGGCCCAGAAATCCCAATCATTCAGCATCCTCCCACCCCTGAGGTTCCCTGCCTAGCTGGCCGTCCCTGGCCATACCCACCTGCACGTAGGTGCAGGCTTCTACAATTGCTCCATATTTGCCAGCTGCAGCAGCAATATATTTGCATGTGGCCCCATGGGGGCTACTACAGAGCATAGACAGAACTCTTGCTGGCAGGGCTGCTGACACAATAGACAGAACTCTTGCTGGCAGGGCTGCTGAGCCAGTGGTCCTGCCCTATTACTATCTTGTAGAATGACCTTGGACAAGTCCTTTGAGAGTTCCCCATCTCTCATAGGAATAATAGCAATCAGTTTTTCCTATGGTTCTAAAGGAGGGGTATATCAGACCACCCAGATAGTTTAAAGGCCATACAACAGACGGTTACTGCGATGACTAAAGGCAAGAATAATCTGGGTGGAATATGTTCGAAGGGCATTTGGTGACTTGAGATTATGAGAACACACGCAGGCAGACCAACCAGTACCCAAAGTGCCTTAGTCTTGGAACAAGAATGGGTAAATTCATATTGATCAGAGAATTTACCTGACATGCAAACCCAGAGTAGGTAGGTTCGATGTGACATTGGATGGAGGGAAGCTGGAACCCTGAGGGTGAGACTGAGATTGGGCTGGAGTCTGGAGAGTCTCATCTCAGAGCAAAATCCCCATTTATCATCTGATTTAGGGAGACTCTTCCCAGAAGAGGCTGAGTTCCATGGTCCTGGACAATTTGGAACTTGGGAGACACCCCATAGTCTTTGTCTCTTTAAACCTCAGAATAAGCAGACCAAACTGAGAAATAAGAAGGAAGAATAGGCTGAGGTTTGGATGCTCAACACCCAGGGTGTAAGTCCTGCCAATTTCCGCATCTGAACCTCATCAGCCCAATCAGCCCAGAGCGCTCAAATCAAGTCCCTCACTGGTCTGCCTCATGGCCTTCTTGGTCTAATGCCCTATGGTTTTAAACTGCCAGCTTCTGCAACAGGAAGAAGAAAGTATTGTATTTCTCCTGGATTTCAACAGGCTCTTAAAACAATGCTGTTTCTGTTTCAGATGATATTACCCTGAAATGACCTGCCTATTCCTGCAGGTTCTCATGCACCTAAGTCAATAATTAATTGATCAACTAACCCTCTTGGGTTATTCTTGCCTTTATCATCAGTGCTGTGTTGGGCTTATGAGGATACGCAGAAGTTCACAATCTTATCTGTCCCTATCCTCAAGGAGTTTAGTATCCAGCTGGTGTTTGAATCTCCTTGAAGCTCACCATGGGCACAGAAAAAAAAACAGGACAGGAAATGCCTTCCTCAGTATCAGCTTGAACAAAATAACACCCCTGATGACATTTGCCTGTGTCTGGAAATGTTTACACAGGGACTGCACTGTATGGAGCGTTATACCACATAAATTTGCCTTTTCAGGCTCTATTGTGCTTGCACATTTCCAAAGGCTGAGAAAGAGAAAGTGAGGAACATTAATGAGTTTCTACTGTGGGTCAGCACTGTGCCAGCTGCTTTACAGGTGTAATTTCATCCTCACAATCACCTGGTGGGAAGTATCATTATTCCCACTCTGCAGTGGGGATACTGCAGTTCTGAGGGGTGCTGAAGTGCTGTGGCTGAAGGGGCTGAAGCCGAGAGTTCCTGTTTGTGTTGTGTGTGTGTGTG
>NW_011888847.1:1854278-1855288 GCF_000151845.1 Pteropus vampyrus | reverse complement strand
CCCAGCTTCAGTCTCTTCCTTAATAAAGTGGGAGTTAACGAGAGTTTCTCTGCCCATCTTGCAGAAGGTTTATGAGGATTGAAGGAGGTCCTGCAGTGCTCCCAGATGACACTTCTGAGACAGGAGCCACCCATGAGGACATTTTCACCAGCCCACAGTGAGACGAGGAAAGCAGGACGATGGAAGGAGACTTTTACAAAGGTAGATGTATTCAATTGAAAGGATCGGCCTCTGTTCTGAGATTGTGTCCTTCTTTGCATTGACATTACATTCACTTGATTTGATTTATTTTATGAAATGATGTTAGATTTTTAAAAACATTTTTGTTTGACAAAATTGAAACCGTTGCTATTCAATTTGGGGAAATTTACTGGTCTGTGAAACCCCCAAATCCTCCTGAATAAGGGAACCAGAAGGCCCTCTGCAAACCCCAGGTGCTGCTCTTACTGTTTCTCCTCACTGTCCAACCCCCTGGACTCCTGGCCGCAGCCAGTGTCCTTGGAGATGAACTTGTCATCTGGCATTAAAAGCACAGATTCTAGAGTCAAACTGTAGGGCTTGAATACCGATTATACCTAGCCGTGTATGATTTTTGACGTGTTGCTTATGCTCTCTCATGCTTGAGTTTCTGTGTCGATAATGCGTGTATATTAATAGTAAAGATTAAACAGAAGGCATATAAGCAGCACGTGGCACATATGGACACTCCATAAATATGAGCCGTGATAGTTATATAATTTTACCACCCAGCTCCAGCTCACCAGGTCACAGTTGCATGTGCCAAGTTTTAAGCCATATGCTCTCTGCTTCTCTTTCATCATCTTCAAGGCCTTTCCAGATCTGCTGCTAGGGGCCAAAAAGCCATTGGCTTCTCCTGGAAAGTCTTTGGAAGGAAAACATATAGGACTGTTCCTAATAAGCAAAAAGAAGAGGGGTTTTAACTGTGCTTTTCTTTTTCATCTAAAAATCTGCCCTCTGACTTGCAAATGAGGAATTGCTTCCAGGTTCTC
>NW_011888847.1:1839833-1852998 GCF_000151845.1 Pteropus vampyrus | reverse complement strand
GCCCTGGCTGGACTGTGGAACTGAGCCAAGTGCCATGACCCACACAGGGAGGGGACATGTGACTCTGGCTTCCCCAATATGGGCCCTAATAGCTAAACTAACAGGGCCTGGACCATGTAAGTGCAGTGGTCATGCTGACTATGTGTCTTTTTTTACTCTCCAGGAGTTGAAATACATAACCAATTGAATTAATTATTAGATAGAAATGATTCCTTATCCCCCAAGTCACTCCTTTGGGGACCCTGACAGGGACGCAGCCTTCAAGAGCCACAAACCAGGTGGTGAGACTTCAACTGAAATAAATAAGAACCTGTTGAATGTGTCTTTTGTTGAATTCAACACATATTGTTTGAGCCTCTACCGTGTGCCAGAGAATGTTCTAGATGATCAGCAAACAAACTGATGGAGTCACCATCCTTATGGAATGTCCTTTCTAGAGGGGAAAGGCAGACAATAAGTAAATGAGTCTATTATTTAGAATGTCTGATGGTGATAGTACTTTGGAGAAAAATAAAGTTGAGGAATGAGATAGGGGATGAAGGGAGTAAAAGAAGGTTTAGAATGTTCAGCAGGGTGGTCAGAAAATGATTCATTGATGAGGTGACATTTGAGCAAAGACTTGAAAGAGAAGAGGGATCATCTGCAGATAGCTGGGAGGAGGGCTTTCTAGGCAGGGAGAGAGCAAGTGCAAAGTCCCTGGGGTGGGGACAGGTCCAGGTGATAGAGAAACAGCGGGGAGGACGGAGCAGCTGGAGCAGAGTCGGAGTACTTGGTGCCCAGGCCTGTGCTTTGGCCTTCAGAGCAATTCGAGAGAAGAGAACAATACAATCCTTGGCCTCAAAGGAGCAATGAGCATCTAAAGCCCACATGGCACATGCTGAAACAGCACACCTAGGAAAGATGGAGTCTGTGCTGTGCAAGTTCAGAAGAGAAAACTCAGAGTGCTGGAGCAGGCAGAGAGGGCATCAAGGAGAAGGTTGACAGCGGCTGGAGAGATGCTGACAGGCAGGGAGGAAGGGGGTGAGGACACAGGCCCGTGGTAGAGCATTCTGATTAAATATCAGCCACATTCTCTGTGCCCTGAGCAACTTGGAATCATTGCAGCTTTTGGAGATAAATTAACAGAGGTTCATAACACTCGGGTATTTCCTCCCAGGAGGAGAAATTCTACATCAAGGCTTCTGTCCTTCCTCATTACTAAGGTACAGTGAGCTTCTTCTAGACATCAGCATAAAAGCAGCGAGTGCGGGTCATGGTAGACAGGAGAGACTGACCATCAGAGGAGGCGGGGCTGCCCAGGGCAGCCTCTGCTGGGAGATTCAGAAGCTGCTCCCCGCCCTAGAACCCTGGAGGGCTTCCCATGCCACAATTTTTTCCTGCTTTGCCTTTGCCTCCTGTCCTAATGCAAATAACCCTAGGAGGATTATATTTTGAGCCCAGCACACATTTATGCCTTGTGGTTTTCCTTAGTTTGTTGTTGTATGTATTTATTCATTTTTCCATCAAGTTATTCAGCAAATATTTATTCTCACCCTTCTCAGGTTATCAGTGGCTACCTACATGACCCCCAACCCAGAGAAGTTCATCTGTACCTACGAAAACTTGATAAATCATCTTTAATAAGAGCGAGTAACTTGAAATTCTATATAGACAGAACCAGAAAGATGGTCCCTACCCTCTGCTATAACCAGGGCTAGCTCTCTAACTTATGAGTGCCAGAGCAAAATCAAAATAAAAATACAGAGTCCCATCACACTTCACTTAGGAAATAAATTCAAAGGTAACATTAGGAATGATAAAATTATTCTTAAAATTATCTTCTTTGATAATTTTAAAATCATTTTGAAAATGATTAAAGATAAAAGTAGCAAGACAGTGCCCACAGAGCATTATCCCCCAGTGCAGGACCCTGTTGAGCGGGAAGCCCTTCAAAGTAAGCACCCTGTGTGACCACAATGATTGCACACCCACGGCTACAACTTCAATGCAAGCATCTTCCATCTTAGGTTCTCTGCAAAGTCTCTTGCCCCAAGTTGCTCCCATCAGAGCTGAGGGACGTCCTCAGACAGCATTAGGAGAGGCGTGACGCTCCCGCATGGTAGTAATGAAAACATGGAAGAAGGCCTATGGAGTAACGATTGAGTATCTTCAGATTCACATCACTGCCACGTCCTTAGCTTCTTCGAGGCACTAAAAAGCACTTCAGGGTCTTGGGGGGGGGGGGCTGGTTTGTTTGTGTCAGAAGTACCAACTTCCATTTTATTTGCTTTGGAAAACTGGATATGCTGCTATTTGCCAGCCTCTGAAATCAGACTCATGTTTCAAGCTTCCCAGTGTGCTTTGAGAAAGGTCCATAAACCCATAAACTTTCTTTTCTCCCCAAGGTGAAAAGAAAGAGTTTATGGGTTTATGGATACTTAATATCACTGATTCCTGGAGAGTCATATTGAGAACAGCTCATTTAGGCCCCATTTCTCATCCTAAGAGACTGGATAAATATACACCCACACTTCATTATGGAAGGTTTTGAAGGCATCTGAAAAAAATAAAAGCAGATTTTGCATTAAACATTATTTTAAAAAAGAGAGAAAATACTAGTAAAGTTTTCATTTCAATTTCAAAATCAGTTTGTGGAGATCCAGTTTCACAGAAATGAAAAAAAAAAAAAATCCCCTAAGCATGGTAGCTCATTTTTAATATCCAAACAATGCTTGGCAACTGAAAGCATGAATTTGAGTTATTTGGTCATATAAGCGTATCTGAATAAATCTCTAATCTGTGCTGGACCATTTTTTCCCATGTTTGCACAGCAACTGGCACCCACGGGACTGGCAACTGTGGCAGCGTCAACTAGCAGTGCCAGGGCTATAGTCAGCAGTGTAGTGAGAACGGTTCTGCAAAGGGTTTTTTGGCCAAGAGACACTGCAGGGCCAGGAGGCAGCAAGAAGAGCGCGGCCGACTCTCCTGGCGCCCACAGCCACAGAGTTTGAGCCTGCACCCCTGAGAGCACTGCAGAGCCTCTGAAGGAGGCTTTGGGAGGGGGTCAAGGTCCTGCAGCCAGGTGGGTTGGCTCAGAGCCATTGTTCTTTGAACATGTGTGCCAAGGTGACCTAATTTGCTAAGCACCGGCTGGGAAAGTTAGATATACCTGTTTAAAATCAAAGCCAAAGAAACTAAGGGGAGTTTTCTGAAGGGGTGAGGTAGTTGGAAAATTGTTCCACCTATGACTTGTCTCTCACCTGAGAGTCACATGCTGAGAGTCAATGTCTCAGTCTTTCCCAGATGTAGAAAAAGGACTTGGGAGTCATCCTTGTCTTTGATAAGCTATACCACACTATAGCCAGCAGAGGGCAGTACTGCATTTCAGAGGGGGCAGTTTGAGACCTACTAAAGAATTTAAATACATAAAGAATTTAAGCCCCCTTGTCACACCCCACCCACTCCATAGTCTCAGTTACTTGCCTAGAAGAAAGACCTTGTTTTCTTCTGCTTCCTAATTCTGGGAAACCATAAGGCCATTCAGAAATGACTCTGTTGCTCTTGCGAGGGGGGAGAAAACAGATTTCCATATTGGGATGGCCTTGAGCAAAATTATACCATCCTAGATGCCCCGCCCCAGGGCAAGCCAACTGGATTTTCTTTGTCTCCTTCAGTATCATGTGTATGTAGTTAGTCTCTCTGTCTCTCTCTCCGCCCTCTCACCCCCATGGTATTTTAGGCTTGCTCTTTAGTTTTGTAATGCAAGGCTTTGCTCCCCCTTAAAAGGAATGTCAGGCATCGGTGAACAGCGAACTGGGGAAAACATTTCAGGAGGTGAGGAGCCTTCCCAGCATACCTGACATCAATTGTACCTTGAAGGCAGGTCAGGCCAGTAGCCAGAGTCTGAATCTTCGTCCCTGAAACACCAGTGGCTCTAACTTGAGGTCCTGCCTCCCAGCTCTGGACCCAGCTCTCCATGGTGTTGGCAGTCATGGCTTCCAAACTGTTTGCTAATCAGACCTATAACTAAACCCAATATAAACTTGCCTTATGAGTGCCAGAGAATTTCCTCTGTGGGACATGTCTTTCTTCGCCCCTACCAGTCCACAATTAGCCAAATCTTGACTCAAGCTAGATGCTGGTGTTTAGGTTTGAGAGCCCTCCTTGCCCCTTCATCTGCCTTCTGGGCTCCCTCTGGACACCAATGTCCTTTCACAGGCTCAGATAAAAGTAAACAGTACGGTTTCCTCCCAGTGTGCCTTCCTCAGATTTCACCTCTGCATCTCTCATCTGTTAGGGTGTGGATATCTAGAAACCCTACTGGGGAAAAAGAAAACTCATTCACCATTCATGACAAGGTATTCACATTTTAACAAGGGGAAAATACCCAAAGGAATTGAATTCTAAAAGTGGGACTCCTGGCTTTGGGGGTAAACATTTAAGTGGAGGAGTCTAGAAGACCCCCACCACATAAACGGCAGTCTCTTCACCCCTCATTGAAGTCAGCCTTGACTCTGACCAGATAACACAGGACCAAATGCACCCAGCCAGGTTTAGTAAGCAACTACCTCTGCCAAGTGCCGTTTCTCTCATGGAGCCTCAGGTAACCTCATCACAGAGTCTGCATTCTCTGTCATCTGTTCCAAGCACAGACTCACCTCTGATAACCTTTGCAGGTGATAATCAGTCCATCCTGAGTGGCTCCTATATATGTATATTCCATGCTGGGCTGAGCTCTGAAGAAGATACAGTTAAAGAACCCATGATCCCTCATAGAGCTTTCCACCCCACTCCTCCCCAGAGCTACCCTCCCTCTCCACGTTTTTCTCATGGACTTTTAATGGGTCATTTCAATAGTCCCACTCCATTGAGCAACACTGCATGCTTAGAATGATGACATCAGACTTTATTACACATTCCCATTACAAACTCAGGCATGTAATACTAACCTATGTACTAGCTCTCACCAAGAAACGCAAAGCCATTTATGGGCCCCATCTCATTAGCTTCCATGGGAGCCCCGAAGGTAGAGAAGATGTGGGGCCATCATCCTCTCTGGGAACAGACTGGAAGAAACTTCCAGGCGTTCTCTGGTATAAGAAAAGAGTTGTCCAAGGTTAGTCATGGCCACCAATCTGTGCTTTACAGACAACATTTTGACTTGATAATCCTTGGGCCATTTTGTGAAACTTGCATGTACAGGATGATAATTCTCACTCAGGAGCCAGTGTTTTCCTATTGCGTTGAGGCAAATTAAGACATTGTGAATTCTGCGGCAGGGAGTCAGTATAAGGACTAAGGTCCTTATTGTATGAGGGGGAAAAAACAGATTTCCTCATTGAGATGGCTTTGAGCAAGATTATTCCATCCACTCCAGCCAGCCTGGATGGCCATCCAGATCCAAGTCTTTGGCAAGTCCCAGGGGATTAACACAAGGCCTCGGGTTAAAAACAGAGATTAGAAGAATCTAGACAATTTTTTTTAAATGGCAATTTGTTTTCACACAGACACATGAGGAAAGATAAGAACCCAGATGTGTGCCAGCATGACTGGAGAAATGATCACAGGCCACGAGCTCTGGGATACCAAAGGCGGGTGCAGTTGAGAAGCTGCTGGAGAACCAGGTGGGGGCCACACCACACAGAGCCTGTGGACAAGAAGGTTTTTAGACTTAATTCTAACGGTTCTCTGAAGGGTTTAAAGAGGAAAGACACCTGGTTAGATTTTCTCTTTGAAAGAATTACTTAGGCTGCGATGAGGAGAATAAGAGGGACGGAGTAGGCACAGGGAGTCCGGGCAGGGGACAGTCGCCTGGCACTTAGAAGGGTGGCAGTGGAAACAAAGAAAGTCAATGGATTCGAGAGCTATTTAAGAGAGAAAATCCCAAGGCAGCTGCGAAGAGACAGGATTTGGGAAGGGGTAGAGAGGGGGTTGGTGTTCAGAACAAAACGATTTCCCAGTAGAAACTCTGGCATCTACTACAATTTGATATCCTTGGAGCTGCCAAGTATCAAGGAGGGTAATGGAGTAAAAGAGAGTCTAACATTTGAACTCTCATATTCCTACTGCAAGCCAGGTACTGCCTCGAGTGCTTATAATGAATAGATTAATATGGGCTTTGGAATAAGGGCAGCTCTGCATTTATCAGCTATTTGACCTTGGATGATTTACTTAAACTTTGTCATCTATGTAATGGGATTAATAATACCTTTCATTCAGAGTTGTCGTGATGTTCAAATATTTATGAGATAGTTAATATAAAGTACTGGGGATGAGGCCTGGCTCATACAAAGTTCTCAGCAAATGGTAGCTACTACTGTAAGTATACATTATCTCGTTTGAACCTCACATTATCCCTGGGATATAGAAATTACTAGTTCCATTTTATAAATGAAGAAACGGAGACTCAGAGAGGTTAAATAATTTACCCAGAATTTTTACTTCTGGCCCATGATGGAGTAATAGGAATCAGATGTACTGTCTCACCATGAACAATCAGAAACCTAGACAAAAATATATGAAACAAATGTTATTAGGCATTGGACATCAGGCAGTACAAGTCTGTGATGCCTAAGAGAAGGAAAACCAATGAAGTGACACCTGTTATTGTCCTGGTTTCCTGCCTCAAGGCACATTCCAGACTATGGCAAGGGAGAGCCCAGGGGTCTTGCTGAGTTGAGGAGAGAAAGAAATCAGAGTTCAGGGGTAAAGGGTACAAGGCAGCTGGAATTTGTAGGGCAGAATTCCAGAGAGGATGGGATTACAAAAGAGAAAGAGCTTAGGGGGTCCTCTTGAATCTTTGGTGTACCCAAATGGAGTGAAACTCCATGAAAACACCAACACAGTAAGAAGAAACATGGAAGATACTTTTTAAAAAGGAATTTCTAGAGATGGAATTAACATTAAACTAAATACTGCAAAAGAAAAGATTATTGAACTTGAGACAAAGCAATTGAAACCAGCCAAAGGAAAGCAGAGAGAGAAAAAAAAAAAGACTTTTAAAAATGAACAGAGTCTCAGTGATTTATGGGACAATATCAAGTGATCAAACATAATTGGCGCTCCCCCAAAAAATGAGGGAGGGAAGGAAAAAATATTTGAAGAAATAATAACCAAAACATTTCCAAATTTGATACTGTTTAAAATTTTTAATTATAACAATGTATTATGGGGTTTATAATATACATAGAAGTAAAAATGTATGATCACAGTAGCCCAAAGGGTGGTAGAGAAGAAATGGAAATATATTGTTAAAAGGTACTTAAATTTGATGTGAAGGGGTATAATAACATTTGAAAGTATTCTGGGATATATAGTTTATCTCCAAGGTTGCACATATGGTGGAGCTGGGATTCAGATCAAGTATTTCAGATTGCAGTGCCTTACTTGGAGAGAGAACAAGAGAACAGGCTCGCACAGCCTTAGAGTCTTGCATGCTCAAGACGGAGCTGTGCCAAAGGCTGTGGGAGTTAAGCTCTTTCATCCCTGTAGTGGGTAGAATTGTGTCCCCTCGAAAGACACGTCTGTACCTGTGAACGCAATCTTACTTGGAAATGGAATTTTCGCAGATATAGACAACTTAAGATGCGGTCTAACTGCATTGGATGGGCCCTAACACAATGGCTGATGTTCTTATAAAAAGAGGAAATTTGGACACAGAGAGAGAAGACACATTGGAGAAAATGCCATATGACAATGGTGGCAGAGATGGGAATGATATAGTTATAAGCCGAGGAACACTAAAGATAGCAACAGCTAACAGAAGACGGAAGAGACAAGGAAGGACCCACCCCTACGGCCCTCAGAGGGAGCACAGCCCCGCCCACACTTTGATTTTGGACCTCTAGCCTCCAGGACCATGAAGAATAAATTTCTAATATATTAAGTCACCAAGTTTGTGGCATTTTGTTTGTTACAGCAGCCCTAGGAAACTAATACAATTCCTAAAACTTACTTTTCCCTGATGTTCCCAGTCTTTACAAGTTTAAAAAAAAAGCAGCTCTGGGGGCCCAGGTGTGAAATGAATGTTGATAGCAGGTCTATAAGCTGACAAAATAAAGCAGCCTCAGGATCTAAGAGCGTGAAGGAGGAAACTGGTTGGACTGGTTTTCATACAAAACTCAGTGACTTTAATCACAACCAGGTCAAACTTTAAAGTTAATTGATTCAGTGAGTAAGCCTGAGCAGCTGCCTGCTGTGTGAGGCCCTGTGCTAAGCCCACTGGGGAAAATCAGATGAGTCAGAGGCCCTCCTTCTGTCTTTGAGGAGCTCTTCCTAAGACTGCCTCAGTGCAAGGTGTAATGGAATAGGTAAGGGATTACTTAAGGTGTGAGTAACAGGCTGTAGGGGCTCAGAATCAAGAGAGCAATTCATTCCACCTAGAGGAGAATCACAGACCTCTCCACAGAGGAGGCGCCAGAGACATTCACCAAATAATGCCTGATTGTGGAGTCCACAGCCCAGAAGAGAAACCAGTCCTGTGTGTTGATTATAGAGATAAGCAGAGGAAAGCAAATCTGCCAGCAATGCTGGTGTTTTTCTGGGGAGTGTTTCACCGATAATTAATAGTGCTCTTTGCTCAGCGGAGAGGTATAAAGCCGTGTAGCCCCTACTTGAGCAGGGGGCAATTCTCTAGAGGGTTCTCAGAGTCTCCTCTTTTTACTTCTGGTTCTCCAGCGGGGGCCAGTATTCACCACTACCTTCTGCAGAGGGTGAGGAAGGCAGAGAAGGTCAGAGAGGATTTGGAACTGCTGATGATCTTGTATCTGCTGCACTTTGTTAGCAAGTTGGTGGTGTAAGAAGGAGGAGGAGGCCCTTGTCTAACATTTGCAGGATTTCAGGTAAGGGTATAGCCTGCATGGCCAAGCTCCATTCACGTAGCCATAAAGGACACCCCTGATCCCACGTGGGCCTCCCCAGTGGCAGGAGAGGACCCATAGTCTGGAAAAGGGACCCAGAGAAGAGGCTATGTCAGCACTGAAAACAGACTTGACCCTTTTGAGCAAGAAATTTTGATGTCTAAGCACCCAGAATGGGATCGAGAAGGGAAGTGAGGGCTCAGATGGGCATATTTTCTTGGCCCTGTTGACTTTTACCCCACGGGAAGGGACATGGCTGGAGCAGGCCTAGAGCAGGACCCACTAACGCCTGGGACCCTGAGCTTATGACCCTTAGATTTATTCAAGTCTAAGGTAGAACTGGGCAAAAGCACTCTTAAACTCAACATGAATGAGTTTCTTGATTTTGTTCTGGTAGCTTGATGAACTAATACCAATTATCACAATAGCAATGTGAAGAATTTTATGGAAGGTACCTTGTCTAAGGCAGTGGTTCTCAACTGGGGCGATTTTGCCATGCAGGGACATTTGACAATGTCTACAGATATTTTAGTTGTCACAATTGAAGGATGCTACTGCCATCGAGTGGATAGAGGATGTTACAAAATATACTGTGATGCTGTTCTACAGGACAGCCCCCGCCACAAACGATGATCCAGCCCCAAATATCACTAGTGCTGAGGTTTGATAAGTAAATTTTTAGTATCTTGAGCATGTGCAAGTGGACTTGCCTGCTGCAGCATGCTGAGCCTGGAGAGTATAAAGGTCACAAGCACGCAGGGCTCCTAAAGGAAGACTGAGAATGATTGTTTCCAGAAAAATGGGTCAGTATCAGCAGAGAAACAACTTGATGGTGAACTTGAGACTGTACTATTTGCCTCAAAAAAGGACTTGGGGCCCAGCAATTGTCCGTGCCAAGCTCCCCCACAACCAGCCAACCCTGACCCGTTCATCCCTTTTTCTTGTGCAACTTTGCTACCCACCACCCCTACCATCCCCGTGCCTTTGATTTTCACAGGGGCATCTAGCTCTCCATTCAGCGAAATCTCCGATGCTTAGGTTCATTGCCTAAGTTTCTTTGCAGCTGAATAACATGCTTCACAGTGTCTGGTTTTCTTTAATCAGGTCTATACACCTCAGGACACAAAATTTGGACTTAGGTCTATAAGGTCAACTGAGCAACAAGTAGCACTTTCCTAGAGCAGCTAGGGGTCTGGGAGGGATGCTTTGGGCAACATCTACCAAATGTTTCTGGCCTTCCTCTAGCCCAGAACAGAAAGCGGTGGTTGGGACATCAGAAACACCAACCCCCTCCACTCTTTCCCCAGGTTCATGACAACTTTTTAAGCTGAGCGTTCTGCAATCACTTAATTTTTCTAGGCATAAAATAACTAGTAGTTGCGTCCACTATGAGCCTGTGAGCAAGAAGAGTTACTTAACTGTATAATACTACCCAGGCTGACTCCAAGATTTAACAGCTCAGTCGGGAAAGGGAGAAAAGTGTTAATGAAATATTTGCCATGCAATTTCACCAGAGTAAAAACAATGTCCCGGGGAAATAACTCTTTATATTTCAGTTATTTGGGTCGTACGTGAAGGAGGTTTTAAGACTGTGATATTGATACAGGACAGGGCGAGTCCCCTCGAGTGGAGACTCAAGTCCTACACACACACACACACACACACACACACACACACACACACACATCGAGAGAGAGAGAGAGAGAGAGAGAGAGAGAGAGAGAGAGAGACCTTGACTGTGTGCAGAAAAGAATTCAAGCACGCACCAGAGTTAGAGACAAAAGGAAAGTTTATTAGAGAAGGAATAATGCTCCACAGACAGCTGTGGTCTCCTCTCAAAGGCAGAATGAAAGAGACCCGAGTGTTTGAGGAATTCAGTTTAAATCTGTTTTCCTTTCCTGTTATGGGGTACAGCCATGCAGCGTGAAAGACAAGGGGGAGCAATTGTTAGTAATCTCAGCAGGAATTTTCCAGTCAGTTCCCTGTGGTCTGGCCATATGCCTATCAACCAGGTTCCCGTGTCTAGGAGCACACAGTAGGCTCTGAATACAATCTGGTTTAATGTTTAGTCAATTTGTGTAGTTCTCATGCCAATTTCCTACATTAGTATCATCAGAGAAAGGGAAGGGAAGGATTCTGGTGACTGGTTGTTTTTAAAAGCCCTTCGATCTGGTGTATTTCCTACAAATAAATAGTAGGCATATCTTTCAAGATCTGAGAAGTGCTAGTCAGCATCGGTTTTGAGGAGAAATAGAATAAAGCTTGATTTATGCAGTAAGAATATATTAGCTTAATGTTGCTTTTTGAAAAAGTTTCCACTGACCTTTAAAACATGAAATCTAAAAAATTGGATTCTAGAGTTTGAGGTTGGGGGAATCCCAGGGTTGTGGATACACAGACTCAACAACAACATAAACAATAGGAAAAAGAAAAAATGGGTCAGCTACCTGAAATACTAGGAATCCTTGTCCTAGGAGACTGCCAGAAACTCAGCCCCATTCGTGCCACGTGACCATTCTCTCAGTCTTCCCTGGCACCCTGAGACAAAGGAGAGGGGAGGAGACTAGGGGACAAAGAGCAAGAGCTGTAGAAATTAGCCCTGGGTGAGGATGTACTGTTACCAGGTCTGAGTTTCTGCCTTTGTTTTTTATCTGACACCAGGAAAGTTAAAAATCAACCCACGCTTGTAAAAAGACTCCTAAGTAAGCAAAGGGACCTGTGAGGACCTTTAAGGGCCATCCTCCAGATGAAGTAAGGCGAGCAGACTGCTTGCCATACTGAGAGCCGAAGGCAGAGGGAAACACTTTCCCGACGAGCTCGGGCCCCTAGCCTCCCGTCAGCTCTCCTTCTTCCCTTTCGGGGGTCACCCCTCCCACCCCCTGCTCGGACCTCTGGGCAAACCTCCTCCCTCTGCTTGCATCTTGGCATTTACACCTTAGGTTGCTGTCCCTACGACTGGGCTAAATGCGTTACGGAGGAGAAAACCGCGCTCTCCGGCAAACGAGTGTCACCAAACAGCCAAATGGTGTAAAGGGAGATCTTTTTTGTTATTTGATGTTGTTTAGAAAACTGCGAACATCATGGTAATGAGGCCAGTCTAGAAGACGTTTGGAAAGCAGAAGAGATTTAGCTCCCTGCACGACCACGGAACCCATTCCCTCTGGGTACAGTGAAACGATATCCTCTAGCTTCACATTTATGATAACGTCTATTATATATAATGATTGTGAGTTTCTCTCTCTCTCTGTCTCTCTCTCCCTGTCTCTCTCTCTCTCTGTCTCTCTGTCTCTCTCTGTCTCTCTCTGTCTCTCTCTGTCTCTCTCTCTCTCTCTCTCTCTCTCTCACACACACACACACACACACACACACACACACACATAGAGCTAGAAGCAGTTTAGAAATCAAACCTCTATTGGACAAACTATGAATATACATTTTAGAGAAAAGAAATAAAAATCCCCATTCTACAGTTCAAAGTTGAGTTCATCTGCCTAGGCTTTATATTGGTAGTTTTGTCTTGGGCTCCTATCTATTTTTCTTCCCCTCTGATTTCTCTTGTGGCTGAAGGAGAGCAACCTTGGAGTTTTTGCTCCTTTTCCCGTCTTGGAGCGAGGATGCCCCTCGATCAGGCCAGTCTCTTAAAAGTGCCCAGTAGGCAGATGAAAGGAAACAACATGTAATATGTGTTCCTTGACTGCTTATTGGTCTGTCATTAGCTCTAAGGACACCGTTTTTCCTTACTTTTCATTTTTTTTAAATTGAGGTACAGTTTACATACAGTAAACTACACAGATCTCAGGGGTACAGTTCAAGAAGTTTTAACAAATGCATATACTTGTGTTACACCTCTATCAGAACAAAGAACATTTCCATTACCCACCCACCCCCCAATTTCCTTGTGCCCTTTTCCGGTCCCAACCCAATCCCTGTCCCAGGCAACTCTGTTCTGAGTTCTATCACTTTAGCTCTGCCTGTGGTGGAATTCCATACAAATGGAATCATAGAGTGTGCACTTTTTTATCTGGCTTTTATTGCTGAGCGTAATGTTCTTGAGATTCACCCATGTTGCTGCAGGAATCTGTTGTTTGGTTTAAGGGTACTTTTGATAACAACCCCCCACAATTTATTGGGCATCCTCTATATAGAGACTGATCTTAGGCACTGTGCTTGGTGCTGAGAGCTTGTGGAGGCTTTGCTCTGTATCAGCTTAGCTGAGCTGGAACTATGTGTCCCAGAATTCCCTTCCCTACATAGCCCATGTAAGTGTTGGCTATGAGAGAAATCTGTGTGGTGTTTGGAAGATGTAAATGTAGCAACCATCATGTTTT
>NW_011888847.1:1837586-1839783 GCF_000151845.1 Pteropus vampyrus | reverse complement strand
GAGGATGCCCCTCGATCAGGCCAGTCTCTTAAAAGTGCCCAGTAGGCAGATGAAAGGAAACAACATGTAATATGTGTTCCTTGACTGCTTATTGGTCTGTCATTAGCTCTAAGGACACCGTTTTTCCTTACTTTTCATTTTTTTTAAATTGAGGTACAGTTTACATACAGTAAACTACACAGATCTCAGGGGTACAGTTCAAGAAGTTTTAACAAATGCATATACTTGTGTTACACCTCTATCAGAACAAAGAACATTTCCATTACCCACCCACCCCCCAATTTCCTTGTGCCCTTTCCCGGTCCCAACCCAATCCCTGTCCCAGGCAACTCTGTTCTGAGTTCTATCACTTTAGACTAGCTCTGCCTGTGGTAGAATTCCATACAAATGGAATCATAGAGTGTGCACTTTTTTATCTGGCTTTTATTGCTGAGCGTAATGTTCTTGAGATTCACCCATGTTGCTGCAGGAATCTGTTGTTTGGTTTAAGGGTACTTTTGATAACAACCCCCCACAATTTATTGGGCATCCTCTATATAGAGACTGATCTTAGGCACTGTGCTTGGTGCTGAGAGCTTGTGGAGGCTTTGCTCTGTATCAGCTTAGCTGAGCTGGAACTATGTGTCCCAGAATTCCCTTCCCTACATAGCCCATGTAAGTGTTGGCTATGAGAGAAATCTGTGTGGTGTTTGGAAGATGTAAATGTAGCAACCATCATGTTTTTAATGCTCTGAAGGTCGGTGCAGGGCACCAGGCACTGAAGCAGTTCACATGCTCTGCTAGTTCAAGGGCTGAGGCAACGCCTGGAACTGCAGCTCTTCTAGCTCCCACCAAAACTCATTTAGCTTCTCCACAGTGTGGGTCAAGTGCATGTGGCTCTAGAGGAAGGGTGCTAGCGTCCCTTGCAGGGCCCCCATGGCATCCAGGATGGAAGAGGTGAAAATCAGACTTGAGTTTTAGTTTGTCTTCATGAGTTTCTGTTTGTCCTCCTTCTCACTTAAGCCCAACTTTCTTTTTTGACTGCCTGTATAACGATTTCTGGTGACTGGAGGCTAAACACTAGATACTGCGGCAACAAACAGTCTTGTTGTCTTCTACTAGTTTCAACAATTGTGTAATTCTATATAATCCCTATAATAAATCCTTGATTCTATATCCTTCATGAAGTTTCTGTTTCTCTGGTCAAGTCCTGACTGAGTCAGGAAAGACTAGAAGTCAACATCCATGTGGACGATACATCCTACATGAAGCCAAGTCTCCTAGCTCCTTAGATTCCGAACCCAGCATTCCCCTTCAGCAGTCCTGCTAGGGACGCTGAGAATCCCTAGAACTGCTTCCTCTCTACCTCCCAGTACGAATTCTTGTTTTTCAGGTCTTCTTACTCCCTTTCCCTTGCTACACCTGTTCCTTGACCTCATCTAGACTGCTTGACTTTAACTTTTCCCTTTTATCTCAGTCCATCACCTCCTTCTGGCTTCCCTTTATCTTTCCTGCAGTTTACACCTCATAGAATTTACCTGCCAGCAGTTTTAGTATCTTTAGGAAAAATATTCAAACTTGGAAACAAAACAAGAGAATGACTACATGTACTTTCTCTTTTCTTTTTGTATTTATTTTTATTTTTTAATTTTTCAATTACAGTTGGCATTCAGTATTATTTTATATTAGTTTCAGGTGGACAGCATAGTGGTTAAACATTTATATAATTTACAAAGTGATCCACCCTACAAATCTAGTACCCACTCAGCATCATACATAGTTATTACAACATTATCGACTATATTCCCTGTGCTGTACTTTACATCCCCATGACTATTTTGTAACTACTAATTTGTACTTCCTAATCCCTTCACCTTTTTCACCCAGCCTCAACTGCATGTACTTTCGATCTTTAGCATGGCTTAACAGGCTCACCCAAGATTATTTTGTTATCTAGAAAAAAGAATCGAAGTTTGACTTTGCTATTTGCTATTAATTACAGTCCAAGCACTCTAAAGTTATGTCTTAGCATACAGATTTTTGTTTAATAGAAATGTAAATGATTTTTGTCTGGCGGGGAAGATAAACTATGGTTTTGTTGCTTTGTAGGACATCATCCAGTTTTGTATCTTAGCAAACATATTCTAACCATTCTTTTTTTTTTTTTTTTTTTTTGCCTGTAGAAACCCAGTTCCTCATTGTTCTTGGAACAAGCTTC
>NW_011888847.1:1833186-1837536 GCF_000151845.1 Pteropus vampyrus | reverse complement strand
CATTCAGTATTATTTTATATTAGTTTCAGGTGGACAGCATAGTGGTTAAACATTTATATAATTTACAAAGTGATCCACCCTACAAATCTAGTACCCACTCAGCATCATACATAGTTATTACAACATTATCGACTATATTCCCTGTGCTGTACTTTACATCCCCATGACTATTTTGTAACTACTAATTTGTACTTCCTAATCCCTTCACCTTTTTCACCCAGCCTCAACTGCATGTACTTTCGATCTTTAGCATGGCTTAACAGGCTCACCCAAGATTATTTTGTTATCTAGAAAAAAGAATCGAAGTTTGACTTTGCTATTTGCTATTAATTACAGTCCAAGCACTCTAAAGTTATGTCTTAGCATACAGATTTTTGTTTAATAGAAATGTAAATGATTTTTGTCTGGCGGGGAAGATAAACTATGGTTTTGTTGCTTTGTAGGACATCATCCAGTTTTGTATCTTAGCAAACATATTCTAACCATTCTTTTTTTTTTTTTTTTTTTTTGCCTGTAGAAACCCAGTTCCTCATTGTTCTTGGAACAAGCTTCGTCGTCTTACTGGTTCACTCATTAACTAATGAATCTTTGACACATGTTCATTTTATATTTGTATCAGAATCACATTTAAATTTTTGAAAATAATACTTGGACAATACCTTCACTCCCTGTTCATTTGAACATCAGCTCTGCAAGCCACCAATCCTGTATGCCTCCAGCCATTTGTACCAAACTGTTCTGTGATGTACTTTTCCTCCAACAGTGTCCAGCAAGGCCAGATTTGGATAAGGCTAATTATGGTTGTTCTTCAGCAGCTTCACTGACTACCTCTCTTTCCTATATCTTTACCTTCTTCTTTGACTTCTTCCCCTCAACCACCAAGTATGCTCAAATTTTGTCCGTTTGAAACTTTGTCACTCTTGACCTGAGAACATCCAAGCGTAGGGGTAAACATCCTGGTTAATTTTTGGATTTTCGCACTCTTGAATCACTGGACTTTCCTCACTGGAATAGGAAGAGCCAAGATTTAGGTAACCTTAGGAGAAGAAGAAGAAAAGGTAGGTTTGTTTTGGTTCTTAACTTTAGGACACCCGTACCCCAAGTAAAAGTAGTTTCTCATATTTTCTTTCTTTGTTTACCGGATTCTCCTAGAACCTGAGTTTTGAGGCCAAACTCTCACTTGTAACATTTGCTAGCCATAAACCTCTGTGTATAGATTTTTTGTGAAGACCTTCCTTCATTCAATCATTTATTTATGCATCACATTCATTGTCTACATAAACAATACCTTTCATTAATTGCTGAAGATATAATGGACAACAAAGACCCGGTCCTTCTTCACAGAACTCAGTCTGATGTGAGAGGTGAACATTACTCATCTCATACCATTTATTCCCACCCACCTTCATTCTTTTCTCTGTTCCTCCTTGGTGGTCTCAAGATACCCTGTATCTACCTCTACTCCAACATTCATTTGAGCATATTATTATTGTCTCTTTCATTGGCGTGAGCACTTCTCAATGGGAATTACTATGTGTCCTTCACTTCTCTCCTTTCCTCATCTCCACCCCCGAGTGTGTTTAGCCTAATACATAGTAGGCTCTCAAATAAATGTTCGTAAACCTGAAGTGTATCTTCTTTCGGTGTTATTCCAAGGTTAGAGAAAGGCCTTGCTCATTGCCGCTACCTCCTCATCTCCTGTTCATTCCCACCTACTCTATATTCTGCCCCCCGACACTCCACTGAATCTTCTCTTGCTAAAATCACTACAAGCTCCTCATGGCCAATCATGATGGACAATTTTAGTTCTTGCCTCATCTTGAACTCTGCTCATCAGTTTCTTTGAACTGTTCTCTCCTTTTCGAAAACTTCTCTGACCTAGTACTCACAACCCCACTCTCTTCTGGTCCTTTAATCCTCTAATTGTTCCTTCTCAATAACCTTTAAAGACTCTAGTTCCTCTATCTGTCCCTTAAATATGGTGTTCCCAGAGATCCAGCCTCAGCTTTTTTGTCTTCACTTCCTGGGTGATTAATTCACACACACTTACAATTTCAATTATGACCTTCGATACTAATGACTCTAATACCTATCTGTATATTCACCTGAAAACTTTTTCTTAGCTTTAGATGTGTGTTTTCAACAGTGCACTAAATATCTGTACCCATATGTACAATAAGCACCTCAGACTCAAATACGAAGTCATTTTCTCTTTAGAATCTACCACCCAACCTGCCTTCTGCATTTTACTCCTTGTTTTGGTAAACGGTACAACCATTTACCATTACCATGTCCGGAAAACTAGAGTCTTCCAAAATTGCTCCCTTTTCTTATCTCCTACATCCTGTTGACTCTGCAGCCCAAGCACCCCATAGGTCTGTGTCCTCTTCTCCAGGACCTCATCCCCACCAGTGTCAGTTCAGGCCCTCGTTTGTTCTCTCCTTTTGTGTAGTCTCCCTGCCTCAGTATTCTGCCCCTCCAATCAGTCCTCTGTATCACTTTCAAAGGAAATTTTCCACACACCTGACCATATCCCTCCCTGGATTACTTATCACTTAGATAAAATCCAAACTCTCTTATCATCTGTCCTTTACCTTCAGCCTATCTCCCACGTCTCCCCATATGTGCCCTATCATCTCACTGGATTCAACTACTTTTTGTTTCCCAAACTTGTCACACAGTTTCCCCATCTTTAGACCTTTGTATAAGCTGTTGCTTCTGCTTCAAATGCTCTTTCTTCACCTACTGTTCATCCTCAGGATAATTCGGGCATCTCTGCGCTTTCAGAGCACCTTGACGTTTCTCCACCTTACCACTTACCTTCTCCTGCAGTCACCTCAGCCTGCTTGAGTCCTGTGCAGATTGACCCTTCCTTGCCTTTTTTATCTTAAGATCCCCAGCACACAACACTGTGGATATTTCAGTAAATGTTGATTGGAAAGACAGATGATTAAGTGAAAAGAAAGCCTCTTTTGTCAAGAAATTTACTGTTGGGTAAATAAAACTAATATATAAGTAAAAATGGAAAAAGAACGTATGGCCATGCATAAGTGAATGGAAATAATAAAATGTCATTCGATTAAGACCAGGACTGACTGATAAGATAGGCATCATAAATCTGTTGAAAAAGATGGATAATTCATTGAATGATGTTGAAAATCGATTATTTTTAATGTACTAAAGTCCTGACCTCATGCCATGCCCCAGATTAATTAAGTCCATACGAATTAAAGAACTACTGTAAATAATAAGATCATTTTTTAAAGTTAGGAGAAACATTTACTGAGTAGTTGTTTGCTTTCTGATTGAGAAATCTCTAAGCATAATAATAATGAAAGAAAAAAACTTAAAAAGGCTGATAGATTGACTACATGAAAATATAAAACTTCAAAAATATCATAAAAGTACAAGTCAAACAAACTAGGAAAAACATTTACCTATAAATACAACAAAAAGTTTTCACATAAGTGCTTATAAAAAATGATTGTAAAAACTACTAAGATTTTAATAGAAAAATAAGCAAAGGACACTATACATAATTTAAAGAAAAGAAAGTGTAATGGTTAATAAGCAAATTAACATCATTAATTATCAAAGAAATATAAATCAAAATAATGCTTAGATACTACTTCTTGGCCCATCAAATCGACAAAGATTTAAAAGATACTAATAGTTAATGTAAATAAGTGTTCAGGAGCCGCAGGCTTGTGCCCAGCAGGGGGACGCTCGCACAATAACTTCCAGGAAAGCAATTTGTAAATAGGTATCAAGAGGCTAAAAATGCTGACATTCTCTTACCAATTAATTCCTTTTCAAGAATCCACTTCTTTCTAAGGCCATGCTACCCTGAACAAACCCGATTCCGTCTGATCTCGGAAGCTAAGCAGGGTCGGGCCTGGTTAGTACTTGGATTGAAGACCACCTACCTAGGAAGACCGGGTGCTGTAGGCATAAAAAATAAATAAATAAAATAAGAGATTGTAAACTGACAAGGTTCTTGCAATCTGTGAGGTCAACCAAGGATTGCTTCGCCTAAAAGAAAAAAGAAAAAGAACCCACTTTATGAAGAGACATAAGGAAAAGTTTATATGCAAATGTAGTTATCTTGCCATCTTCTAGAATAGTGAAAAAGTAGAAGCAATCTAAATGTCCAAGAATAAGGAAATTACTGCTTAATTATGGCATATTCATACAATAGAATACTATACAATATTTTTTAAAAATCATGTTTCTGAAGAATAAGTAATGGCATGGAAAGTATTTCTGATATAATGTAAGTTAAATAACTGGTGTATAAAACTTGTACCACATGTTCTAAATTTTCTTGAAAATAAATGTTCATATAACTTT
>NW_011888847.1:1822108-1832171 GCF_000151845.1 Pteropus vampyrus | reverse complement strand
GATTGTAAACTGACAAGGTTCTTGCAATCTGTGAGGTCAACCAAGGATTGCTTCGCCTAAAAAAAAAAAGAAAAAGAACCCACTTTATGAAGAGAGATAAGGAAAAGTTTATATGCAAATGTAGTTATCTTGTCATCTTCTAGAATAGTGAAAAAGTAGAAGCAATCTAAATGTCCAAGAATAAGGAAATTACTGCTTAATTATGGCATATTCATACAATAAAATACTATACAATATTTTTTAAAAATCATGTTTCTGAAGAATAAGTAATGGCATGGCAAGTATTTCTGATATAATGTAAGTTAAATAACTGGTGTATAAAACTTGTACCACATGTTCTAAATTTTCTTGAAAATAAATGTTCATATAACTTTTAAGTATAAATATGAACAAATATTCTAGAAAAATAAATAAATATATGTGAAATTATGGTCGATTATGGTTTTATTCCTTATGTTTCTAGTTGATCCTCCAAGCATATGTTACTTTTACAAATCAGTTTTAGGCATGGGGTTTTTTTGATTTTTTTTTTTTTTTTTTTGACACATGTAGGTCTGAGGGAAAGCTGAAGTCCATGTGGAGATGAGGTTCGTTGAGTAAATCTGACTACCCCACAGGTATTTGTGAGTGATTCCATGTTCACCTCTAGTTTTCTGAGCCACTGAAGATTCACAAGTTACCAGCATCAGTTAGAAAACTGTGCCTCTACCATCTGGGGAAAACTGTGCCTCTACCAGTTCATGGGGAAATGGTGTAGTAACACTCCCAGCCTGGCTCTGTCACTCTCCATTACTCTCTCTACTCTTGGGAAGCCAGCTACCTGACTGCCCTGCGTGTATTTATAAAATGGAGGCAGTAATGGTAGCACTTGACTTATGACCTCCGTTTCAAAGAACGAAGGTCTCCTGTAAAGATGAGCACCTAATTACATTAAGTCTTCACTTAACATCTCAATAGGTTCTGCGGATTTTTAAAGGAAAACAATATATAATGAAACCAATTTTGCTAATTGATGTAAACGGATTAAGTTCCTACAGCATCTCATCAACATTATAATGAAACGAATTTATTTGAGGACCTGATGTACCAGCTGGAATCAAATGGGAAGTTATTAAGTGCCAGAGTAATCTGATACACAAATAAACATTTCTCTCAGTTCTCATGACTTACAAGTAAACTTTAAGGTTGATAACAGCATTTAATGAGTTAATGCTAGCTATGATGTAACAAATTATTGAAATGTAGCTTGAGGTCGAAATCGTTGCAATTTGTTAAAACTGGACTTGCGTGAGAAATTAAAATAGAATAATAATGATGCTTAATTATTAGCCAAAATACTCAGCTAAAATGCTTACTCATTGGTCTACCATGAATGCGTTCAAATAATAATCACTCTGTTTTTCAGGAGATCAATATTGAGACTGTACTTTGGAACCCTGAAAGAAAAGCAATTAAGTTCCCCTGAAAAATTCTTCTGGAGAGAAGCTTATGGACTCCTTAGACCCTAGTCTCATGGTGGATTTGGGTACCATGATGTATGTTTCTTCTAAAAGTTTCGGTGTTGTACCTTAGTATTATTTTTTGTGTGACTAGGTAGCTCTTTAATTTTTTAACTTCACCTGTGTGTCTGATCTCTTCCAACTGGGCTGCAGGTTCTTGAGGGCCTGTGTCTTTTACTTCCTGGACACCATTAATGCTTAGTACAGCATTGCATAGCTTAAATTAAGTAACTTAAGTGCTTAGTAAATATGTATTAAGTAAACAAGGTACAAATTAATTTCGCGCAAGCTCTGGGCTCCAGTGGAATTATTTGATATCCTACTCTACTGTCTCAGACACTTCCCTCAAAGACATGCTTCTGTACCTAAGATTCCCACCATCACTTGGCTCTTTTGGAAAAGAAGACCGGCATTGAAATGTAAATATCCAACCTGGGAGGTGTCACCCGCATATTGTCCTTGACAGTTTCCTAGCAGAGAGCTTGGGCCTGGGATTGTGTCCAGGGAAAGAGCCAGAGAACCTAGGGTCCCACTTTGGGGTAGGTGGAGCACTCCAATGACAGCTATGACAAATGAGGGGTGGAGTATAGAACATGAGTCCACTGGGCTGGGCACCTGTGGGGTGGGGCAGGGGAATGCCTAACTGGGCTAGCATTTACCTCGATACAACCAGAATTGATCTGTCCCATAGAGCCTTTACAAGCTAACGCAGAGCTAACCCAGCGCCTTTGGATATGAACCAAGTATTCAAGTGAATAAATTCCCTTCTGACCAAGGTGGACAAATGACTGACTCCAGGTCACACTCACAGTGTTGTCTGAGTGGTGACTAGGAACTAGGCCAGAGCTCTTTGCAATCTCTTCTACATTTAGAAATAACTGCTAATCTCAATGCAATTGCAATGAGAACCAAAGCAGAGTAGCGGAGAGAAACAATTTCTGGGGTAAGCAGAGGGCTTTATTAACTCAAGTTCTCATCTGGAATTGCCCCTCCCCCCAAATGATGGGGAGATGGGTTGGTGTCATGTGGCCCTTGACCCACCAAAAAAGCTTCTGATTTCTGAATGATCTTTTCATAAATATACCTATGCCCACATGTGATATACCTATGCCTAAGTGCCTCTGCGTATATAATTCCAGGATTTTTTTCTATAAATTCT
The DNA here is from genome assembly GCF_000151845.1 of Pteropus vampyrus. Classification (NCBI taxonomy): domain Eukaryota; kingdom Metazoa; phylum Chordata; class Mammalia; order Chiroptera; family Pteropodidae; genus Pteropus; species Pteropus vampyrus. The sequence goes on along the minus strand of NW_011888847.1, from coordinate 1,829,513 downwards.
TGCTAACATGATGAGCAGCAGTCGGAAGTCAGCAATATCCCAAAGTGAGTGGAGAGTTCATGGCCGCCAGTCAGGGTCCTCTCTCCTCTATCAACCTCCAGCAGGAAATAGACAGAGAAGTTCCCTATGGTTACAAGGGCTTGGCTGCTTTATTACTTTCATTCTTATGGGCGTTTTTACAAGAAGTAAGCAAAGTACGAAATATTTTATAGCCTTTCAGATAGAAAGTAGGATACCACAATTCAAAGAATCAAGACCCCTGTAAAGATGAGAACCTAACTACAAGCTCCTTTGGGAATCAATGGGAAATTATTATGTTCCAGAGCTTATCTTATACACAAATAAATGTTTCTCTAAGTTTTGACTACGAAGACATAAATTTTCGAATTGGATGGGGAGAGTTTAGGTTATGACCTAGAGTCAAACCTTATCACCAGCATTCACCAACAGGATCTTGGGTGTTGCCTAAGTTTGCCTAACTAGTTCTCTCATTTGTAAAATGGAAATAAGTGATACAGTCTCCAGGAAGATTAAATAAGGTAATGAGAAGAAAGCACAGTGTGAGTGCTTACCAAGTGTTCATTTGCCCTTATTTTCCATTCTAAATGATAAGCTGAATTAATTAACCACTAAGGAAGATTTCTGACCAGTAGCCAAAGAAGGCTTTGAAAACCCTCAAGGGTAAGAAGAGTCTGAAAAATAAGCCGCAAAAAAGAAAGCAGTCTGTTTTAGTGACATTTACAATGATCTGGAACTAGATGGCAGTCAGGCCAATCCTGATTTTATTGATTCTATGAACTGGAGTTACCTTTGTGGATATCTGTCTCACCACAGAAGCTGGAAACTCCCTGAGGGAGTGTATGGGGACTGAAAATGAGAAGAACTCTGTCTTGTTGAACCTGAATCTGCACAGAATTCTGTGTGGAGCCTCACAGTTTGATTGTTAATTAAAATTTCATCATTTGACCTACCCTCTCCACCAATTAGTCCTAAAATATCATTCTTAGCTAATTTTAGATCTCCTTAAGGCTTACCCATAAGCCAGCTTTCATATTTTTGCCCCTATGTTCTGCTCAAAAACATGGATCAAATAAATTTACCTGTGCTTTCAGACGGACTGTTTCTATAGAAGTGAGCCAGCCTGAGTGACAAGCCAAGCGATGCCTGTGTCCTTATCTATAGTTGCATAATTCCACTGGTTAGCAATCTCTATTCAATACCCTCTGTTTTCTCCTACAAAGCTCTTGTACCTAAGGATAGAAGTAAAGTGTGATGCCCTCATGTCAAGATGGCTCACTAACCCTTCACCAGTCTAAGATATTCTCTGAGCTATTTGTAGCATTTAGACCCACATCTTACTTTTTATGGGCTATCTTTTTGACCAAATTGATCAAAACTTGGCCCTTAACAGCTCTCCAACTGTGTAAGTGACTCAACACACCAACCATTAGCTGCTAGCTATATCCCGGCAAGTTCTGTCAGCTGCAGACCATGGGGGGAAATGCTTTCTATAAGACTTTATATCATCATCACCATCATCACCACTACCATCACTATTAGGACCTCCTGCTAGTTCACCTAATAAATCCTGCACAGAAATAGAAATGTGGTCATTACTTCATCAGTTCACAAGACTTCCCTACAGACTCCTGGAAGTTCCCCTTTTTTTTTTTTTTTTTTTGCAAACAGGAAACCAAAAAGAAGTGACATATCCTCCCTCCCCCCATTCTATATCCACATTCTCTATTTCCTTCTTCTTTCAGTTCCTTCTGCCAATTCACAGCAATCATTTTTCCTCTTACTCACTCAATCTTCAGTGACTGCTGATCCTTAGCACCAAGACATGGGACAACCCAGACTCCTAGGAACATTATCAAGTCGAGTACATTCTGAGTCAGTATTCTACACATTAATGTGTGTTGTGCATGGTTCAACTGGACTATGATACTTGACAACTCACTCATCCTGAGTAGAAGTACCAATGACATTAAGTTTGTGACATTTAGTTCATTCTTATCACACACTCCAATTTTTCTAGAGACATCTCAAGCATCCCTATTGGGACACAAAGGTAATTCCAGAAAGGAAAGCGATCTAAGTGTGTATTTTTCCTTCGTTGTTCCCTTATCATGCCTTGCAAGCCGCTGATGCAAAGTTCCCAACCAGCAACATGAGAGCTAACAGAGACAGCCTTGTTTGACTCTGTCCAGTTACCAGGAAAGAGAACTTTCTCACAGTTGTGTAGCATAATTGGTTGCTTCAGAAATATCATTAAACAAGAACACTGAAAAAAAGCTCTCAGGTTTCAGCAGAGATGTCGTATACACTGTATATGACCCATCATAAAGACCCACCCCTCTCTGATCCTGATAAGGCAAAGATTAAGGTCCACCTCTATTTGCCACATCCTATTTCTTTCTGTCTAAGACAGAACAATTTCTGGAACCAACTGGTTCCTTTCTCTGCTGGCCCTAAGAACAATCTTCTTTTTATAGTGCTGAGTGGTTAAGTCATGCACCAAATAGATACCCAATAAATACTTATTTATGATCATGACTCAACAATTCAGGTAGTCATTGAGCTATGATTGGTCACTCTGTAGCCCCTAGTTTACCATATCCTCTCAGAGAATATTTCCAGCTCTCCCTAGAAAGTCTGTCACCATCACTACACTTTGCAAGGGAAGGCAGTCATCCTGGAGCTCCTTGACCTTCCTACTAACTTCAGAATCCACTCAGCTCAGGCTCATTTTCCATCTCTCTCCAAGAGCCTGTTAGGCTAATCCTATTGTGCCCATATTCCCATTTACCTTAGTCACTGCCAGAAGAACAAGCTTTCTAGGTCACCCAATGTGACCATTGAATGTTCATCCCGGTTCCCCTGAGTTTATTACCTAGTCTGAAGCAACCCGCCCTGCCTTCCTGAAACTCTTCCACTGTGCCCTTTGCAACTCCAGATCTGTCACCATCAAAGGTCCTGGTAACCTCTTCCTCTTCTCCGAACACTCCCTCCACCTCTTGGCAGTAAGTGAACCTGGCTGCCTCTGATTACTGTCTCCTGAACAGTCCTCTCAGGTGGAAGCTGGTTTTACTTTTCACCTCATAACTTAGGAAACTCAGGGCCTAAGGGTGTAGTAGGTGTTCTGCTTGCCATTTCCAAACTATTTCCTTACTGTCTTCCCTCTAAATATCTTTTGAAGCCCTCAAGCCCTTCCCCTTTCAATCATCAAATTCTAGTCCCATTGACCTCCTTTCTGTACTCCTAGCATACTTTGTGTATAGTCCACATTTTTCTATCTTATCTATAGCAGTATTGAATTAGGTCAAATATGTTGCTGGAATCAAGGTATGTTATACTATTATTTAAGGTAGTAGCTCTTAATCAGAAGTGTTACTGTGTTCCCCAGAGGGCTGGAAATGTATGGAGGCCTTTTGGGGTTTTTCAAATGACTGAGGAGATTGAGTGGGTAGAGGTAATCTCCTTAAAGTGTTTTGAAGAATATTCTATCCAAAATTCCAAGAATGCCCCATGTTGAGACTCCTAGTCTAAGGCATTCTTGTGTCCACAAAAAGACTTGTACAAGAATATATATAGCAACTTTATTCATAATAGTAAAACCTGAAAATATCCCAGGTGTCTATCAATAAGAGAATAGGTAAACAAACTGTGGCATATTTATATAATTATGAATTAAATATTGTTCAGCAATAAAAGAGAACAAATTATTGACATATGCAACATGATGAATCTTCAAAACAGTATTAAACATTAAAAATATGCTGAATGAAAGAAGCTTTACAGAAAAAATTACATATGGTTTGATTCCATTTATATGGAAGTTCTAGCAAGACCAGCTCCATAATTTCCAGGACCTAGTAGTACAAAATGAAAAGGTGGGCCCCTTATTAAAATACTAAGAATTTCAAAATTATTATGGCAGAGCATTATATCAAGTATGAAGCTCTTCACAAACATGTGGTCTTATGTGACTGAACAGGTCGCATGCCCATGAAGGTGGCCTTGAGTGCTAGAATATGCAAACTAATTTATGGTGGGGGAAAAAAATCAGAATTAGGATTGCATCCGAAGGGAGCAAGGATTGAATGGAAAAGATAAAATAGAACTTTCTAGAAATGATGGTTATATGTATCTTGATAAGAGTCTGGATCACAGATGTATGCATTTACCAAAGTCATTTAATGTTATACTTTATTATTTTCTTTTTATTGTTTTACTGCAAAAGGAAAAAAAATTAAAAAACACAGATCTTTAGTTAATTATATTCATGCTGAAGTAGAGAAAATTTTGTACTGAAATTTGTAATCATCTTGGGAATGCTTCAAAATAATTAGATAGATGGGTAAATAGATGAATAGGTATGTGGTAAAGCAAGTATAGTAAAATGTTAATGGTATAATATAGGTCGTAGACAACTAAAACTCAACACAAAATACCCAAACTGCACACCAGCACATCTGAGCATGGGATCTGCACATAAGAGCTACCACAGTTGGAGCTGTCATCCTACATTGACATAAAGCTGTGTATTATGACTCAGAATGGACAAGATGGTTTCAGCAACACCGGGAACTGCTTGGAAAGGCCCTTTCCAGAGTCACGGCTTAGAAAAGGAAAACTGTTTTCTGAAGGACAGCACAGACAGAGGATCAGGCAACAGGCAGGTATCTTGCCTTAAGATTAAAGTGATTCTCACTGGAGAAATAAAGGATCCTCAAATAGCTAGTAAACTCCCTCATTTTCCCCCAGTTTTATTGAGAGATAATTGACGTACAATATTGTGTAAGTTTAACGTGTACAATGTGTTGGTTTGATATTTATATATTGCAAAATGATTAACACTGTTGCGTCAGCTAACATCCTGTCAAGCCCTCATGTTGTAGATACGAAAACTGAGTCCAAGGGGTTGGAATGACTCTGTTTAAAGTTCACACAGTGGATGACCCAAACTCCCAGCTCCTAGTTCAATTTGGTTCTACTATCCAACGCTGCCTCCCTAGCATTGAAATAAATGTCTGGGTGTTAAAAAAAAAAAAAAAAAAAAAAAAAAGAGGGAAGAGGAGCTTCTGGGTTGGTGAAAACAAGGAGATAAAGGGAGAGTGGTACACCTGGAGAGGGCATGGAAGCTCTGTACCTCTTCTCCATACTTTGCCTTGTGCCTACCTTCCAAATGGTTGTTCCTGAGTTATATTCTTTTATAATAAACTGGTGATCTAGTTTAAAAAAGAGGGAAAAAAGTGCAGCGAAAATGTTCTGTTTATAAAAATCTAGAGGGGAAACTGCAACTAGAACAGGCCGACACACTAGTTTTTGCAGATGAGGAAAATGGGGTCAAAAAATTAGGAACTTTCTCCCAGTCCCCCGGCAAGCTGCGGGCTGTCCAGTCCGGGATTCAGGTTTCTTCTCTATCTGGCCACCTCATGCTAGAATACAAGGCAGCCGTAAATCAATGCTGAAGGCTTGGCTGGTAGGAAGCCTGAACTAAGGTGTATTGTTAAGTCTTTGAATTTGAGGCTTCATTTTCTGTTTTCCTTTACAAACCCCAGGGATAAAAGAAAAGATATCTCTACATATTCTACAGATATTAAAAATATATAACAGAATGGTATAAACAACTTTATGCCAATAAATTGAACAATTTTGATGACACGGAAAAAAACTCCTTAAAAGGCACAAATATTAAAACAGACACAAAAAGAAACAGAAAATCTGAATTGCTTTCTATTTTTTAAAACATTGAATTTGTAATTGAATATCTTCCTACAAAGAACCTCCAGGCTCAGGTGGCTTCACTGGTGAATGCTAACAAACATTCAAGAAACACAGAAAAAGAAATCAGACTTATTATCCGAGGTGAGTAGTGGGGGCGGGGGTGGATTGGAGGAAGGCTGTACAAACTACCACTATTAAAATACGTAAGCACCAGGGATGTGATGTGCAACATGGTGACTGCAGTTACCACTGCTGTATCATATATGTGAAAGTTGTGAAAAGAGCAAATCCTCAAAGTTCTTATAGGAAGAAAAATTTTTTTCTTTTTTTTCCCATTTCTTTTTATTGTAGCTATATGAAATGATGGATGTTAAGTAAACTTATTGTGGTAATCATTTCACAGTATATGTAAGTCAAACCCTTATGCTGTATACCTAAAACTCATACAGGGATGTATGTGAATTATATCTCAATAAAACTGGAAAAATTTTTTTAAAGGAAATAATACAAAATCTACAAAAACTTTCAGAAATTAGAAAAAGAAAGAACACTTTCCAACTTATTTTTTGAGGTCAGCATTACCCAAAGCGATTATAATTAAGAAAACTAAAAAAAAAAGAAAGAAAAGAAAAAGAAAATTGCAGATAAGGATCTCTCATGAACACAGTTGCAAAACTTTTTAACAAAATATTAGCAAATAGAATCACAAAAATAATATATTAAGACCAAGTGAGATTTTTCCCAGGAATACCAGGTTAGTTTAGAATTCAAATAGAATAAAGAAGAAAAACAGTATGATTACCTCAATAGAGGTAGAAAAAGCATTTGACAAACTTTAACACCCATTTGTGATTAAAAAAAATAAAAAGCCCTCAGGAAACTAGAAATAGAAAAAAAAAATCAACCTGAAAAGGGTATCCACAATAAAGCCTGCAGCTAACATAATATTTAATAGTAAACAATTGAACGTTTTCTTCCCAAGATCAGGAATAGGGTAAGGGTGTCTACTTTCATCACTTCTATTCAATATTATACTGGAGATCCTAGTCAATGCAATAAATAAAATTTAAAAGAAAGAAGGAAAATTTTCTTTGAAGATGACATGATTGTGTACATATCAGATCCTAAGGAATCTACAAAAAAAAAAAAAAGCTACTAGAACTAATAAATTTAGCAAGGTTGCAGGACATAAAGTCAGTATATAAAAATAAATTGTATTTATATATACTAGTAATGAACAATTGGAAAGTGAATTTACAATAATATCAAATGACATAAAATGTTTATGGTTAAATTTAACAAAATATGTGTAAGAGGGTCTTACACATATTTTGAAAACAACAAACATTCTGAGAGAAATTAAAGTGAGATCTAAAGAAATGGAGAGATAGGCTATGACATGAACTAGAAAACTCAATATTACAAAAAATGTCAATTTTCCCTATATCGATATATAGATTCAATGTTATCCCAATCAAAATCTCAGCAGGATTTTTTTTTGGTAGAAATTAACAAGCGTATTCTAAAATTTATATTTAAATACAAAGGACCAAGAATAATCAAAACAACTTGAGGAAAAACCCACTACACTGGAGAACTTCTATTTCATTTCAAGACTACTGTAATCAAGACAGTGTAGTACTGGAATAAGGATAGACAGATAGAGCAACAAAAC
>NW_011888847.1:1817374-1820038 GCF_000151845.1 Pteropus vampyrus | reverse complement strand
TGGCTGTCAGCCTGGATGTACATGCATTTCTAACAATTACTGTATTATTTTTAATGATAATAGGTATTAATAAGCATCTACATATTAATGTACTAAACAGAATATTAAGTGCTTATTATGTAGTGCTTTATATTTTATGTAAGAATTTCACATGTAGAAAGATATGAAAAAGAGTTTTCTTGTGGTTAAGGGGTTAGAAGTTTTGCTTTTAGAAAGTTAATTTTTAATGACGGATAAAGTGACATGATAAAAATCACATATATATATTAAGGTGGACTCTGAATATGCAAATGTAAACCATTTTTATAAACCTAAACCCAAGTAAATAATAGCCCCCACTCTGCAGAGAGTACATCCTATGAAAACAGGTTCTTTGGATATGAGAAGAATTAATGAACAGGTAGCATGAATATCAAACTGTTAACAATGATTATCTAGGAGACAAAGGGTCTTGTTGGGTAGTGGTCAAGAACTTTCATTCTTCATTCTGTATAAAGTACTTTTATTTTCTACTCATGAAATAATAAAAATTTTTAGGACTATTAGCCCATTATAGTAAATGTTTACACGTTACATTTTCCTTTAGCCATCTACAAGAATAACATTTATCTCATTTAAATTTTCATTAAATTTTACATATTCCTCTCTCCCCGTGTCTGTTGCTATGAAATCTACATGAAGAAACTGTAATATAGGATGTTGACTAAGTAATTTTCTTAAATAGAACCCCTAATTGTTTCTTAAGGAACATGATCCTAACTTTTCTCCAATACTGTTTATATTTAATGTTGAGTTAGATTTAGAAATATTCCTTAACATTCAAGAGAAAGATCATAATCAAAATCCTTATCCTATCAATTAATGCTTTGCACTACTCTTTATATTTTAACTAGTTTCTCTTCTTTCCATCCATTCTTTGGCTTTGATATTGCCTTTTTAATTGGGTTCTTAATTGATGGGCTGCAAGACTTTGGTCAGAAAAGTTTATAGTTTTTAATCTTGTCATATGTATTAGTCAAATACATATTAAACGATTGTCAGAATTAAAAAGCAACGTCTAAAAAATTTGGTGATAATTTTAGGAATATACTTGGGTATGTAATCTTACAAAATTATTAAGAAATGTTCTTAAATATAGCACTGAAACTATGAAAGATTCACAATATCATCACATAAAATGAGAGTAATTTCGAGCAGTGAGTGACAGATGAGCAGGTGTTAAAGAGCTATAAAAATAAATGTCTTGGATGTATACTCAGATACTATGAGTCAGAGCTTAGTGTGGTATTTTGTCATTTATTTAATAATCATGTTTATTCAATTCACTTTATTGCAACCAACAATTTAATAAACAGCTCTCAAGTTTATATGAAGATGAAGTTCTTCTTAATTAGGTAACAGATAGTAGACCTGGCAATGGAACATTTTGCAAATAAAGCCACAATAACCAGTTAGATTATTCTTGGAAAAAGTATGTGTAGTTTTAGGCTGGCAGTGCGCAACTTCCTGAAAGCACCCAGAATGCAGAAGACATCAAAAATCTGGTTGATTACTTACTCCTGATTTGATAGTATTATTTTCTCTTAAATTGCTGAACAGATCACAAAGTTCCAGAACTAGGTCTAGCAATTCAAATTTACAGATTTAAAACAGTGATAGGATTTCCTTAAGATGTCAATAATAAGATAAATAGCTTAGTTAATGTTCAGGCAAAATTCAAATTATACAGGGACTTACCGTAACAATGTGATTATTTACATTAATCAACCTGCAACCGGAGAGTACAGCACACTTAAATGATTGCTCAAGAAAAGCATAATTTTTGACTGTATATATACTTGAAAAAATTAATCAAATTTAGGTGAATCTTAAAATTGCTTTTCCACCTTTCCTCTAATTCTTACTCTAACGGCTTCTTAAGCAGAAAAAAAAGCCTTTTTAAAAGATTACAGCTAATTTCACAGCTAAAAATCATTGTAATGACTGGAAGCATTTAATAACTTACAGTGTTGTCTAACACTTACAGTGTTGTCTAACATTGTAAGTTATTAAATGCTTCCAGTCATTACAATGATTTTGACTGTAATAAAAGCGTGTTGTGATTTGAATTCATTGGCACTAAAATAAATTGTCCTTCAATTCTACTTCCTTATATTTTCAAAACCAATATTGTTCTCTAATATTAATCAAAACTGGAAGAGTCTTAGTTCCCAGCATTTGGCTCAATGGAAACACCTTATATCTTTTGGGGCTAAAAATGCTAATTTTAGAGAAAGAATTATTGAGCATAATTATAATGAACACAAGAATTTGTCATCCCCTGAAAGCGAGGGAGATTTTCTAGTTTCAAAGGAGTACAATTAAACTGCCAGGTAAAGATCAAAGGTCGCCTTTTTATTGTGGTTCGACGGTTCTCCGCTTCTCTTTGTATTTCATCTTAGTTTCCGCGTTACTCTTCCCAGCCGCCTCTTTCCTCCAGGCTCCATTTCTTCAAGGTTTTCGAGTCGTGCTCCCTCCAGTAAAAGAGAGTCTCAGTATTTTCAAACCCACTCCGTGACCACCAAGGGGCCCTGCAGGCTGTCACCAGCCCATTATCTTTCCCGCCCCCACCGGCCACCGCAGGAGGAAGCACCAGGTGGCCGCTCGGGGCGGGGCGCACACCTG
>NW_011888847.1:1815332-1817324 GCF_000151845.1 Pteropus vampyrus | reverse complement strand
AAAGCAATTCCGTGCAGAAAGGGTAGTCTTTTCATCATATGGTGCTGAAACAACTAGCCAGACATGTGGGTTAAAAAACTACTGATACCTTAACTCTTATGTCATACACAAAAATTAACTTGAAATGGATCATAGATCTAAACTTAAAAGCTAAAACTATAAAAGTTCTAGAAGAAATCAGTGAGGAGAAGCCAAGAAGTGGGATGATTTCCACATAAGCAATGATGGGGAGCTGTGGAAAAAGTAAGAGAAAAAGAACTATCTTCTACAGTAGGAAGTGAATAAATACCATGTGAAATTGGGGTGGGAGGAACAGCTGAAGAAAGTGGTTGTTTCTGGAGAAACAGGAATCGGGATGGGGAAGCGAGCTCCCAATTTTCATTTTAAACTTTATGGTATTATTTGCCTTTTATACTATGTACATACATTTCTTTCTTTCTTTCTTTTTTGAAGCTTAAAACAATACCCATTTATGATCTCGCAGTTCTGTAGTCAGAAGTCTGGTGGGCTTGGCAAGAAACTCTCCTTCAGGTCTCAAAATGTTGAAATCAAGGTGTCAGCAGGGCTTTGTTTCTTATTGGAGGCTCTGGGGAAGAAGAATCTGTTAATAAGGTGATTTCGGTTGTTGGTCTAATTCAGATCCTGTGGTTGTCGGGCTGAGGTCCTGGTTCCTTTCTGGCTGTCAGCCTGGATGTACATGCATTTCTAACAATTACTGTATTATTTTTAATGATAATAGGTATTAATAAGCATCTACATATTAATGTACTAAACAGAATATTAAGTGCTTATTATGTAGTGCTTTATATTTTATGTAAGAATTTCACATGTAGAAAGATATGAAAAAGAGTTTTCTTGTGGTTAAGGGGTTAGAAGTTTTGCTTTTAGAAAGTTAATTTTTAATGACGGATAAAGTGACATGATAAAAATCACATATATATATTAAGGTGGACTCTGAATATGCAAATGTAAACCATTTTTATAAACCTAAACCCAAGTAAATAATAGCCCCCACTCTGCAGAGAGTACATCCTATGAAAACAGGTTCTTTGGATATGAGAAGAATTAATGAACAGGTAGCATGAATATCAAACTGTTAACAATGATTATCTAGGAGACAAAGGGTCTTGTTGGGTAGTGGTCAAGAACTTTCATTCTTCATTCTGTATAAAGTACTTTTATTTTCTACTCATGAAATAATAAAAATTTTTAGGACTATTAGCCCATTATAGTAAATGTTTACACGTTACATTTTCCTTTAGCCATCTACAAGAATAACATTTATCTCATTTAAATTTTCATTAAATTTTACATATTCCTCTCTCCCCGTGTCTGTTGCTATGAAATCTACATGAAGAAACTGTAATATAGGATGTTGACTAAGTAATTTTCTTAAATAGAACCCCTAATTGTTTCTTAAGGAACATGATCCTAACTTTTCTCCAATACTGTTTATATTTAATGTTGAGTTAGATTTAGAAATATTCCTTAACATTCAAGAGAAAGATCATAATCAAAATCCTTATCCTATCAATTAATGCTTTGCACTACTCTTTATATTTTAACTAGTTTCTCTTCTTTCCATCCATTCTTTGGCTTTGATATTGCCTTTTTAATTGGGTTCTTAATTGATGGGCTGCAAGACTTTGGTCAGAAAAGTTTATAGTTTTTAATCTTGTCATATGTATTAGTCAAATACATATTAAACGATTGTCAGAATTAAAAAGCAACGTCTAAAAAATTTGGTGATAATTTTAGGAATATACTTGGGTATGTAATCTTACAAAATTATTAAGAAATGTTCTTAAATATAGCACTGAAACTATGAAAGATTCACAATATCATCACATAAAATGAGAGTAATTTTGAGCAGTGAGTGACAGATGAGCAGGTGTTAAAGAGCTATAAAAATAAATGTCTTGGATGTATACTCAGATACTATGAGTCAGAGCTTAGTGTGGTATTTTGTCATTTATTTAATAATCATGTTTA
>NW_011888847.1:1764148-1812307 GCF_000151845.1 Pteropus vampyrus | reverse complement strand
CCGCGAGTCCCGGCCCGCCTCGCGTCCGCCTCCTCAGCCCGCGCGCAGCATGGCGCCCCCCCAGGTCCTCGCGTTCGGGCTCCTGCTCGCGGCTGCGACGGCGGCAGTGGCCGCGGCTCAGAAAGGTGAGAAACGGAATTGTGGGGTTGGCCAGGCCGGGGTGAGGGGTGTGTTGGCCTCCGACGCCTGAGACAGACATTGTGGGGAAGGGGCGGGCGGCAGCGCCTTCCAGCCTGGAGACGGGACGGCGCCGGGGAGGCGGCGGGAAGGCGCGAGTGCCGGAGGCAGCATCCTCGCTTGGCCGCTTTGCACTCCTCTCTAGGGAAATGGCCCCGGTAAGGAGCGGAGGGCCAGACAGTGAACGGAATGGCCACGTCCGGGAATTCTTCGGTCTCTGAGTGTGCGACGAGGGCCGGAGCGCACTGGGCGTTCCGGAGTGGCCGAAACCAGCTCACGCTGGGACGGGAATCTGCGGCGTCGACTTGCTGGCCCGCCCCTCCTGGGGCACCTGCGACGGGTCCCGGATGTCGGTCTCGGGGCGGGGCCAGTTGGTTGCGGGGAGACCGCCGGGGCCGCTACTCACCTGCGCGTGCGAGAAGGCCCTCCTGGACCTTGACTACGAGGCATGCGGGTGTTTTCCTTTTTCTAACGATCATATAAGTAATGCCAAATTTATTGCCAAGGGAACCCAGAAACATCGATAACCGGAAAGAGTAAAAAAACCATAATCTGGCCACTTCGAGAGAATACTATAATTAATTATACTTGGGTATATTTTTCTTGTAGATACTGCTCTGAACATTATCCTAAGCCTAAACATATAGTTTTATATCCTGATTCCTCCCACCACCACTACATCACATCCAGAGTTTTTCCATTTTCTTTAGTCTTGAAAAACAATTTAAATGGTGACAGAACAAATCTATAGATTGGAAAGTCACACCATTATACAAGTGTCAGACATGTAGTTCGATTCCAGTTTTTCTTACTCTGTGATACACATCTTGATTGCTAGTAAGATTTGTAAGATGGTGGCTAGAGGTGACATGACAATTGGCTAAAGATTTCTGGAAAGGCTTTTATAACCCTCACCAGCAGGGCACGGCCTAATTCATTACACTTTTAAAATAATGCTGTTTAACCAAGTCGTGATTTTCTAGCTTCTGTCTGGGGATAAATACTTAAATGGCTTTAAAGTGATGATAAGTGCTATAGGCCTGTGTTCAGAAAGTCTTACTTAACCTGATTGGTTTGTTAAATTTCACATTGGGCATGAAAAAGATGCTTTGAGCAAGTTTAGTATAGTGCTGCATAAGATTTGAACTTTTTGAGGACAGCCACTGTACTTTCTTCCCCTTTTGTGACCCCAGTATCAAGTTCAGTGCTGGTCAGATTATATAGGTGATTCATATTGATTATAACTTAAACAGAGAAAAGTTAAAGCCAACTTGGTACATGAGGGATCAATATTAAAATTCTTTGATTATACTTGTTTTTGTTTTTAATGATTGCACTCTCAGCTCGACAAATAAAAGGAATGAGGAGGGCTTGCCAATTTGAAGTTAAGGTAAACTGTAGATAGTAAAGGGTGTAACTGTTAAACTGACATCAATACTCAGGATGGGCAGCTTAGTATTGCTTTCAAAATTGAGTACCAGAGTTTATTTAGTTTAGTTAGGAAACACATATAGAGGTGCCCCCAAATTCACTTGAAAGTACAATTTTTCTAAGATACAGTATAGTCCAAGGGTTGAATATGTTCCCATTGAGACCCAAAGCAAGCATCTCTTGTTTAGAAAATGAGGGGTGGAGTGAGCTATTCACAAATCCTAGAATTGGAATTGTTGATTTTGGGAAAAGACTGAATGACAGGTTTATCTCAGTAGAACAGGGAGGAGGGAAGGAGCTGACACTGGGAGTCTCATAAAGGCAAAGCTGAATATGATGTTTGGAAGGCTGTGTTCTTGGTTTAAAAAATCAAAACTGGAATGCGTGCAAATTAGACTATATTTTTATATAATATATACAAACTGTTTAGTGTCAGCCACTCAAATTATAGCCGAAAAATAAAATATTTCAGGACCACTTTTTAAGGCTTTGTAACTTGGAGTTTATTGTCAAAATATAATTTAGGTGGGACACCAGAGTTGATAGTTGGATTCACATTTTAAAATGTTTTTTTAATTTTTTAGAATGTATCTGTGAAAACTACAAACTGACCGCAAACTGCTCTGAGAACATAGATGGTCAATGCCACTGTATTTCACTTGGTACACAACATTCTGTCATTTGCTCAAAATGTGAGTAGAATATCCTCATTGCCTTAAACTTTATTTTGACTTATATTTCTTTAACAGACATGTTTTGAGTTGGGAAGCCTTTTACTGGCTCAAATCTGAATCATGTTATTTCGTCTAAATTACTCATACATGAAGCTTCTTATCTTTAGAACGCGACTGTGGAAGATAAGCCTACAGTAATCTCTGGCCTTGGGAGTTTGGAATTAAATTAAATTTTTTTTTCCCTTAAGGATAAAACGGCATTTATTTTTCAGTTTGACATTAAGCTTTCTTTGCAGTGGCTACCAAATGTTTGGTGATGAAGGCAGAAATGTCTCACTCAAAGTTGGGGAGAAGACTAAAACCTGAAGATGCTATCCAAAATAATGACGGGCTCTACGATCCAGACTGTGATGAGAATGGGCTTTTTAAAGCCAAGCAGTGCAATGGCACCACCACGTGCTGGTGTGTGAACACTGCTGGTGTCAGAAGAACGGATAAAGACACTGAAAAATCCTGCTCTGAACGAGTGAGGACCTAGTGAGTTGGGCTGCCTGTATTTTTTTCATGTTTTTCAGATTCGTTTAAACTTATTTTTGAATATGTAATTTGATTTCATGATTTGGAGTTCAAGAGAGAAAAGGGTGTACAGTGAAAAGTCTCCATCTCACCTCAATCCCCTAGCTACTCAGTTTAGCTCCATAGAACTGATGTCACCAGTTTATTCCTTAGCCTTCCAGAGATATTTTATAAATTTACTAGCAATATATTTTTAATTTTTTTCTTATGGTAGCATACTGAACATAATTTTCCTTTTATATTATTACTTAACACTTACTATTTTAAAGTTGGATTAGTATGAAATGTATATGAATGATTTTAACTATGTGTTTACTCATTTATGTTTTAAAGTGAGATATGGTTGTCTTAGGGATTATGTAATGAAAAGGAACAGAAACACACTCAAGCTAGCATAAGCAAAAAAGAATTTATTAGAAAGGGCTAGAAACTAGAAAGATATCAAGACCAAAGCAGGCACAAACCGAGGCAGGCACGCTGTATGCTTCTGTCTTTTCGAGCTTCAAGGTGACTTTTCTCTGTTTCTCTCAATATCTTTCTGTGTCTTCACTTGAACGTAGCCCAATGTGACCAACTAAGCCTTGACTTCACATGACCTTGTGTGTTGTGGCCAGAGGCCAGAGGGTCAGTGTTAGAGTGTTCCCTCCTGGATGAGTTCTTTATGAAAGATGTACGAGGGCCAGGGAAGAAATTAAAGACATATCTATTACATAAATCCTTTTTGTTAACTCTACGGTTGTTCCACAAAAGTTTGAGTTGTTATAATACTCAGTTGTTATAATACTGTCTTTTTACTTTACAGCTGGATTATCATTGAACTAAAACACAAAACAAGAGAAAAACCTTATGATATTCAAAGTTTACAGACGTAAGTGCTATTAAATACATTATATTTGTACAGTTGGTGCTTGACTCTTCCATCCTATACTATTAGAAAAACTAAAACTGTCTCAGTGCTTTTTCATATTTCTGAAAAATAAGACACCATACATAATTTTAACCTTATTTTGAAATAGAATCGCGAGAGTAATACAGATTTTTGTAATATTTTTTACTTGGATTCACAAATGAACATTTGCCACATTTTCATTTTTTTATGTGTATGTATGTATGCATATGTGTGTTTATTTCTGTATTTATCTAAGCATGTATAAATATTTTTTTCTAGAACCATTTGAGAGTAAGTTGTAAACACCATGCTCCTTTACCCCTAAATACTTCAGTGTATCTTTTCGTAGAAACAAAATGCATTCTTTTACATAACCACTATACAGTTATCAAATTCAGGAAATTTAATGTTATACCATATTGTGCCAATTTTCCCAATATTATTCTTTGTAGCAATTTTTTATCCTCTGATCCAGGACCCAGTCTGAGATCATGCATTCCATTTAGTTGTTATGATTGTTTAGTCTCTTTTAATACGGAATACTGTTTTGGTCTTTGTCTTTCATGACATTGATATTTTTGAAGAGAATGAACAAGTTGTTTTAGAGAATGTCCATCAAATTTGGATTTGACTGATTCCTCATAATTAAGTACAGGTTATACATTTTTCACAGAAAAACTATTTAAGTGATGTTATGTGCTCCTAAGTACTTTATATCAGGAGGTACGTGATGTCAGCTTGTCCCTTTATTAGTGTTAACTGTGGTTAAGGTGGTGCTTGCCAGGTTTCTCCACTATTCGGTTACCATTTCTTCTTTTTAATTAATAAATATAATCAGTGGGCAGATACTTGATACCCCTATTTCTAATCAAAGTGGAACTCAACAATTTAGCATCAATGGATGATTCTAGCCTGAATCAATGATTATGATAGTCGAAAAATGGCCTAAAATTTTCAACAAGTTTGGTTAATGACAACTCTAGACATTGAGCCATTTGCTTAAAGAGTAGTGCTTCTTAATGTTGTGTAGCACAACCACTTTTTTTGAAAACACAATTTTTCATTATTTACAGTGCACTCAAGAAGATAATCACAACTCGTTATCAACTGGATCCAAAATATATCACAAATATTCTGGTAATTTTTTTTTTTTTTAAGTAAGCTTTAGCAGAAAGTTGGTGGAGTAGTATGATTTGAGTCTGATATTTGGTAGTGATTAAACTGCATTTGATCAGCCTTGAGCGCTTAATAAAGCAAATTTCTTCTTTTGTTTTTCTTCCATAGCCTTTGAAAACCTCAGTTTACCCTTAAAGAAAATGTAGTATCTCTTAGTATCCCTAACACATGCCAGTTTTCTCACCTTAGAAAACCTTTCTCGGTGATTACTTTTGGTACATACTTACTTTAGAGTGATACCTAGCTCCCATCTTCTCTGGTTTAAGTAGCTAGTCCTTAACCAGTTAGTCCTTCCTTAACTTTTCTAATTCTGGTTGAACATGCTTGAATAGTGTGATGGAACTCTTTTAAGGCAGTATGAATTTATTCTTAAATTCTTCTAGATTAAAACTGTTGTAATTTTTAAAAAGACTTTTTGGAAAGAATATACTTATTTGATTCCAAAAAGCAGAACATGGTAAATGCGTGCTACATTTTGGATTGAATTTCTTCAGCATTTTAGTTTTAAAGTAGTTCTAACCAAATAACAGTGCTTTAATATCTTGTTTTAAAATCTTTTCAAGAATATAAAATTCCCTTGAAAAGAAAATATGCATTATAATTTCCTTTGTTTGCATTGCTGTCTGATTTCTCTTGGATAGATTTACAGACCTCTCAAAGATTTTGTAATTATTAATGATAAACTCAATTATCTACTAATGGAAAGGAACAATGACACATGTAGGTTAGAGAAAAACACTGAATGTTCTGATTATTGAACAATGATATTTTCTTATAATTTTGATTATATTACTTTTAATAAATGTGTTTTTCAATTCCTTCCCACCCCTTTCCCCAGTATGAGAATGATCTTATCACTATTGATCTGATGCAGAATTCTTCTCAGAAAACTCAGAATGATGTGGACATAGCTGATGTGGCTTATTATTTTGAAAAAGATGTGAGTATAATCTTCCTTATTTTATTCCTTTGTATAGAAATCTAATATCTATCATGCCTTAGTAGATTCAAGACCTTTCATCATCTGTTTCTCCACTTACAGATCAACCATATCTCTATTCTCCAAGTGATTCTTGTGATGCAGTTTATGTTGTCTTTCCTGTCACACACATGTACCTTTCTTATACACCTTTCTTACTCATTTGTATATTTACACCTTTTTATCAAATTGTTTTGTCTAAAATATCTTCTCATAATTCTTACCTATTAACTCGTTGGTAGTTATTTAGTTTGTGTGTATACCTTTTCCCTATTATCATTTCCGTGAATAAGCAGCTATGTGAGAAATGCTTTATAACTGTTGTGATGACATAATTTGTTTACGCTTTAATATATTATGGAAGGAGGGTGGCGGATAGAAGGAAGAAGATAAAATAAGATTGGCCATGTATTTATAATGGTTGAATCTGGTTATAGGTACATGGGACTTCATTACAGTATTCTTTCTGCTTTTGTATATGTTTGGAAATTTCCCATAGGAAAGTTTTTTCCAAGTTTCAAAGTAAGAGATTGTTGTCACTGACACCACGAAGATTCTTGGCAGCAGTTCTTTTGGTTTGTAATTGGCATGTAATTCCATGTGGCCAGGTTTTCTTAAATATTTTAAATTGCTTGTCTCCTCATTATAGGTTAAAGATGAATCCTTGTTCCAGTCTAAGAAAATGGATCTAAGAGTAGATGGGGAACAGCTGGATCTGGATCCTAGTCGAACTGCAATTTACTATGTTGATGAAAAACCACCTGAATTTTCAATGCAGGGTCTAAAAGCTGGTATTATTGCTATCATTGTGGTTGTGACAATAGCAGTTATTGCTGGAATCGTTGTGCTGGTGCGTATAGAACAAGTAAAATTTCATTTAAGGGTATACTCTTTCAAGAAAAGGTGACAATATGAAAAAGCTACATCCATGTTCCAAAACATTAGTGAAACAAAAATCTCCATCTTTTTATAATTCTCTTAAGTGAGTGAATCAGCCCCTTTTTTATAAAACACTCACCTTATGATGCAAAGAAGGATACTAATCTGAGAAAAGCTTGTAGCTGAGCATCTCACAGGTCAGTTATGTTGTCATCAATCTGAATTGAAACAACAACACAAATTAAGGTTAGGATAGAAAGGAGTTAAAAGTGATAAATATGAAGCAACAATTCTAAATACAAGATTAGCAAATAGAATTTAGCTACGCTTCAGAAGAAGAATGTACCACCTGAACAAGCAGGGTTTATTCTAGAAATATAAGAATGCTTTATCAAAAAATCTTACAAACATAACAGGATTCAGAAATAGATCTGAGGATATATGGGAACTTACATTTTCAGGTCATCGGAATTATCACACTTGGTTGTCCATCTGGAAGAAAACAAAATTCCTATTTCATCCCACCAGGGCTGACCATACTATCCAGCTGTGTGTGGATGGCACATCCTGGGGCACATGGATGTGAAAGGAATTGGGCATTGCACCCATGTTGTACAAAATCCAGATGAATTATTGTTAAAAATGTTTTTAAGTGTTAAAAAAGATTTTTAAAATTTCAAAATTTAGGAAATATTTATATACCCTTGTGGTAAAGGAAGCCTAGTAAAGCAAAAAATCTGGAATTTGTGAAGGAAAAGATATATATTTGACTTCATTGAAATTAAATATTTTGTACAGCAAGATATACTGTAAGGTAAAAAAAAAACATTGATAGGCTGGGGGAAAATATTCATGTAAAACAAAGGTATTAAGCATAATATGTAAAGAATTCTTAATGAGGAAACTAAAGAAAGGATGTCAACTGGTATGGATAGACAGTTTACAGAAGAGGAATTCTAGATGGCAAATTAACATGTGAAAGATTAATCATAGAAATCTAATTGTCCTGTATTAATGAAAGCACAGGTACATAAGGAAGCATGGTCAAGGTTGCGTATTCCAGTTTTGCTAGTAAGGGTGAATCTGGAAACAACCTGAGCGTACGTCAGTAGGAGAGTGGATGAGTAAATTGTGGTATATCCGGGCTGTGGAATAAAGTAGCTATTAAAAAGGATAAGTTCAATCCATAGGTTTTGATCTGGTAAAGTTTCTATGATGATACCAGTTGTGCAAAAATATTGCATGATATATGTTTATACATGTTTGTATTAGGATAGAACAAGAGGTAGAAGACTGCAAACCAGGCAGTTAAATTTCATTAAAGACAATTCATTGTTTATACATTTTTTTGGTTCGTTTCACTGGTTGCTGTCCATTTTTTTTATTTTTAGTTTAGTAGTAAATGTTAATTTAAGAAACAATGTCTATAGATAGCTTTTTAAATTTGTTCAGATAGGAATTATATCCATTAAAAGCATGTATGTCACTTCAGACCAACTTTTTGTTTGGGTAGCAATCCTAAAATAGTAATTATTTTTCATCCATCCAGGTTATTTCCAGAAAGAACAGAACGGCGAAGTATGAGAAAGCTGAGGTAAACTGATTACTTAGTAAAAAGGCCCTTGGTTAATCTCTTACTCCTAATAATCAGTGTACCTTCCTAGACACTGATAGGTCTCAATTATACTGGGGTCCATTTATAGTATGGGTCTTAGGTCTTAGGGACAATCTTACAATTATTTTTATTTTATGTTTAGTGGAATCTTTTAGAGGCATACTGTAGTGGATTCACATTAGAGAAACTCAGTGTTACTAATGACCTGACATTTGTATGCCAGTGAAATAACAGTCATCAAAAATAGACTTATCTGTGTCCTAGTAAATCTATTGTATACTAACTAGTTATGTACACTAGTGTGAAATCAGTGTGAGATTGCTAGTGTGTTTCAGTCACTTGGAATTTGATATGAACACTTGTCCCTGAACCCTATCAATTACATTTTCAGTATACCCACCACTTTTTGTACATTTGTGTGTTTATAACTGTATATGTGCTGTTTACTTGTATTATACCAAATAACAAATGTAAAACAATATTGAAAGAAATCTAATGGAACTATAAAGTCCTAACATTATCTTCCTATACTATAGTCAGTCATCTAGCTTACGTGGTTTGGTGACCACAAGTTTAGGAAACTGTCCCTGAACTGAATCATAATAGAAAGTCAGAATGACAATGTAGTGTTGTGATTAAGAGCATTGTAGAGCTGAGTTTTGACCACTTATTTGTTGGCTAAGTCATTTAATTTCTTTAAGCCTCCATGTTTCTTAACCTGTAAAGTGGGGATAGTAGTACAGACCTGTTATGAGGAATAAACGAAGTAATCTGTGTAAAGTGTTGGTCCCATGCTTGCCACAGAGCAAAATGTTTGTTAACTGGTAGTTGTCACCATGTCTCAGTTCTGCCTATAACTAATTGTGTGACCTGGAACTAGTCACTTAATTCTGAATTTCACTTTCCTCACCTATATAAAATACAAGATTGAGAGTAGAAAATAAATTGGTTATTCTTAGATGTAAAAATGGTATACATTTAATAAAAATCTTATCCATTCTTAAAGATCTAGCTTACCTGCTGCCTTCCCCTTGTCACATTAGCCATCCTATCTCTAAATAGCAATTTGGATTATGCATTTAATGTGTGCTTCCTTGTGATATAGCTTTCTTTTTTTAAAAATTTTATTTAAACAGTTATGAATATGGAAGTCATTTTGCTTTCCTCTTTATTTTTTTTTAACTTCAGAATGAACAAAAGATTGGAAAATTATTAAAATTTTTTTTCTTTTTTTTTCTATTTCAGATAAAGGAGATGGGCGAGATGCATAGGGAACTCAGTGGATAAATACTGTAATTTGAATAGTAACTACAAGAAGGGAAATTAGCAAATGGACTCAGATTACAAATATATGAGTGTGAGACAAAGAAATCTTTGAGGACTACTTTTGTTGACATATATTTGTAATGGTGATACCTATATTCAAAATATAAGTAGCTTGAAATTGACTTTACCAATCTTAAAATTTGACCACAAATGTCATATATATGAGATCTGATATCCCAGAATCTTTTAGTCTCAGAACTTTGACTGCATAGTTAAAATTATTTATACATAACACTGAAGAGTCCATTAAATATGCTTCCACAGTAGGTTTTGAATGACTACTATCTCATCCATTTGTGATTAAAACCTGCCTTCCTATTTACTTCGAGTCTTGTACATATACACCTTTTTTATGAACTATAAAATAAAACATTTTAAAACAGTTTCCTAATTTTGTTTGAACTATATTGAATCAAATTTCCTAATTATATACATAATATGGTAAGAAATGCTGTGAATGCTAACTAAAAATTAATTTTGCATGAGTACTTCTAATCATGTATATTCAATATAATATGTATAACATGTAACTGCTACACAGAAAAATATGTTTTATTCTGAACGAATCTGAGATTCTGTTTTAGACAGATTGGCATTTTGGCAGACCCTAACACCTTGAGGCAGATGTGGAGAATGTTGTGAACCAGGAATTCTATGGTTGGTTGGGTTAGAAGTACATTTCCAACATTTTATAAAATGAATAATTATAGTACGAATACATTTTATATGAAGTTAAAGAAATATTTTCCTTTTGATAGAAAATTTAAAAATGTGAAAAGAACATTAAAGAATATGTAAAAAGTAGATTTAAACGTGATTTTTATTCCTTCTATAGTAGGCAGAATTCTAGAATGGACCCCAAGATTTCATACCCCTGATGTATATGCCCTGTGTAGTCTCCTCCCCTAAAGTGTGGGCAGGGCCTGTGAATACGATGGGCTGCCAAAATAAATTCCATTATGTGGCAGAGGTGAAGGGATTTTGCAGATGCAATTAAGAATCCTAATCAGTGGACAAAAGGGAGATTACTGTGAGTGGGCTTGACCTAATCAGGTGAGTCTTAAGAGTATCTAAAATAAAGAGAAAAGAAGTGGAAACAGCAGAAGCGCTCTGTTAGCCTTAAAGCAAACCCCTGTTGTGGAAAGGGTCTCCTGTTAGAAGACAGCAGGCCTTCAACTCTAGATGCTGAGGGCCTCGGTCCCAGAACCCCAGAAACTGAATTCTGCCAATAACCAGTGAGCTTGGAAGAGGACCCCAGTTCCAGATGACATCAAGCCATGGTGGACATCTTTACCAGTGTTGAGATCTTGAGTAAAAGACCCAGTTATGCTATGCTTGGACTCCTGACCCTTGGAAACTGAGATTAAATATTTATTGTCTTAAGATGCAAAATTTGTGGCAATTTATGCAGTGATAGAAATTACTATAGCCAGTAGAAACTAATGAGAACTTTAAAGATAATAGGAATAGATATTTATATGCACATAAATACTAATAAAAATTGTGTGCCTTTTCTCCTGTTAATCTGCCTTTTGTCAGTTTAATTTACAAGCTCCTAGTCATTCAATCTAAGAAGGTAAAGTTTTTTTCCTCCCTAACAACAGTTTCAGTAGATAGAACATCATCTCACAATTCTTACCCATCATCTTAAAACATGTCCTACCCCTACCACCACTTTAAAAATCTCCACTGATTTATGCTTCTAAACTGCACAAATACTCTGCACAGGAGGGTGTTTAGCTCATAACCTGAAAGGGATTTTTTTCAACCTTGTTCATCTTTAAAGACCAGAATAAAATCCACTGCCCTCACCGAGATTAATAAAATCTCCCTCCTATAAGGCCCTCACATCCCACTCTGTAAACTCTTTTTTAAATTTCCTTGAGAAGCTTATGTTTTGACATTTTCTATAGCCCTTCACATTACTTTGATTGTCCTCTGAGTGCTAAACAGATCTGACTTCAGACAGATCAGGGCAAGTATGGGAATTCTATTTTTAGAATTAATAGACTGAATTGATAAGAGGGGAAAAAAAGTCTGGCTGGGGGTGTGATGATAAACAGTAAAAGCTTTTTACAAAAGATTAATACTTTCAAAGCTATTAATTCATTTGATCCCCACATGAACCCCAGAAGTAGATAATCTAATTACCATGCTGTCTCCTTCGGAACTCGCAATTTAGAACATGAAATAGGGGAGAGACAGAATGACACTGAAGATCAAGTTATAATATAGAAGCGGTTATTGTGATGTACAGCTCATTCATTTACATTTCTTGCACACCTAGTATGTGCCAGGCCCTATGGCACACACGTTATGCATACAGAATCTGAAACAAGACTGAACTCTAGCTCTCACTAGCTCTGTGATAAGGCAAGTTACTTCACACCTTCAAGTTTTAGTTTCCTTATCGTAAAATAATAGTTCCTAATTCTTAGAGTTGCAAAGATTAAAACAGTAAATCTGAAAATAATGAAAACACCAAGGAGTCTAAATGCTGATGAACATTAGTCATTATTATTAACTATAAATATACCCATCCCTGTCCTTTACAGGTGTTTAGTAAGAGAGACTGAACATTTCTAAAACAATGCAGCAAATATTATGATAGTGATGTGAATAAGATGGTACCCCAGAAGATAATGCAACTAATTATACCTGGGGAGACTGGGCAGGTTTCTCTGAGACCTTTGAGCTGAGGACTGAAGGATGGCTGGGAGTTTGCTACACAAAGGTCCTGGAACAGCCAGGAAGGGCCATTCCAGAGCAGAAACTCAAGCAAGTTTATGTTTGAGTCACACATGTTGAGAGGCAAGGGGGAGTTTATTGCCCTTGATCATAGAGTTTGGATGAGAGGAGGGAACACTGTAGGAGTGCTGATGTAGGAGATGTTGCTGGAAAGGTAGTCAGCAGTCAGATGATTCCAAACATTTTCTGCTTCAGAAGGGATCTGAATTTTAACCTGTAGGCCAATGATTTCTAAACTGAGCGAATTATGAGGCACACTTAGGAAGCTTTTTAAAAGATCTCAAGACCCCACCTTCAGAAGTTCCAACCCATTGTATGTGGATGGCACCCGGAATTAGTTTGAAAAACCCCCAGGGTAATTCTACTTGCTGGGTTTGGGTCTGCTTCCAAGGGTGAAGGGTGAACCAAACAGGAAAGTACTATACTTTTCTAAGGCAGGTAACTGTGCAGAACCTCTTTCAGGTCTTTGCTTAACATTTTTGAAAAGTTTCAACCCCTCTTCCCCTTTCCCATTTTTTTTTTTTAACCTAAACGCTTATCTTCTAACATACCATTTAGTTTACTTCCTGTATTATCTGAACTCAGTTATTAGAATGTAAGCTGAACAAACGCAATGGTTTTTCTTTTCAGTAGTGATCCTTAGATCCTAAAAGGGTCTGGCATATAGCAGGCTATAAATGTATTTTCGAATGAATCAATCAATCAAGAAGTGGACTTAATGAGAGATAATTTATATAGTACAGAGCAATAAGGAGGTTGTGGAGAAAAAACCTGCAACCTTGATGTTGGCAGTTTGCTTAAAAAAGAAAAATGGTGGCAGTCGGGGGAGAAAGGGGCGCAGGTTTTAAAAAATACTGGGATGGAAAAGAAGGCTAGTTTTTCCTTGTCTTCAAGTTTCTTTCTGATTCCATTCCCACGCTTCCGGGTACGTAATAAACGCAAAACTTGCCTGACCGTCCCACCTGACCGCCTACCCTTGCTACCCATTCACCTGGGTTTCTAGCCTGTGCAGCAGAGAAAACGCGAACTGGATCCTTTTAAGCGTGGGCATCCGCCAGGGTCGGCGCACGACCTAGGCTCAAGCATGCGCAGTAGACAGTCACCAGCGTGCGCGGGAAGCTGGGCCGCGTCCGATTGTGATTGGCTGCGGCGACGGGCTCCCACCCACCGAAGCGCAGCTCTGGACTCTGATTGGGCGGGCCTCAAAGGCCCGACGCCGCACGGGGGGCGGGGGAGGGGAGGCGGGAAACAGCTTAGTGGGTGCGGGGTCGTGCAGTTTCCAGAGGCTTAGGAGAGACTCCGAAATGGCGGTGCAGCCGAAGGAGACGCTGCAGCTGGAGAGCGCGGCAGAGTTTGGCTTTGTGCGCTTCTTTCAGGGAATGCCGGAGAAGCCGACCACTACGGTGCGCCTCTTCGACCGGGGCGACTTCTACACGGCGCACCGCGAGGACGCGCTGCTGGCCGCCCGGGAGGTGTTCAAGACCCAGGGGGTAGTCAAGTACATTGGGCCGGCAGGTGAGGACCGGGATGGCGCGGCCCCGGAGGGACTCTGCGGAGTGGGCTCCATAGTGGGGGGCGGGGACGTGGGTGCCCTGTGGGGGAATTGCGCTTTCTCAAACGCTGCCTGAGTAGGACGGGGCGTCATCCGCCCCCTGCCCTGCCTCTTCCCTGAGTCTTTTCCTCTGTTCCTCTGTAGCTGCCCCAGAGCCGAACTAGTAACGGACACGTAGGGACCGTTCACTACGTGCCAGATGTGCAAGGCGTTTTAATAATTTTTCTATTCAATTTTGCAGTAGTCGCATGGGGTTCTGCTCCACGGCTCCGCCTGGGCCCAGGGAATCTCATCAGAAGTGGGATTTAGAATAGAAAGGGGGTTTGGGAGACCATTTTATGTCACTAATATCTCTCGCACTCTCGATTTATACCGCCCGGCCAGCGCCCAGAAGCAGTGTCGCCAAGCGGTCAGGATCGCGTAGTCTGAGCCAGATTGCTTGGAGGCAAGTTGCGGCTCTTCAGTTTACTGTGTGACCGTGGTATAGCAGTGTATGTGCCTCATTTTAGCATTCAGAGCCTTCTGTAATTCAGCCCCGTCTCTCCAATATCATCTCTCCCTGGAAAGCTGCAAAGTTTTCACCTTACGTGGGCCGAGTGTTTAGATGTTTTATGTTGATCTCTCCTCCTTGACTCCATTGTGATAGCGGAAAGAGCATTCTAGGGGGAGTAACGAGTTTTGAGTTTCTAGGCATGCTTCTGCCACGTGCAGATGGGATGTTAATGATAAAAGATGTTTAATTCATTAGATAGAAATTTATCGAGTGTTGACGTGTCAGGGTTGTGGTTACTGGGAGTACGCAGATGAAAAGGCAGTATCTTGGGTAGCTTTCTTTTCCTGTTCCCCTTATTTCACACCAGGATGTCAATCCTACTTCCCATCTAGTTTAACTTAAAGCATATGGTCCAGCTCTTAACCAGAAAGTAGCTGCACTTCAGATGCTCCTTGATAAATATAACTTACCATGCACAGTCACCCAATGTGTCATGAAAACTCCTTGGAGAGACATAGTATCTTGGAAGGATAACCTTGGAGGTTGAACACTTACCTGTAGTAATGGAGGTAGGCGGAGGCCATGGGAGGGAGGGAGGGAGGGGGGGAGGGATATCACCTTATTTGTGTTTTCGCTCCACCATCACCACTGTTGTGAATTTGAGTTCTGTTTAATGTGTCAGTAAAAAGACTGAGCTATTGCTCTGGAAAATTCTAATGGGGCCAGTCAGATAATGTTGATATGCAGAGTAGTCAAATGGGGTTTATATATCTGAAGAGTGCTTGTTCATCCTGTGGGAAGCATTCAAATTCAAATGCTTTAAAACTGCCAGCCAGGCAGTTGTGTTGGCTTATCCTACTGGACTGATGATTTAAGAGCTGTTTAAGAATTATGCCAGATTATTGTGTTTTTTTCTTTTCCCCAGAATTGTTTTTGCTGGGTTGAACTTTTACATTTTGCCTTCTAAATTGAAGGACAATATGAAAAAGTGTTTTGAAACTCATTGCTGTGTTTATTGGAAGTAGCTGACAGTATTCACAATGGCATTTATAAGTGTTTCTAAGAGAATTTTCTATGATTTTTGTATTAACTCTAATTCAGTGCTTTCCTTGAGCGATTTTTGTTGTTGATGATGATGACAATATTCGTCATATGAATAATGTTACATGGAATTCAGCCAAATGGGCTAATAGGTTTTGCCAGTCATTCTGGTTTGCTTGAGACTGAGGGGACTTCTGGGACGCTGGACTTTCGGTACGAAAACTGAGAAAGTCTTAGGCAAACCAGTATGGTCACCCTATGTGCTAGGCAAAATTTAAATGGGACCTACCATTTCACTCTGAGGTTCTGATCCTGAGAGAGTGTTAGTTGGGAGATGTGAATCTGCTGCATCCTGGAGAGGTCTTAATTTCTGCATATGCCTATGAGAATGTGAGTACATGTCTTGATGAATGGGATTCCAAGGTAAATATAATATTCGTGCAACTTGTTTTTAAATGCAACCTAAAGAAAGAGCAGGCTAGTAAGTCTAAGAAAATGTAGCTATCTTGAACTTACTGAGTTGAAAATTGATAGCCTAAATGGTATTTTGAATTAATTTTAAAGATTGGGAGATTTCATGAAAAAATTTAGATATTGAGCTTTTGAAAAATCTGCACAATTGGAAACTGCAGAACTATTTCTGCAATTCACTAGTAGATTGGAGCTGTGGAGCTGAGCAGTGGGTTGGAGCTCCTCCTGACCTAGTGAGTCTAGCTAGAGCCCTCTTTTTACCTGATGTACTTTCCTCATTTTGTCAGTTTCCACCATTTCATATGGTCTCTTATAAAGTTGTTTGTAATCTGTCAGCTCTTCTGTTAGTTTCCTTTGCTCATTTGTTATGCTTGATCTTGGTAGACTAGTTGTTTGCTAGTCCTTGGTTAGATCATGAGGAATGTTCTAGGGAAGAACTTTAGGCAAGATTTGAGCCAGTTTTCACGGAATCTGTGCCAGTGGGAATTCCTCTCTAACACTAATAACTAATTAACTGATACTGAAAGTATCATCTGTGTCTCAAGTGTTGTACAAAATCTTATTATATTATGTAATTAATCTTTATGCTTATTTGTATTTGATGTGTACTTGGTACGATCTGTTAAATTTAGGTTAAATCTTTCATAAGGTCTAGTATTGTCAAATAATCTACAAGTATTGTCTTTAAGTGAATAATTGGTATTATATGAAAATTGAGTTGATTCCATTTGATGGTGAGGATGATTTTATTTATTTTTGTAAAGAAATTGGTATTTGCAAATCCCAGCTAAGCTGAGACACTATTTTCCATCTAAGATGGGTTCTTTCTCAGTATTGATATTTTGGACTGAATAGTTAATCATTTAGAGGGGCTGTCCTGTGCATGTTTAACAGCATCCCTGGCTCCACCCACGAGATTACATTAGTGTTCCCCCACCACACCCCACTTGTGACAACCCAGTTGTCCGCTATGGGAGCAAGATCACCCCTACTTAGTTGAGGACCTGTGATCTAAGATGAAGACCAGAGAGTTCGAAAATTGTTTTGACTGGATAGGGGAAATAAAGTATATGTAGTCATACTTCGTGAATGGTATTGTTAACTGACACAACCAACCAGGGGGGTAGTCCGGTAATATTTATCAAAATCACACATATATTTTAATAAAATTAAGTTTTAGGACTTTATCTCACAGATATACTCACATGCTTGGAGAATGAAAAACATACAAGATTGTTATATAGCACTGTTATAATAGCAAAGACTAAAAACAATCTATATGTCCACCAGTAGGAGACTAAATTATAGAACATCCTTAGAGTCATTGGATTGTTTACAGCTATAAACTGAAAGAAGCTGATTAAGTACTGCTAGAACAATTTTAATTTAACAATTAAAGTTAAAAATATCAAGATACAGAATAATGTGTATAGTATGCAACTATTTTTAGAAAAGGAAAAAAGTAATGCTTTATATTTACTGTGTGTGCATAGACTGGGCATATGTTTTATAAACTGATAACACTAGAGTGGTGAATGGAGACTCTGCTGTACTTTTTTGAACCTTTGAATTATGTGAATATATTACCTGGAACATTTTGTAATGAATAAGGACTAATTCATTTTTTATGGACCTTTTGAAAAAAATTCTATACAAATACTATATAGTTATTGTATAAGACTTGTATTCAAACTTGTGAAAAACAAAATGAGAAAGAATAAGTAAGGTTACTTATATATCTTTACTCATTCTTTTGTCTTCATATCTTACTAATTTTTATTTAGCTCATAGGCTCCACAGGAGCAGGGGGGCTATGTCTATTCACCATTTTATACTTCAGCGAAAGTCCCTAGGATATATAATAGTGCTTGATAAAGTTTATTGAATGAATGAATTACTGAGAGAATAGTTGTGGCTTGGGCAAGGGAACATTGTGTTAGGTACTTGCAACACATTAAATCTGTAACATAGTTTTAATTTTTTTTTTTTTTTTTAGGAGCAAAGACTCTAGAGAGTGTTGTGCTTAGTAAAATGAATTTTGAGTCTTTTGTAAAAGATCTTCTTCTAGTTCGTCAGTATAGAGTTGAAGTTTATAAGAATAGAGCTGGAAATAAGGCCTCCAAGGAGAATGATTGGTATTTGGCATTTAAGGTAATTATCTTTTCAATTTATTTTTTTAAGAATAGATAAAAATTAAAATTTAATGTAATTCTACTGTGTTTTAATATTTTAACAAGGTGTGATAGCAAAACGCTTTGAGAAACTTTAATATTCTTTAGCATTTTTTTTAAATTACAGTTTAATAGCAGCTCAGAAATTTAGTAGATCCTTATTATGAGTGCAGACACGATGATCTTTGTCACTGTTCCTGAAACATAAATGATAAATAGCTGTTAAAGTTGAATACAACATTAAAGATTTGACTTTACTGTTTTTGAAGTAATTTCACAAATTTACAATATTCTAAATATCCCTATTTTACACATTTATAATGTGTACATGCCTTACTCTTCCATTAGATTATAATTTTTTGGAAGTCTGGAACTTTAATGGTTATATTCTGTGGTGTGCCCAGAAAGGCTCGTTGACGTGCATGCTTCTAATGCCTTCAAGGAGATAGTGCTATTTTCTTTTATTTAATATCTGTCTTCCTTACTAGTCTGTAAAAGTCATGGTTTTGTTAGTTCATACAAACCTGCACGGAATAGGTTCTCAGTAAATACTGGAAGAAATTAATGGTTAAAATGTTACTGGGAATGTGAGATTTATTCTTTAATCATAGAGGAAATAAGCATGTAGTAAGGAGGACAGGGCTCTGGGCTGTAGTTAGCAGTTTTCATTTCTTCTCCTTTGCTCTTTTCATTTCTCTGTTTGACCTTGATAAATTTCCCAACCTTTTCCTATATCTTTTTCTTCATAAACAGTAAAATTTGGAGGTTTTCTTTAAAAACTTTTTTATTATTATTAATTTAAAATTAGGAGGTTTTAAAGAAGCTTTCCCACTTGAAAGTCCTGTGAGTTTTTTCTTGTGCAGTTTAACGTACTATTTAAACATTTGATGTTGGTATTGCTTCAAATATAATATTTTCAATCTTCATTCCATATCCTCCTCCCCACCCCCCAATTTGTAAATGTAGACATTTACCGAAGATTATATCTGGGAGAATTTAGCATTCTACATTATGGAAATTCTGGGAATTTTCATTGCTACTATACTGAGAAAAGTGGATCTTTAAAAGTTTTAGCCTATGTCTTGAAAGATTTTAATAGAAAACTGAGGATACCACAAAATGGTATATTTTGTCTCATTCCTCACAGAACTCAATTAGTAACAACAAAAAAATGTGGAATCATAAGTTCAAATGATTACCATGATTATCAGTCTCTCACACCTTGTTCCTTTATATCATATTAGAATCCTGCAAAATGAATTCTTTTTAATTCCTTTTAGGTTAGGGGAAAAAAATGTTAAAATATGTATCTTTATCAGGTTAAAAAGGTGGCATCTTCATCTTGACATTTAAGAAATTCAGATCTAAAATTGTTAAAACTAATTTATTTTTACATTTTTTAGCTTATTGATTTTGTCGTAAAGTATTGGTGATACTTGAAATAGTTGATCTCCATGATTGATTTCTTCGTATGTTCAGATCAGAAAAGGACCTTGGATACCATCTAGTTTAGGATTACCAGTCGTATCATTTTCAAGGATTCCCAATTTTATTAGCAATTTTCTTATCTACTGGTTCACTTTTGAGAGTTTTTTAAAGGTGTCCTTTATAACCTGTGCATGTAATTCCAAAACATGTATGTGAAAATATGATGTTTACATTTATTATCAAATCAGTGCTTTTTTTAATTTGAATATCCAGTAATAATTTTCCATTTTACTTGGGATCCAAATTTTAGTCAACAATCCGTAGTTATAAGAGATTCAGAATCATATTGTGAAAAGATAAATTATTTTCATGGTTTTGATGCTAATGACATTTAAGAACTATTGATGGCTACTTGGTTGCTTAAGTTTGGCTGTCATTGTTCTTATTGGACTATTTGTGACTATATCATGTTTCATACCATGGTTATCGGTTGCCCCAGAATACCTCATATTAACAGCAACTTATCAGTTGGTCAGGTTGAAATATTTAGTGTCACCTGCTGACTTGTCTAGACAAAAGCAAAGAACTTGACCCTTTTTACAATAGAGATATTTAACCTTTTTGAAATATTGAAAATAGGTCAAGGATCCTTTATTTGGAAATCACCAATTTAGAACAATCTGTATTTTACACATAAATATACAGAGAGGTAACTTTTCAAGGTCAGTATTTAAGCTAATAATACTCCTCTCCTATATGGTATAGCTACGTAGTGATATCTGATATGTGCAACCAATGGATAGTTTGGCAAAGTGTAAAAATTTAAGCAAAGTATTGACAGGATTATTACTTTGGGTTCCTTAATGATTATGTATGTATAAATCTAGCTGCCATATTTCAAACCATAATTACTTATGATACCATTATTTTTAGATGTGCTCAAGTGTTCTGAAAATAATTGAAAAAGCAGAAAGGGTATTTTATAGAAAATTGATAATTATGGAATATATGGTTATAAGCAATTTTTTTTTTTTTTGTAAGTAAACATTTTGTTAATAAAATCTTCCAGGTTGGGTAATTCTTGTTCACTAGTAAAATTTTAAAGTACATTCAACAGTTTCTTAAACTTTTTCTTTGTTTTTGCTTAGGCTTCTCCAGGTAATCTTTCTCAGTTTGAAGACATTCTCTTTGGTAATAATGATATGTCAGCTTCCATTGGTGTTGTGGGTGTAAAAATGTCAACAGTTGATGGTCAAAGACAGGTTGGAGTTGGGTATGTTGACTCCATACAGAAGAAGCTAGGACTGTGTGAGTTCCCTGATAATGATCAGTTCTCCAATCTGGAGGCTCTTCTGATTCAGATTGGACCAAAGGAATGTGTTTTACCAGCAGGAGAGACTACTGGAGACGTGGGAAAACTGAGGCAGGTAAGAGAATAAAGTCTAGCTATAGAGGAGAAACCAAGCCTAGAAAGGCTCTTAATTAACATGATACTGTTTTCTTTAAGGGAAAAAAATTATTTAAAAGTAAAAAAAAAATTTTAATCTAATTACAGTAATGTTTTGTTTTGAGGGATGTCTTGTTGTTTATCTTTGACAGAAACTTTGTGTCTTTAATAGGACTTTAGAATAAGCTCTTTCTTATTTAAGACTCATTCTACCTCCGCTCATTCCTCCTCTCTCCCTCCATTCCTTCCTTCCAAAAGAGTTAACAGAATCCAGGCATAAAAGGTCTGAATCAAATCATAATTGATAAAAGGAATGCTTTCACAGTTCAGGGGGGGAAAAGAGGTGATTTAGGGCCTAAAAAAAATAAAACCGTTACCACGTTAGCATGGATATTTATCAAAAAAATAAGATGCAATTCTTCAGGATTATTTTTAATAGTTTGAGTGGAACTTCAGCCTCATTTTACTGA
This sequence comes from Pteropus vampyrus, assembly GCF_000151845.1. Taxonomy (NCBI): domain Eukaryota; kingdom Metazoa; phylum Chordata; class Mammalia; order Chiroptera; family Pteropodidae; genus Pteropus; species Pteropus vampyrus. Next base: position 1,790,764 of record NW_011888847.1, on the reverse strand, counting down.
TTCTTTTAACAAAATTCTGATTATGCCATTTGTATAAGTGTATGGTTTATTATTTAGATATTTCTTAAGGAGTCTTGCTTGTATTTCCTAAGGATTCTTTTGTTTTTTTTTTGTGGGCCTCAAATACCATAAGAACTGCTTGAGAGATAATAAATCAGCGATGGGCATTTTTAGCATAGGTAATATCTAAATAACTTTCTAAGACTATTATTTTAAGTTTAAGTTTTAATTATAAGTTTATACTATTGTGACTATTTTTTGAAAGCTTTATGTGAACATAATTTTAAATATTCATGAAAATTTAGTTTGTAGATTTTTAAAAATATGTGTTAATACATAATATGTTTTATCAATGTCTTGCATGTTGTGTAAAACTTTAAGGTGGGGTAGGAATTTGTTATCTGTTGTCACTTTATATTTGTCATTGTTATGGTTTTCTTAATGCTTTTCTCATTTTTTTTCCTCATAGTAATTTAAAATATTTTTTGTAAAATAGGTTATTCAAAGAGGAGGAATTCTTATCACAGAAAGAAAAAGAGCTGACTTTTCCACAAAAGATGTTTATCAGGACCTCAACCGGTTGTTGAAAGGCAAAAAAGGAGAACAGGTGAATAGTGTTGTCTTGCCGGAAATGGAGAATCAGGTATGTGGATTACAAATGTGAATTTATCTTAAGTTATAATAGTGACTTTTTAAGAATGATGTTCTGTCACATATATTTCAAACCTACACTGGAGATCACGGATATTAAGCTTACTTTATCCATAGTGAAGCTTGTGAAAAACTCAAGGAAATGACTAGAAAAATCTAAACATAACTTTAAATATAATTAATCATATTTACACAACATATATCCCTGGGGCGTGGAAGAGTTTTATGTGTTTCATGTTTCAAGTTTTATGTTGGTTTTATGTGAAAGAGTCTGATTACTGTCAGTTAAATATGTGAGATAGCATAGTGACTAGAGAGGGGAAAAGGCTTACCAAAGTTTTATCATGTACAAGCTGTAAATTACCTTTCTGAGAGGCAGTTTCATTATCTGTTAAATAAGACTAAAAATTCCTGTCTTAAGGATTGTCATGGAGATTAGGTAGTAATAAGGGTAGAAGTATATACAGCATATAATTGCATAAACAATTTGGTTCAAAATTGGCACTGGTTATATATGTTTAGTAGTAGAAATGAATATGCAAACAATATAACTGGGATTTTAGGTGTTTATAATTTATCTTATTCAACTCTTCAAGGTTGGTATGGCTTAAGAGATATTTTTATGGTAAAATATTGGAAACTTGACGAGATATTTGTGTGGGTTACCAAAATAAAATGAAAAATTCTATTGTATGTTTAAGACAACAGACTTCCTAATTTATAATTTTCAAAGTAGATTTCAAACTAGAATGAACTGAGGCTATTATGACTCATGATTTTGCAGTGATTGCTTATCAGTTAATAGTTTGATCCTTATAATTAGGTTTTTGTGTGATATAATCAGAAGCCAATATGGATGAGCAATAATTCCAGTATTAGAGAAATTTATCTTACTATTGAAAATCTGAAGAAGGTTTTAGGGTTACTGAAAAGTGTTTTTATTTGTACCTCCTGGTGACATAGGAAATTCTCATGACAACCTTATATATTTGGTAGAGTTTGGCAAGGTCAGCTACATTGCTATGTCATTAGTTAGGAAAAATACGTACATTTACACTGAATCTAGTATCAAGTATATTTTAATAAGTTTAATTTGTCATTGGGCTGTTAATTTGATATCCTGAGCTTCTTTTATGTTCAGTACAGGCAGGCATACCTCAGAGATACTGCAGGTTCAGTTCAGACCACCACAGTAAAGCAGATTTCTCAATAAAGCGAGCCATGAATTTTTTGGCTTCCCAGTGCATATAAAAGTTATTTTCACGCTATACTGTACACTATTAAGTATAATAGCATTATGTCTAAAAAAACAGAGTACATACCTTAATTAAAAATAACTGTATTGCTAAAATTCTAACCATCATGTGAGCCTTCAATGAGTCATAATCTTTTTGCTAGTGGAAGGTCTTGCCTCTATGTTGATAGCTGCTGACTATGGCTATGGCAGTTTCTTAAAATAACATAGTGAAGTTTGTCACATTCATTGACTTTTTCTTTCACAAACAGTTTCTCTGTACCATGTAATACTGTTTGATAGCGTTTTACCACAGTAGAACTTCTTTCAAAATTGGAGTATATCCTGTCAAACCCTGACACTTTATTGACAAGTTTATGTAATATTCAAAATCCTTTGTTGTCATTTCAACAATCTTCTCTTTGTTCATCTGTAAGAAGCAGTTCCTCCTCTGTTAAAAGTTTTATGAGATTGCAGCAATTCAGTCATATCTTCAGGCTCTGCTTCTTAGTTTTCTTGCTATTTCCACCACATCTGTAGTTACTGCCTTCATCGAAGTCTTGAACTTTTCAAAGTCAATCTTGAGGGTTGGAATCATCTTCTAAACTCCTGTTAATGTTGATATTTTCACCTCTTTCCATGAATTAGGAATGTTCTTAATGACATGTAGAATGGTGAATCCTTTCCAGAGGATTTTCAATTTACTTTGCCCAGATCCATCAGAGGAATCTATCCATGGCAGCGATAGCTTTAATAAATGTATTTCTTAGATAATAAGACTTGAAAGTTGAAATTACTCTTTGATCTGTGGGCTGCAGAATGGGTGTTGTGTTAGCAGGCATGAAACAACATTAATCTTGTCAGTATACTTCTGTCAGAGCTCTTGGATGGCCAGGTGCATTGTCAATGAATAATAACATTTTGAAAGGAGTCTTTTTTTCCTGAGCAGTAGGTCCCAATAGTGGGCTTAAAATACTCAGTAATCCATGTCGTAAATAGATGTGCTGTCATCTAGGCTTTGTTCCTTTTATAGAGCACAGGCAGAGTAGATTTAGAATAATTCTTAAGGGCCCTAGGATTTTTGGAATAAGCGAGCATTGGCTTCATTCAGCTTGGTCACCAGCCACTTCAGACCCTACCAAGAGAGTCAGTCTGTCCTGTGAAGCCAAGTATCGACTTCTCTCTAGCTATGAAACTCTTACGTGGACTCTTCTTCCAATATAAGGCTGTCTCATCTGCATTGAAAATTGGTTGTTTAGTGTGGTCACCTTCATTAATTAGCTAGATCTTCCAGAAAACTTGTTGCAGATTCTATATCAGCACTTGCTGCTTCACTTTGCACTTTTATGTTAAGGAGATGGCTTCTTTCCTTAAACCTCTGCTAGGTTCAGACTTTTCTTCTGCAGTTTCCTAACCTCTCTCAGCCTTTTGTAGACTTGAATTAGAGCCTTGCTTTGGATCAGGCTTTGGCTTAAGGGAATGTTGTGGCTGGTTTGTTCTGTCTAGACCACTAAAACTTTCTCCACATCAGCAGTAAGGCTGTTTAATTTTCTTATCATTCATGTGTTCACTGGAGTAGCACTTTCAATTTCCTTTGAGGGCTTTTTCTTTGCATTCACAACTTGGCTTAACTGTTAGGTGCAAGAGGCCTCAGTTTTCAGTCTGCCTTGGTTTTCGACATGCCTTCCTCACCAAGCTTAGTCATTTCTAACTTCTGATTTAAAGTGAAAGACATGTGACTCTTCCTTTCACTTGAACACCTAGAGACCACTGTAGGGCTATTTATTTATTTATTTATTTATTTATTAGAATTTATTAAGTTCTTTGGGGTAACATTGGTTAAGAACATTATAAGTATCCATGAAACAAAATAAGCACCTTAAAGACCCTTTTATGCTCCTTTAGTCATTACCCCCAACCCAGGATAACCCTGGTTCTTCTGACAATGTAGATTAGTTTATATTAATGGAATCATATAGTATATACTCTTTTGTGTCTGGTTTCTTTTTCAATATTATGTTTGTGAGATTTATCCATATTGTGCGTAGTTGTGGATTGTTTGTTCCTATATCTATTGTGTATTATTCCATAGAGTGAACATGGCAGACTATCCACTTTGCTGTTAATGAGCATTCAAGTATTTTTCACTTTTGGCTATTATAAACAGTGCTATTACAATAAATTTTCACTTTATGAAAATCCTTTTTTAATCTTAAGAGATTTAATTAAACTTTAATTTTTCTTGGTTTGGAAAGGAACAGCAAGGAAAATGATATGTTTGGAATTTATTTTTATTTTGCCATTTGTTTTAAAATCTCTAGAATTCTAATGATAGCAATCTTCCATTTTAAATTCTTAATCTTAGGTTGCAGTTTCATCATTGTCTGCAATAATCAAGTTTTTAGAACTCTTATCAGATGATTCAAACTTTGGACAGTTTGAATTGGCTACTTTTGACTTCAGCCAGTACATGAAATTGGATATTGCAGCAGTCAGAGCCCTTAACCTTTTCCAGGTAAAATAACAACAACAACAAAAACAAAAAGTACATGGATTAAAAATATTGAATGGTTAAAAAAATGATTTCTCCGATATATCCTGCAGAATCTTACTAAAGAGCTTAAATGTTTTGAAATATTATCCTTAGATAAGTAGTTCTGTATTATATTTTTCTAGTTGTAAGCTATATAAATAGTATTTGTCCTGGCTTTATTAATAATTTTTTATATTACAGCAGTTTTTAAAAATTACATCCTAATAAGTTTTATGTGTAAAACTGCAGTAATAATAAGTAGTTTTGGTTTGGGGAAAAATACACAGCAGAAAATACAGATTAACGGGTTGAAATTTTTATTTTTGGAAGAAATTTTATGCAAATTTCTCATTTAATTGTTGAAGAATATTAAGTGTTTTTGTTCCCAAAATTATTTTTATGGTATAGTAAGATTTTCACTAATGAGCATGCTATTCTGTTTTATTTTTTGTTTACTAGGGTTCTGTTGAAGATACCAGTGGATCTCAGTCTCTGACTGCATTGCTGAATAAATGCAAAACCCCTCAGGGGCAAAGACTGGTTAACCAGTGGATTAAGCAGCCTCTCATGGATAAGAGCAGAATAGAAGAGAGGTATATAACTAGTGTATACTTTTATTAGCTTTGATTATACCACTTATCTTAATACCTGTTTTTGCACCTATATTTTAGCATCTATCTGCGTGGAGAGCTATGTAGTAATAGAGTCTTAATGACTTAGATTGTTTAAGTAACTTATTTTCTTAATTATGCTATAAAAAAGTAAAACATTATTGGAGAGATGGCATGGGTGATGTTTCAGAGCATGAACTTGGGAGCCAGAGTATCTTGTTTCAGATTATGGCTTTGCCACTTATTATCTGTCCTCTTGGGCAAGCTAGTCAATCTCTGTGTCACAGTTTCTTCAGTTTTAAAATGACAGTAATAACATAAACAATTCATAGGGTCGTTATGAGGATTAGATGATTTAATATATGTAAAGTAATTTGAACAAGATCTGGTACATAGAAAGCACTCTTCGTTATTTTAGAAAGAATTTATTTAAGGCAGCTTAAACATATATTACAGAAAATATTTAAAATTTGGAAAATAAAAGAAAAAGTTATATAATCCTGCTACTCTAATATGATTAGCATTTGAGTATATTTTATTTTATCTTTATTTTTGATGAGTTTTAAAACATTTTATTTACTTATTTATTCATTCATTCATTCATTCATTCATTTATTTATATTTTTTATTTATTTTAGGCAAGACAACCCTTGGTTGACCTTACAGATTGCAAGGACCTTGTCAGTTTACAGTCCCTTATTTTTTTTATTTTTTACGCCTACAGCACCTGGTCTTCCTAGGTGGTCTCCCATCCAAGTATTAACCAGGCCCAACCCTGCTTAGCTTCCGAGATCAGATGGGATCGGGCTTGTTCAGGGTAGCATGGCTGTAGATGAGTTTTAAAACTTTTAAATGAAATATATACATAGGAGCACAAATCCTGAGTGTGTAACTTGATAGATTTTCACAAAGTGGCCATATCAGTGTAACAACACATAAGTCAAGAAACAACATAAATAGCATCGCAGAAATCCCCTCTTCACTCCAAGAGTAATCACAGATTAATTTTGCCTGCTTTTGAACTCTGTAAATGTCATGATCTTACATAGTAAATTCTTATGTTAACCAGTCTTTTCTAAAAATAGTTATAATCCTAATAGTTTTGTGCCCTAGTTTTCTTCCCAGTTTTGCTTATAAGTATTTTTTAGTATTGCTGTTTTATCTTCATATTCAGAAGTACGTAATTTTTTACTGATTGAATGCACTTTAAGTTTTCCAGTAATTAGGTTATTTCTAATGACCTAGTGTTTTCTATTTGGTAAGTTAAGATATTGCCAGAATGGGTAAAAGTTTCAATATTTTTATGGCTTTGATGTTGTCAAATCATTCAAGAAATTTGTTGAATACTTAGAGAACACTGATGGTATATAAGAGCAAAATAATCTCATGACCCTTTTGGAAGATGCCAGGCAAACATAAAGTAGTTGATCAGTGTTGTAAGACACTCTATAAATAATAAGCAAGGTAAGTGTTGATCCTATAGATTCCAAAAAGCTTTACCATAAAAGTGACTAAAGACGTTAGCAAATTGTGGGTATTCTGATATTTTATTGAAAATGCAGAAGTTGAAATGTTAAGGTAACTTTCTGAAGCCAAGTTTGTTGGGGAAGAAGAGTAGGATTTAGTGACTTAAATAGGAAGGATTAGATATTTGCAAGTAATTAAGGCAGTTTGTAATTTTTTAATTTTAATTATTTGAGTAACTAAGTACAATTCTAGCTGTCAATTCAGAACAGGAGTACTTATAGTGATAAGTTTGCTACCCTGGTCTCCCAGCTCCCCAGACCCTTTCCTCAGGGCCTCAGTGTTATACTGCAGCTCCAGGGACACTTTTCTTATCATACTCTATGTGAATCGCCACCACTGCCCTAGAAACAACCAGTCTTATCAGTTCATTTAGTATCCTCTCATGGAAAGTCTGGCTAAACAAGCAAAAATTTATGTCTCTTCTTTCATCTTTTAGTTGTTTTTTTTTTTTTTTTTTTTTAAAGAAATAGCAGGTAATGTAAATAAGTCTCAAGCTCTGGAAAGTTGGTTATATTTTTAACTTTGGGCTTGTGGGAACAGAGCAATTGTCAGTGGACGACGCCTTACGACTTAACAACTAGAGCATGTATGTATTTATATTAAGACCTTTTAGAAACCTGAGAAGTCACTTACATATTATTACCAGAGTAACAAATTATTTAGAAGGCAAGATACCAAATTAGATTTTCTGTTAGAGGGTAAATAAAAGTTACTTTAACATTACATAACAGTAATTTCCAAAATCTAGTGGTTTTACTAGATTTGTTAGAAATTACACTGGTGAGGATGGCTTTATGAGTCAGAAGATCTTTTTTGCACCTGTAGGATAAGATGATATATTTTCTCCTTTTTATCTTGGTGAGAATTTTCTTTCTTTTTCTTTTTTTAAAGCAAGTAGGAAGGCCTGTGGTTTTCAAGGCTAACTGCTGAAATTCCACAGTAGGAAGAAAAAGTTATATAATCCTTATGTAGGCTTTTGTTTGGGCAGTCTCTGTTTCTCAACTCTCACCTGCTGTGATACCTCATGTTGCCTTCCTGGGGTTTTCAGGGCAAATCTGTGATTTCTCTTAAGCATTTAGGAGTGATCTTTTTCAGGGTTACATGTCAAATCAAATTTTTCTGTTTCTTACTGTCATTATTGTTTCGAGGTGACTTTCCAGAAGAGAATATAGTGGAAATCTCTAAACCCTGAAACTGTGAGGAGTTAATTTTAAATTGAATTCCATTAAGGAAAGCAAAGAGTTTTCTATTTTTATTAGAGCAGATATAGGGACAGGTGTGACTAGATTTTTGAGTTTGGTGCATATATCTTATCAAGGACTATAGCCCAGTGATGGATTCAGGAATAATGATGAAAATGGGATTACAGCTGTCCCTCCATTTACACAGTGCTTTTATTATGCAAATTTTTTATACATGATAAATATTCCCCCCATTTACATGGACTTTTTATACGCGGTTTCCAATTACGTGGTCTCATTTAGGTGATTTTTTTTTTCATTTCCATTATTGGTGATTACTCTTTCTAAAAAACAGTAACTTAACTCAGCAATTTACAAAGAACTAATACTAATACACAATTATTAATGATCTTCCTGTTCATTGGATGGCAAATAAAAAAGTATAGGTGACTACTGATGTTTTTCGGGATTGGTTTTACAAATGTTTTGCTGTAGAAGCTGAAAATTATTTGAAGGAAAAATGTATTTTAAAATAATTCTACTTTTAGATAATGTATCTGATCATCCACACAATTTAGAACATCCATATATAAAAGTTGTATATTTGCCACCAAGTATAATTTCCTTAATCCAACCTATAGATCAAGGCATCATATCCACCTTTAAGATTAATTATATTAAACAGAGTTTTAGTGGTATTTTTAATAAACTTGAAAATAATGAATCACTTACAGCAGCCTGGAATAAATTCACAATTTAAGTTGTATCAAGAACATTGCTTTAGCTTTGAGTTCTACAAAGCCGTCGACTTTAAATGCTTATTGGAAAGCAGTATGGCCAGAAGTGATTGTACCAGGGAATATGGCTCCAAAAACTGAAAAGGGAATAACTGGCATTATTAATTTATTAAACACATTTCAAGAAGAAGGCTCTGACAATTTGAATGTAGGTATTGATGAATTACTAGTTGATCACGCATTAATTAATAATTAATTCACTTGATATCTGAAGCATATCCTGTCCATGAATATGGCAGTGATCTTGAACCAGTTTCATTCACTGCGGAAAATATTTACAGCTCTTCAATTGGCCACAAAAACTAGAAACTGCAGTTGTATTCATCCAAACATCCAGCAAGCCTTAAAATTTCTAACAAATTTTTTTAAATGTTATAGTGAATATCAAAGAATTTATGAAAACTTAGCAAAAGATGGGATTGGAAAAAGAGCATCCAAAAACATAAACATAAATAATAAAACCAAAGTGATACTTCCAAATATTTCGAGTGAAGCAGATAGTGACTTTCTGCCAATTAAAAAGAGAAGGTTGATAGCTTTAGATTATAGCGCAGACACTGACAACAAATAAAATTTATTTTGATTTTTCTGAATTTTCATTAGCATTTTTGGTGAAAATATGTGAAATATTTTTATGATTTATATTGGCTTATTTCTTTAGTACTTTTTTTCATACTGGTAGACTCTGCACAGTTTTCTTCCATGTAAAAAAAAAATGCGTGGAATGGGTGGATCATCTGCATAAATCGAGGGATGGACTTTTAAATAATTGTCAAGTGATTAGAAGGAAGGAGGGCGATAAGACTGGTATTTACTTTATTATGCTTGGCACTTTGCTAAGTATCTCATGTTTGTCACCTGTGATATGATTGGGGCTGGATTTAAAAGCCAGGCCATCCTTACCCAGAGCCCAGGCCCTTAATTGCTGTACTGTATTTGTTGCATCTATCGATTGTATTTAATTTTACCCAAATTGGATTTGGATTTTCATGAGAAACGAAATTCATTATTTTGGCTTTTATTTAAGTTACATCTGTGGAATCACTTTATCTGTTGCACTGCTCCTCTTTCCAGTCATTAAAGCCTGTTTGCACTGAGTCCACAAATACTTTTTAGCTAATGGCTTAAATACTTTTATCTCTACTGAGAATGTTGTTACGTTTTATGAGTGAGTTTCTAGGTATGTCCTCCTTTTTAGTACTTTATTAATCAAACTAGAAATTATAGTAAGAACTTTGTTCATATTACTTTTTTTCACTTGTTTTCTGATAGGTCCCAAGAGTCCTCATTGTCTGCAAATACTCTAGGACTGTTGCTTTTAATCTTGTAGGGTAGTTTTTTGTTTTTTGTGTGTGTGTGTGGTGTGTGTGTGTTTGGTTTTTTTTTTTGGTCTTTCCTTGGTAATTTTCCCACATTTTTTCAAAGAATTCTCTAAAGAACATTGAAAGTGTGTTACCATGTGAAATACTTCACTCTTATAAAATTGTTGATGAAATAATTTGCATATATTAAGTTTGGTATTCTTAGTGCCTTCTATTTTAAAGTCAAATTTATTTTTATTGTTTTAAATTCAAGCAAAAATTTTTTGCCTGGCATTTAGATTGGGTAAACAAATTACTGGACAGTTTTTGATGTTACCGTGACTGACTTTGGCAAAGCTTGACTAGATTTCAAGTGTTTTAAATTGGGGATAGGAGATGGTAAGATAGTAACATACTTTTTAAAAACGACAGCAAATGATGGCTGTTTTAATATGTGGCTAGATAATCAACATTCTGAATGAACTCATTTGGCATATAACTCCTGAACTCCTTTTAAAAGTCAACATTCAGGAGAACTCGGAGAAAATTCTCACCATTTGTGGAACGGTGAACCACAATCAGCCCTCAGTCCCACACTAAACAAATTAAGAGCATTATCAGATGGATGACACCATGCTAGGAACAGTCTGTTCTTTTTATTAGTTGTTTTGAGTTTTTTAAATTAAATATTGAATAACTACAATAAAATATTGCTTATGAAGTATGTAGAAGGTATAAAGAACGTTACCATTAACCTCTGTTATTTCTTATATACTCCTCCTTGATCTTCTTACTTTCTTTTCCCTTTGAGAAAGCACTATCCTGGATTTTATATTTTGCTCTTTTTTATAGCTTTATCACATATGTCTAGTGCATGTTGCATGTTTTTAGACTTTATCCTATGGACTAGTATTACATGTCTTTTACGACTTCTTTTTGATCTACCTCGTATTCATTGTAAATGTAATTCATTTTCATTGTTGAATATGTTCCATTAATATACCATAATTTCTAATATCATTTTACAGTTGGTAGACATTTGGGTGGTTTTCATTATTACTAACAATATGATTACTTTCTGTTGCTATTTTGCAGAAATTTAATTTTCATTTAGTTTACTAATATCTTAAGGAATGTTCACATCAGTGTTGAATGTATCTGGCTTATAATTTTCCTATTTTGCAATGACAACCTTAGGTTTTGCTATCAAGGTTATTCTTGCTTCAAAATAAGGTAGAGAGTGTTCCCTCCCTTTTTCATTTCTATAATCTGGAATAGTTTGTGTAACACTGGAATTACTCGTATTCTTGGTAGGTGGTGAGGTTTGCCTGTAAAACCATTTTAGTTTGGTTTTCTTTTTGAGAGAAGATTTCAAACTACTGACTTAGATTTTTAAACTATTATAGGGTTACATATTCAGTTTTCTTGTTTTTTATGTAAGTTTCTTTCTATATAAAATTTAATTTGATTAATGTAGCAGTCTTATTAGAAACATAAATCTCTAAATAAAAATACGGCTCCTGTAAATTTAGAGATCGTGGTGGTGCTTATGTGATAGTATATCATGCTTTTTGAGGCAGTGTACTCCTAGGGTCTCTAGACTTTCTTCCAGGTTATGTTATCCTTTCGTGCAAGGATATCTTTAGTTAGTAATTCATGTTTTGTGGAAACAGGTATGGAGGTCATACAGTGAGTGTAGTTTCTATGAAACAGTGAGATATTGCTCTGGCCTCTGAAGAACAGGAGGGTTTTCTGTCCATTGCTTTTCAACCACAAAGGTTGAAAACAGATGCCTCTGTGGAGACTTCTAAATCAAGCTTAGTGGAGACTTCTTTATTCTGGTCTCTAGGCTGATCTGCAAGCGTCTTTGAATTTCATTTGCCGTCCTATCCAGCTTGCACCACAGAGGCATCTGTTTTTTCCAGTGATTTCATGGGGACCATAGGATTTCTTGCTCCATTGGCCCTTTGTCATCTTGGCCTCTCTTTCCTTAGCTTTCTTTCCAATTAAATGTTGCTGGAGAAGGTCACGTAATGCTGATTGGACCCACTGTATTTTCAAGCTGTCTAGCTTTCATTGCTATGTGCTATTACTTTATAACATGACTTATTATAGTGACCAATCCAAAATTTTTTACTTTTTCCCGAAAGCCTTCAGCTGCCTCCTGCCTCTAAGTGATGATGTCCTCCTTAATCCTTACAATCTCAAAGTATATCTATGTTTTCAGTCTTTCACTCTTGACTCTTTCTCAGAAGAAGAAATAATGCTTTTTGTTTTCCAAAGCCAAGGGCCTTTCCATTTTACCTCTGATTATTGTTTTTTCCTATTCTCTGTTTCAGTTTTCTTTTCAGTGCATTCTCTGCTTTTCTCTTTTGAAGTCTTTACTTTTCCCTTCCAACTATTCTCTCTAGAATCCTCTCACTGTAAACCCTAATTATTCAGAATATAGGCAAATGAAATACCCCAAAATGAAGTTTCTCAGCTCCTATAGGAATTCCTTGCTTTCTTATTCATATCACATCTCATTGCATTTTGTATGTCATTGTTACTCAGCACTAACTGTAAGATGGAGCATGTCCTTGTCCTCCACTAGATTGAATATTCCTTGAAAGCATGTTCCTCTTTTATGCCTTTCCAAAATTTTATTTTAATCTTCTCAGACTTTGCAGATTATCTACTACTTAACGTATTAATAAATAAGTGGCTCTGATTGCATTAAACTATGTGAAGAACAGATAAGAGACTCAGAAACTTGTTATTGCAGGTCTTTAGGTACCACATTTGTTCTTAGCCATATCAATATGCTTTCATGAAATTCCAGTCAACTGTTTTTACAATGAGAGACCAGAAATGCTAGTTTTAAAGAAAGGACAGAATGTTGATTTTTAAAAGTACAAAAAAAATCCATTATTAATTTTATAATTTAATCTGTTGGAATTTTAGAGATTAACTGACCCAGAACATTTTGTATTCCAGTCATCTTGCAAATTTGTATATCAAATTGTATTTAGCTGAGTAATTTAATTGGGTAGAATTGACAGGTATACTATGTTATGCCAACAGTAACTTTAGTACTTCTAAAATTGTGATGTAAAAGTGGCATTGTCGTAGAAACAGCACAGCAATCTTTAAAAAAAAAAAAAAAAAAAGTCTGTTAGCCAGAACATAAACTGACACTGTAACTAATTCTGAAATGGCATACTGAATAGAGTTGTGAAACTAGCAATTTATTGGGCTTTAATAATGATAGCCAGACCAAAGACTGAGGGGGCTGTGTATATTGCCCTGTCCTATGTGTTTTAGAAGTTTTGTCCTTCTCTTGATGTTTTACTTTTTAATAAAGCTTATTAGAACTTTATACCCTTGCACAGTGTTAATTACTTATGATTCATTCTCTAGTCAGTTTGAGAGGGAACAGTGATAATATACTAGGAACAGGAAAGAAGCATATAATCTTGATCATAAATATCTTTTCTATGTATTTTTACCATTTACCTGAGAGTGTTCTGAAAACTTGAGATTTTAGGGAAAGAAGAAGAAGAAAGATAATGGGTAGGTCACCTAGCATCAGGTTTCATCCTTTCTTTATCCCTTACACCTCTCTTTCCTCTTTATCATGAGAACTCAGGAATTTCTTGTGATTGTTAGGACTCACACTTTTCTCAAACTGTTGTGTGCATAAGAACCTCTTGAGAAGCTTCACTGAAATTTCACAGCCGGGACCCTCCCCCAGAGACTCTGTGTTATTACCCACCTCCAGGTGATTTCGATGCTGATGATTTTGGGCCATACTTAGAGAACCCCAAGTAGAGACAGACTTAGCTAGGAAGGCACACATTTGCTTTTTTTTGCATTTTGTAACTTGGCTGCATCTGTCTCTCATTTTTGCTTTGTTTTTTTAAATGCCATAGAAATTTTTTCTGGAGCAGTAAATTTATTTATTCTCTATGTTTGTTTATAGCCCCAGTGACTGGTTCATAATACAAGCTTGGTAGCAGATTATTTTCCCAATAATTTGGCACTTGCCACAACAGGTGTGTCTGCTGCCAGCTGCCTAGATATTATCATGACATTCTATAGAGTTTTAGTTATTTTTCTCTTTATTTTCATCTTTTAAAAAGTGAATTTTTGATCAAGTTCTTTTAAACTTGTAGTTCCCAACCTGGGGCAGTTTTTCCCTCCAGATGACATTTGGCAGTATCTTAGAGACATTTTTGGTTGTCACACTGGAGAAAGTATAATAGTGGGCGAGAAGCCAAGGGTGCTGTTAAATACTACACAATATCTTCTTACGACAAAGACTTATGTAGTCCAAAATGTCAGTATTGCTAACATTGAGAAATAATTTGCTGGATGAATATTTTGATGATGCAGGAATTGTAAATGTTGATGGAGAGACCAATAAATAGTTAAAAGATTTAGAAAGCTGATTTGTTTTTTTTGCTTTATTCCTGTGTAACTTTAGGGTTAATTTACTGCATATAGTTTACAAATATAAGGGAAAGGTTGCTCATCTGATATCCTTTTGACCTTGTGTCCATGGCCATTTTCCCTACCTTTGATTGTTAAAATTGACCTTTTAGCTAATAACTTCAATAACATTTACAACATTGTTTTTCCTTTTTTGGTGGGGAGGGAGTCATTTTAATATTTTACAAGGAACAGATCAGCAGAACAAGATTATATCAGATAGCCCGTGTACAGTAGTTGCAGCTTATATACAACATTGTTTTTCAAACTGCAAGTTGTGACCCAGTAGTGGGTTGTGAAATTAATGTAGTGAGTGACAACCAGCATTTTTGAAAAGTTAAATATGAGAAAAATAAAATCACATATGGTAAGTGTTTTGTGACACCTATTTTCATTATATTTTGTAAGGGAGGAAAATTTCTCCTGCTACCCTTCTCCTGGGTTATCTGACTGGGGCCCTGTGGATTGGACTGACAAAAGACAGATTAACAAGAGAAAAACAAGTTTATGCTTACAAATAGGAAAACTCAGATGAGTAACTCCAGGGTTGGTTAAAACTTGGGCTTATGTAGCATTTTAGCAAAAGAACAATAAATTTTTAGAGAAGCTACAAGAAGAGGAAAAGGATTTTGAGTTTTAGGGATGCAAATTGTGGGAAGGCAAATATTTGGGGAAATAATGGTAAATAAAGCTTTGTTAGTAAAGTTTGTTATGTAGATTCTTCTGCTGCCATCTTCCAGCTGATAAGGGTCTAAAGTTGTCTGGGGAGTGGTTTACTTTTGTTTTTGCTGGTAAAGAAGGAAAGGGAGAGCACCTTTATAAATTTCTCTCCAGCTTTTATGCAAATAGGGAAAAGGCAAGGCAGAGAGCTTTTCTTTTTTCTGCTTCTTCTCAGTTATCTTCAATTGAAAACGGTCCTTAAGACGAAGTGGCTTATTTTGAGGTGGTATGTTCTGCCCCGTACAATATCTATGCATGCATGTGCTGGGTCATGATGTAAAAACAATCCTTGCTATGGATTACAGTGAAAAATAGCCATCAGTTCCGGTAAATTGCAAAAGCAATATGAGCTGCATGTTTTATAGTTCTTGAAATAAGCTAAGATTTTATTTGTTGACTTTGGGAAGCAACAAACTTATTTCAGTTTTTTAATTAGAAAATTTTGGCTTTGTCCTGTGAAGTAATTTTAGAATGTATGCTGAAAATTTATATGACCTCTGACAGAATAAGTATTGGATTTTTACAACCTTCTTAAATTTGTAATTCTGTTTCATTAAGATCATTATTTACATGTGTAGTATGTATCAGTAACAACAATGTGCCAGTAATAAAATTCTTCTAATTAAGAAATATCAGTTTGCTGAAAGGCAAACAAAATTGGCTATTATTTCAGTATCTTATGATGCTACTTAACTAAACATTAATTTAGTTATTAATTAATCAGAAACTGCTTATATTATAGTGTTACAGAACTTTTATTTCTATATAAAAGCTAACATTTCTGTAAAAAGCTAACATTTCAGAATAGGTTCAAGCTTCTTACTGGAATTTTTTAGTTGATTTAGTTGAGACTTATGTACCTAGTTGGCAGATTTTAATTTTATACTAAAATATTTGAGATTAATTCTAGTGTAATTTATTTCAGACTGAACTTAGTGGAAGCTTTTGTAGAAGATGCAGAATTGAGGCAGACTTTACAAGAAGATTTACTGCGTCGATTCCCAGATCTTAACCGACTTGCCAAGAAATTTCAAAGACAAGCAGCAAACTTACAAGATTGTTACCGACTATATCAGGGCATAAACCAACTCCCTAGTGTTATAAGTGCTCTGGGAAAATACGAAGGTAATAAAATGATTTTGTTTTTATTTTCCTTCACACTCTATAAAATTAGCAAATGTGCTGTCCTTATATAGCAAATGTGGTTCTGTTGATTCTAAGTTTTTCTAATAATAGGTTTGTATTGACCTATAGCTACATCACAGAGATCATGAGACAAGTTAGAATTTCTGCTTTTTAGAAATAAACACTAGGGTTACTGCATTTATTAATAGGTCTATTGCACTAATAGTGGGAGTTGAACAGGGTTCATTTGCTAAAGAAGACTCTCAAAATAAATGTTTACAAATCTACAGGAAAATGATACAGTCAGCAGCAGCAGGGAAGTAGGGATGTGCATGCCTCACAACAAGGGGGCCTGAGAGGTCAGGTGCAGGTTTCTCCCTAGTGTCCTTCCTTTTGAGAGGGCTGTGGTGAAATGCACTTTCTTAGATTAGGGACCACCGGCATGTGCAGAGCTCCTTGGAACCAGGGAGCCTAAAATGGAGTCTTGGCTGGACTTTTTAATATTTGTTTTACTGGCCTCATGGGCATATTCCTGTCCTATAACTAGCTTCTACAAGTAGAGCCCTCTGGGGTTCTCACTGACAGTGGATACAGATCCGCAGTCACAGTAAACAATGCTGAAAAGCTGAACAAACCACCCTGAATATCTTGGGACCAGTCATTACAAAACAACACAATCAGTATGTTTGTCGCCTTGACCAGTGTTTGTTGCTATGCAGGAACTTGTAGAAAACTGCACAGGCTAATTCCAGGCCTGCTGGAATTCACCTTTCCGGCACACCTGTGAAAGAAAGTTAAGAGAAAGAGTCTTTGTGCTCTCTAACAGGTTAAGTCAAAGTGAAATAAGTTATCAGAATTGAGTGAGCAAAGTCACATATCGTTAATAATGATAGTATTGGTAGGTAAAATCAACTTGCTTTGCAAGCATAGCTCTTAAGTGAACATAAATTTCTATAGCAGATATTTTAGTAATTGTAAAGTATATGTTTAATTATTGAGCATTTTAAGTTTCAGAGTTAAAGATCAGCATCCCTTAGAACTAACCTTAAAACAAACCTTTCAATATTATGCAAAAGCTTTATTCTTTTGCAGATAGACTTGAAGAAACAACGTTAGATGATAGAATATAAAATAAGTATAGATTTAATCTAAATTTAATGGTAACCTTTTATCTCATAGAATGTAAAAAGATAACTAAGTACTTATCTTCTCAAAGTACCATTGTATAAAAACTATTCCTGTTCTAGTCAAGGCTCCTCATTAGACTGATGAGACTTAAATGCCCTTGCATTTAGCTCCACCAAAGTAGAATTAAAGAAAATGAGTTTTTTTTTTTCTGTTTTCCCACTTCTTTAGTGTGGCTTAGGATACCATTTACCTTCTTTGTGCCTCGGTTTCCTGATCTTATAAATGAATGTCTTCTACTGCTATCTTTTCTGATTCCGTATCCTCCAGCCCTGTTTCAACAGTACCAACTGGAAACACCAGTATTAGGGTTACAATCAGGGTATAGTTATGGAGATTGGCTCTCTGATTCACTCCTAACCATTTACATTGGCTTTTTTGAACCTTTTTTCATATATCTTTTTCCTCACAGAGTAAATAAATATCCTTTTTTTCCCCTGAGAAAAGTACTGGCCTTGAATTGGAAACTCCCTTAATTTTCTGTCCTTCATGTCCCCACCCCACCCCTTTGCTTCTTATCTCCCACTTCCTTTTAATCTCTACTGGCTCTTTACCACAAAGTATTTTAAAAATAGTTCATATCTATCCTATTTTTAAAAAGGAATCTTTGTGCATGTGTCCTCTTCTTGGGCCACCTATATTTTTCTCTTTTTATTCCCAGGCAAATTTCCAAAGCCTGCACTGTTATCTTTCATTCACTCAACTCGCTTCTGGCCCTGACCACAGTACTGAGTTGGCATTTTCTAAGTGACTTACTTGTTCCTAAATCCAGCAAACATGGTCCATTTCCCATCTTAACCAGATTTCACTGCTGAATTTGACAATCTTTTTTTTCTTCAATTTTTTGAAATGTATTAACGTATAGCATATTTGTTTAAAGTGTACAGCATGATTTGATATATTTATTGTGAAATGATTACCACAAAACATTGTTAACATCCATCACCACACATGATTACAAATCTTTTTTCTTGTGATGAAAACTTTTAAGATCACTTTTAGCAGCTTTCAAATATACAGTACAGTATTTTTTTTTTAAAACTATAGTCACCATGCTGTATATTATGTCTTCAGGACTTATTCTTGTAATTAGAAGTTTATACCTTTTGACCACCCCCTGCCTCTGGCAACCACCAGTCTAGTCTGTTCTGTTTCTGTGAGTTTGGTTTTATTAGATTCCACATATGAGTAAGATCATACAGTATTCGATTTCCGTTATGTATATATCTATAGACACACACACACCACATGTTTTTTATTCATTTATCTGTCAATGGACACTTAAATTGTTTCTATTTCTGGGCTGTTGTATTTGTTTCCTTTGAATATATATATCTAGAAGTAGAATTGCTGGGTCACATTTTCCTATTTTTTGCCTCCTTCTTAAGAGATCACCCCACCTTGCCCCCGTTCTGTTTTTGGCCTTCTTTTCACTCAGTATCAGGAACTTCAGAGCTGGGGTTCTTGAGTGAATTCTTCGAAGTGTCCTGAAATTTTATGCAAAATTTTGTGTATACATATTTTTTCTGAGGAAAAGATCTGTAACTTTCATCAGATACCTCAAAGTATATGTAACCCTTGCGCGCCGCCCCCCTCCAAAAATAAAAAGGTAAGAAAGTGGTGCTCTGCAC
Source organism: Pteropus vampyrus (assembly GCF_000151845.1). Classification (NCBI taxonomy): domain Eukaryota; kingdom Metazoa; phylum Chordata; class Mammalia; order Chiroptera; family Pteropodidae; genus Pteropus; species Pteropus vampyrus. The sequence goes on along the minus strand of NW_011888847.1, from coordinate 1,771,798 downwards.
ATTCCTTGGGTAATCTTTCTCATTCCCTGGGGTAAACATGGAAGTTGGGAATTGGAGTTGAGAGTAGCTTGGCTCTCTTCCTCAACTTCCCTGAAAATATGTGGCCTAATATATTCGATTAGAGTTTTACAACATGTCAGGAATTCCTACTTTTTTTGGTGTAACACTTAAGTTATATAGATCTGTGAGAGATCATAACATTATCTAAATCAAGTGCTTCACATTACCAGTTTGGCAACTGATGTCCAGTTGAAGTCGCTTAGCCTAGAAAATATAGGAGGAACACCAGACCGTTCCAGATGTCATCGTGTTCATTTCTTTCAGTAACACGGAACATTGGAGACCCTAGGTGTATGCGCTCGTCATTGAGAACCTAACTGGCCTCTCTTGAGTTTTTTTAAAAAACAACAGAATGGAGTTTTGCACAGTTTAGCATAGCTCCTTAGTCTACTGATTTCATAAAGAAAGCCAAAAGAAGGATAATTTATGAAGAAAATAAATGGAACGTACTATCTTTAAAAGCAAAATCATGACTTAAAATTTAAAAAAATATATTAGTATACTACTAGAAATTGAGTATGTTCTCCTGACATTTTGTGGTGATTTTGGTTTTTTGAGTAACTCCACATTTAGTGATGTCTTAATGTTATTCCTGAAAATAATAAATTCATAGACAGCAGAGGGCAGCAACAGTACAGAAAGTAGATTTGTATTGAGTGATGAAAGCTCTGCTCTAACTCACCTTCTATCAGAAATAGCTGTTTGAAAAATACATTTGGCCTCCTTATTCCTCATTTCTTTTAAAAAGTTTAAGTAAATTGAAAAGTTGAGGGTCTACGGCCATGCAACCCTGAACAAGCCCGATCCCGTCTGACCTCGGAAGCTAAGCAGGGTCGAGTCTGATTAGTACTTGGATGGGAGACCATCTAGGAAGACCAGATAATGTAGGCGTAAAAAATTTAAAAAAATAAGGGATTGTAAACTAACAAGGTCCTTGCAATCTGTGAGGTCAACCAAGGGTTGCCTTGCCTAAAAAAAAAAAAAAATTGAGGTAAAACCTAAAATAATGGTATTATGGATTTAGGGCAAATTTCTGATAGTGCCTAAAACAACTCCTCTTTAAGTATGCATGTTATTTTATTGATGAATTTTATCGTAACAGCTTTCATACTAAGGTACATATAACTCTTCCCTCTCCCCTTACCTAATTAATCATATAGTGCTATTTAATATACTTCTTAAATACCCCATATTAGCTATTTTCCCTCCCCTGGTCTGTGCATCCCCCTCAGTGAACTCTTAATAATCTTATTGCTTATCTGATCATGTAATTTTTACCCACTTCAGTTTGGAACTCTTTGTTTCCCATAACCTGTAGGAAAGAGTCCTTCCTTTCCAGAGCTTGGCTGCTGCTTTCTGTTCAGCCTCCCTGACAGTACTTCACCTACACCTTCTGCCTCAGTACAGTAGTTCCAGTCTCCAGACATGCTGTGCCCTTTGATGCTTTCGTGCATGTTTTCCCCATCTTAAATGTTCTTTACTACCATGTCCACATGATGAACCCCTATGAATGTTTTCAAGATTAAGCTCAAATGTTACCCTTTTCATGAAGCTGTCTCATACAGAGCTGAAAGTTTCTTTCTCTGGTTTCTATAGCACATTGTGCTTATCTCCATTACTTTTTTAGCACTAAATAACATAGTAAGTTAATCTAATAAGTAATCACATTTTTAACTTGATTAGCTTTCTTCTAAATGGAAGATAATATAAAAGCAATTTATTTGGCATTTATGGAAAGGAATCTGCGTTACTAATTTAGTATTTAGTGATTTTTTTAAACTTTAGCCTGTGAAGTTGCTATTTAGAGTTGGTTGGAATTTGTATTTTGGAGATATTTTCTTTAAATTTCATCTTTATCAGTTTATAAAAGCAACATAAATTGTAGGTAGTTATTATACCTTCCAAAGATAATCATCATTAAAGATAATCATTTGTTATGTGTTGTTTCATTTTTTAAACAAAATTATATATAGTCAGTTCTGCTGTAACACTTTTTGAAAGCATGGATTCGTTCCAGTGTAATTGATATATGAGGGAACAATTTGAGCATGATGTAAATTTTGCATTGCTTATGTACAGTTTTATCTGTGGGAAACACTAGAAAATTGCATCCAGTTGAATTGAGCAATGTAGAAGGACAGAAACTGTGTACAGAGAAACATACACACGTTCACCTCAAATGTCAGGCAATGTCCACAATTCACTGTTATGAGCAGCCCTCATTCACATCTGGTGTTATAACTTTGAACCCTAATTCAGACAGCTCACCATTTCACAATAGCTCACAAACTGTAATCCTTCAGATGTCCACCTTCACAAGCAAACCTCAGGTCCTTTGGAAGATAAAATATAGTATTTATTATAATATTTATGTATTTCTTAACCACTTAGTTTAACGTGTGAAACTGCAATTGTTTTTATTACGTTTCTTTTTTACGTGTCACTGATGAAGTTTCCGAGTGTTGTGCACTCAGAAACTAACCAGTTTTCTCAAACTCTGATTTTTATTGCAGGTTTGCATAGTGCTGTGATTTTTTTTTTTTAGGGCTGCATACATTGCGTTGTAACAACTGGCCATATGCAAAAAATGTAATATAATATATTAGTGAGATAGATATGTCTGTAGTACTAATTGTCACTTGTTATAATTTAACCTCTATTGTTTGACATCGTTTAATTACTAAAAATTATTATTTATATTTAGCTAACATCTATTGTTATTTTACAGTTATGGGAGGTTATTATGCAGAAACTTTAAAGATTTGTGTAACTCCCTGCATTTTGATTTTGTTTTTTTCTGATAGCAGATTCCTAAAACTAGAATTTCTTGGCCATGCTATGCATTTTTTCTTTTAATAATAAAAGTAATAATGTAAAAATGCCAACGCCAAGTTTAACTCTAGAAGAGTAACCACTGTTATTTTTTGGTCCTTCTAGACTTTTCCTCTCTGGTCTGCATTTTAGTGGCAAGTATTGACAAAATATTTTTCCAGGGAAGTTGTACTAATTTTACAGTTCCAGTTATAAGTTTCGCAGGAAAATTTCTTACATTTTCACCAACATAGACTATTTGCTTTTTGTTATGGTGATTAGTACATTTTGTTGAAAATGTTTAGTGGGATCTGGGTGCAGGGTCATTTGAATGGAGTGACAGAGACACAGGGGTAAATATAACCATTCGCCCAAGAATATAATTGTAGTGTGAAAGTTTTTATCATTGAAGATGAAGATTGAAGATAGTGAAGGTGATGATCTAAGTTGTAATGGAAAGAGAAAAGACATTAAAATTATGCTCTATCAAAAAATAAGACAAGGTAATTGCTATAAGTGATGGGTGAGAGGAAGGAAGTATCTTAAAAAGTTGAGACTAACACAAGTGTAAAATGATACTCAGAAATGATGAATGGAACCAGAAGAAAAAGCATAGAAAAGTACTTTTTCGTTAGAATGACAATAGCAACAAAGGAAAAAGTATTATAGAGAAAGTATTACTTGCAGTTGGGGGAACGGGGGCAAGTGGCTGTGCTTAACAAAAAGGATGGATGTCAGTGACCAGAGAATCAAGAAAGAGAAGATGAGTGAAGGAAGAGGACAAGGGTGGTGAGGAAAGATGACAGGCCAATGCAGAGTGGCAGCGAAGGAAGAATAGAGATAGCCTTGTGTCGAAGGTCATTATTTAGAGCGATTGTACTATTTTGATGTTTTACTGTAATTTACCTGCACTTCTGTTGGTGTTTCTATTGTTGGTTTCTTTGCTAATTGGGTAATTTATTGGATCCAGCTTCATATTCGTGAGCATACTGTAAATTTTTGTTGATATCTTACCAGCCTTTTCCCTCTGCTTACATGGATTCTAAAAACCTTTTTTATAAGTATATTAAAAAGGTCAGATAAAGTTTAGTTATATTTAATAAAATGTGTAGATTGGAATTACTATTACAAAGAATTTGTGTAGGATTAGTCAAGGGAACATGGGCATAGAATAAATTGCTTATGTCTTTGGTAATTGAAACTCACATCCTTTACCTATTACCAAAATATTTAATAGAATAAAAAATGTTAATACTAACGTTATAATTAATTTAGACTTTAGCTTGATTTTCTCAGTCATATAAACTATTTAGAAATTCAGATTCAACATACCTGTGACTAGTACCAAGTCCTGGATCTGAGGTTAGTGTCAGGAGGGCATCTATAAGGTACTCATATCTGCTATCCAAAACTATTCTGTAGTTCATTTTCATTTTAGTGTTACTTGCTCATTTAACTTGATTAAAAAAAAAGTGTTTTTTTCCTAATTATTTTGCTAGTCATTTCCAGTTCTCAGTGATTTTAAATAAAATAAATGATTCGAGAGGACAGTTACCAATAATTTAAGTGCAGTTACAGACAATTTACCTAGCAACCTCAGCTTTGCCAAACAGGTCTAGGAAAGGCTTCTTTGAGGTGGGGAAATTGGGGGCCTGTGACATAGTTGGTGGCCACCTGGTGGATAAGACCAGGCATTTGAAGCACAGATGTCGAAAGGGGCCCAATAGTTTACAGATAAATGAAGCAGAATGGTGGACTGATTCTGATGAGCTAAGGAACTCAAGGTCTTAAGTAAAGTGGACTGCTGAGGGTTAGACCATATAATTGTCACCATATAGGAATTCTGACAGGATTTCCCATATGGTCTCTGTTTCGGTATCTAATCTGAATTCATTTCTCTAAACTCCTCTTTTAGAGTTCTCTGTCTCAGTAAATGGCCTCATTATTTACCCAATTGGCTAAGCCTTACAAATCAGCTTTTAATCCTTTCTTGCCCCTATTGAGATCACATTATAAATATTCTTCACCATGAACACCTTTCCATCCCTACTGTCAGTACCCGAGTTCAGGCTGCATTCGTTTCTTACTTGAACTGTCATCCTCCTGTTGTTCTTGCTGTCCCTTGTCTTGGTTCCCTCTAACCCATTCTCTTTGCTCCATTCAACTGTCTTTCTCAAATATAAATTAAACAAGTCATTAATCTGCTTAAAACTCTTCAGGGATTTTTTTTTTTCATTGCCTTTAGGATTAAAATTTAAACTGGTTTAGAAGGCCCCTCATAAATTGTTGCCCCTGCTTATCTCTGTATCCTTTCCCTCCTAGAACCCACTGCCTGTGTTTCTCAGGTTTTTTTGACTACAACTCATAATAAGAAATACATTTTCATTGTGACTAGTGCATACCCATGGATGTGTGTGTATACATATACACACTGTATATATAAAAACAAATAATTGCACAATAAATTGTATAAAACATACAAAACACTTCTGTGAACTTTGACACTTTTATTTACTGAAAAATACTAGTATTTACTAAATTAATTTTATGATGGAGGAAGGCCTTCACTTTGAAAAGACAAATTGTATTTGTTTTTGCATCAGTCCAAATGAACCTGCACATCCATCAGATATCACATATACTATATATTTTCTTCTCCAGACTCATACAGCTATCCCTACCTGTCCTACCTGGCTTTATTCTTATCTTTGAATTTCACTTTGGGAAAGCTTATCTTGTCCCTACATTTGGGTACACTCCTGTCCTGGTTATGTGTTTCCAAAGCACCCTGTATATCCCTGTTATTATACTTGCCACCCTTCTTTGTTATTACTTGTTGACTGTGTCATCTCTTAACGTATCCCCCAAAGAGTATGCAGCATGTACATAAGGAATAAATGAGTATTCCAGCCCAGATGCTACATTTTGTAGGCACTCAATAATATCTTTTAGGAGAATGAGGAAGTAGCACTTAATGTAGCGGAGAGAGAGTTAATGTGAGAAGGAAAACTGAAAATTAAGCAGCATAAGAATGGGAAATGACTTAATGATGAATGGTTGTGTCAGGATTTTAAGATGCTTTGTCTTCCCCTTGTTATTTAGGAGATTCTAAAAGCTCACAGTGTTCCGTATTTTAATACTTTATAGTCTCTGTACTGATAAAGGCAAAAATTAATTCTTTGTTTCTATCATAACAAGGGACTAGTATCCATAGGCTGTTACAAAAGATAAGGAAATAGAAGCAGAAATAGCAAGAAGGTTCAACAAACATTGGAGTGTTCAACCATGTTCCTGACATTGCTGGTTGCTGAGGCTGTGATAAGGCACCAAAACAGTCTCATCTTTGCCTATAAATAGCAAGGGAAACAGACATAAAACAAGTTACTACACAAAAATAGAATTTTGAAAAGTCGACATATAATTGACTTAACATTAGTTTCAGGTGTACAACATAATGATGTGATATTTATATATGTTGTGATATGATCACAATAGTCTAGTTAACATCCATCACCATACTGAATTACAAAAATTTTTTTCTTGTGATGAGAACTTTTAAGATTTGCTCTCAACAATTTTCAAATATACAATACAGTATTAACCAGTTACCATGCTGTACATTGCATCTTCCAAAAATATAATTTTGAGAGATGTTATAAAAAGAAAATTCTGATGTGGTATATCAAGAAAGTGCAACATTTTATTTTTTGATAATGCATGTGCCAAAATAGTTTTCATTGGTGTTCCGCCACTTGGAAATTAACCTTTTTAAATTCACTAAAGATGGTCTCCTTAGTATTTCTCTCAGTTTATGAATAAGACACGAACATAGGTAAGATGGAGAAAATAACCCCCAGAATTAGTGTTGTTATACCAGTTAAGGTTTAGATTGAGAAGCTGCTCTGGGCAGCATTCCAGGACTATATTTTAATGAACCATTTATTCTCAATAGGTTTATGGGCTTTCAGTTTATCCTGAAATACGTTATAATTTTTATCTTAGTAAATGATGATGAAACATTTAACAGTGATTGAATTATGCTCTAGGTTGTTATAGATAAAGTACTTAACGCTTATTGACCTAAACGCTGCAGCAGTTGGTGAGGCACACAGCAGCATTCTTAAAAAATGAAATCTTTAAGGAGTTATAAATGAATCTGGGGGGTAACAGTGAATCTGGAGTTCTTAGAAAAATTATGTAGTGGTTAGATTTCTTGGCATTTCACATTTTAATGCCTTTATGAAGTTAACCGTTGTTTTCCTGTGCAATCTTTGATATCCTTGCTGGTGGATGAGTGCGGTGTGTATCAACACTAATTAATGACCAGTGATTGATTTGCTCCCTTCCTTCGTGAAGTAATCCATTTAACAGATAGTTACCAATGGCATTGTGCTAGTAGGTCCAGTGGTGGATGTGACTTACAAGGTCCTTGCTCTTATGGAGGTTATGAAACAGTGGAAAGGTAGAGGGATACAAACAATAAAGAAATGAACAAGTATTTCAGATAGTAATAAGTACTGTAAAGGAAGCAGAATATATTGACGTGATACAGTGACTTGTCTGGGAGCCAAGGAGATACTAGGTCTGGTGGTTAAGAAATTCCCCTTTAAGGAATCGCTGTCTAAGGTGAAATTTGAATGATGAGAAGGAGCCTGCTGTTAAGACCTGTGGGGAAGGTTTATGGCCATGCTACCCTTAAGCCCAATCCCGTCTGATTTTGGAAACTAAGCAGAGTCAAGCCTGGTTAGTACTTGGATGGGAGACCACCTAGGAAGACCA
>NW_011888847.1:1721959-1764098 GCF_000151845.1 Pteropus vampyrus | reverse complement strand
AAGTAATAATGTAAAAATGCCAACGCCAAGTTTAACTCTAGAAGAGTAACCACTGTTATTTTTTGGTCCTTCTAGACTTTTCCCCTCTGGTCTGCATTTTAGTGGCAAGTATTGACAAAATATTTTTCCAGGGAAGTTGTACTAATTTTACAGTTCCAGTTATAAGTTTCACAGGAAAATTTCTTACATTTTCACCAACATAGACTATTTGCTTTTTGTTATGGTGATTAGTACATTTTGTTGAAAATGTTTAGTGGGATCTGGGTGCAGGGTCATTTGAATGGAGTGACAGAGACACAGGGGTAAATATAACCATTCGCCCAAGAATATAATTGTAGTGTGAAAGTTTTTATCATTGAAGATGAAGATTGAAGATAGTGAAGGTGATGATCTAAGTTGTAATGGAAAGAGAAAAGACATTAAAATTATGCTCTATCAAAAAATAAGACAAGGTAATTGCTATAAGTGATGGGTGAGAGGAAGGAAGTATCTTAAAAAGTTGAGACTAACACAAGTGTAAAATGATACTCAGAAATGATGAATGGAACCAGAAGAAAAAGCATAGAAAAGTACTTTTTCGTTAGAATGACAATAGCAACAAAGGAAAAAGTATTATAGAGAAAGTATTACTTGCAGTTGGGGGAACGGGGGCAAGTGGCTGTGCTTAACAAAAAGGATGGATGTCAGTGACCAGAGAATCAAGAAAGAGAAGATGAGTGAAGGAAGAGGACAAGGGTGGTGAGGAAAGATGACAGGCCAATGCAGAGTGGCAGCGAAGGAAGAATAGAGATAGCCTTGTGTCGAAGGTCATTATTTAGAGCGATTGTACTATTTTGATGTTTTACTGTAATTTACCTGCACTTCTGTTGGTGTTTCTATTGTTGGTTTCTTTGCTAATTGGGTAATTTATTGGATCCAGCTTCATATTCGTGAGCATACTGTAAATTTTTGTTGATATCTTACCAGCCTTTTCCCTCTGCTTACATGGATTCTAAAAACCTTTTTTATAAGTATATTAAAAAGGTCAGATAAAGTTTAGTTATATTTAATAAAATGTGTAGATTGGAATTACTATTACAAAGAATTTGTGTAGGATTAGTCAAGGGAACATGGGCATAGAATAAATTGCTTATGTCTTTGGTAATTGAAACTCACATCCTTTACCTATTACCAAAATATTTAATAGAATAAAAAATGTTAATACTAACGTTATAATTAATTTAGACTTTAGCTTGATTTTCTCAGTCATATAAACTATTTAGAAATTCAGATTCAACATACCTGTGACTAGTACCAAGTCCTGGATCTGAGGTTAGTGTCAGGAGGGCATCTATAAGGTACTCATATCTGCTATCCAAAACTATTCTGTAGTTCATTTTCATTTTAGTGTTACTTGCTCATTTAACTTGATTAAAAAAAAAGTGTTTTTTTCCTAATTATTTTGCTAGTCATTTCCAGTTCTCAGTGATTTTAAATAAAATAAATGATTCGAGAGGACAGTTACCAATAATTTAAGTGCAGTTACAGACAATTTACCTAGCAACCTCAGCTTTGCCAAACAGGTCTAGGAAAGGCTTCTTTGAGGTGGGGAAATTGGGGGCCTGTGACATAGTTGGTGGCCACCTGGTGGATAAGACCAGGCATTTGAAGCACAGATGTCGAAAGGGGCCCAATAGTTTACAGATAAATGAAGCAGAATGGTGGACTGATTCTGATGAGCTAAGGAACTCAAGGTCTTAAGTAAAGTGGACTGCTGAGGGTTAGACCATATAATTGTCACCATATAGGAATTCTGACAGGATTTCCCATATGGTCTCTGTTTCGGTATCTAATCTGAATTCATTTCTCTAAACTCCTCTTTTAGAGTTCTCTGTCTCAGTAAATGGCCTCATTATTTACCCAATTGGCTAAGCCTTACAAATCAGCTTTTAATCCTTTCTTGCCCCTATTGAGATCACATTATAAATATTCTTCACCATGAACACCTTTCCATCCCTACTGTCAGTACCCGAGTTCAGGCTGCATTCGTTTCTTACTTGAACTGTCATCCTCCTGTTGTTCTTGCTGTCCCTTGTCTTGGTTCCCTCTAACCCATTCTCTTTGCTCCATTCAACTGTCTTTCTCAAATATAAATTAAACAAGTCATTAATCTGCTTAAAACTCTTCAGGGATTTTTTTTTTTCATTGCCTTTAGGATTAAAATTTAAACTGGTTTAGAAGGCCCCTCATAAATTGTTGCCCCTGCTTATCTCTGTATCCTTTCCCTCCTAGAACCCACTGCCTGTGTTTCTCAGGTTTTTTTGACTACAACTCATAATAAGAAATACATTTTCATTGTGACTAGTGCATACCCATGGATGTGTGTGTATACATATACACACTGTATATATAAAAACAAATAATTGCACAATAAATTGTATAAAACATACAAAACACTTCTGTGAACTTTGACACTTTTATTTACTGAAAAATACTAGTATTTACTAAATTAATTTTATGATGGAGGAAGGCCTTCACTTTGAAAAGACAAATTGTATTTGTTTTTGCATCAGTCCAAATGAACCTGCACATCCATCAGATATCACATATACTATATATTTTCTTCTCCAGACTCATACAGCTATCCCTACCTGTCCTACCTGGCTTTATTCTTATCTTTGAATTTCACTTTGGGAAAGCTTATCTTGTCCCTACATTTGGGTACACTCCTGTCCTGGTTATGTGTTTCCAAAGCACCCTGTATATCCCTGTTATTATACTTGCCACCCTTCTTTGTTATTACTTGTTGACTGTGTCATCTCTTAACGTATCCCCCAAAGAGTATGCAGCATGTACATAAGGAATAAATGAGTATTCCAGCCCAGATGCTACATTTTGTAGGCACTCAATAATATCTTTTAGGAGAATGAGGAAGTAGCACTTAATGTAGCGGAGAGAGAGTTAATGTGAGAAGGAAAACTGAAAATTAAGCAGCATAAGAATGGGAAATGACTTAATGATGAATGGTTGTGTCAGGATTTTAAGATGCTTTGTCTTCCCCTTGTTATTTAGGAGATTCTAAAAGCTCACAGTGTTCCGTATTTTAATACTTTATAGTCTCTGTACTGATAAAGGCAAAAATTAATTCTTTGTTTCTATCATAACAAGGGACTAGTATCCATAGGCTGTTACAAAAGATAAGGAAATAGAAGCAGAAATAGCAAGAAGGTTCAACAAACATTGGAGTGTTCAACCATGTTCCTGACATTGCTGGTTGCTGAGGCTGTGATAAGGCACCAAAACAGTCTCATCTTTGCCTATAAATAGCAAGGGAAACAGACATAAAACAAGTTACTACACAAAAATAGAATTTTGAAAAGTCGACATATAATTGACTTAACATTAGTTTCAGGTGTACAACATAATGATGTGATATTTATATATGTTGTGATATGATCACAATAGTCTAGTTAACATCCATCACCATACTGAATTACAAAAATTTTTTTCTTGTGATGAGAACTTTTAAGATTTGCTCTCAACAATTTTCAAATATACAATACAGTATTAACCAGTTACCATGCTGTACATTGCATCTTCCAAAAATATAATTTTGAGAGATGTTATAAAAAGAAAATTCTGATGTGGTATATCAAGAAAGTGCAACATTTTATTTTTTGATAATGCATGTGCCAAAATAGTTTTCATTGGTGTTCCGCCACTTGGAAATTAACCTTTTTAAATTCACTAAAGATGGTCTCCTTAGTATTTCTCTCAGTTTATGAATAAGACACGAACATAGGTAAGATGGAGAAAATAACCCCCAGAATTAGTGTTGTTATACCAGTTAAGGTTTAGATTGAGAAGCTGCTCTGGGCAGCATTCCAGGACTATATTTTAATGAACCATTTATTCTCAATAGGTTTATGGGCTTTCAGTTTATCCTGAAATACGTTATAATTTTTATCTTAGTAAATGATGATGAAACATTTAACAGTGATTGAATTATGCTCTAGGTTGTTATAGATAAAGTACTTAACGCTTATTGACCTAAACGCTGCAGCAGTTGGTGAGGCACACAGCAGCATTCTTAAAAAATGAAATCTTTAAGGAGTTATAAATGAATCTGGGGGGTAACAGTGAATCTGGAGTTCTTAGAAAAATTATGTAGTGGTTAGATTTCTTGGCATTTCACATTTTAATGCCTTTATGAAGTTAACCGTTGTTTTCCTGTGCAATCTTTGATATCCTTGCTGGTGGATGAGTGCGGTGTGTATCAACACTAATTAATGACCAGTGATTGATTTGCTCCCTTCCTTCGTGAAGTAATCCATTTAACAGATAGTTACCAATGGCATTGTGCTAGTAGGTCCAGTGGTGGATGTGACTTACAAGGTCCTTGCTCTTATGGAGGTTATGAAACAGTGGAAAGGTAGAGGGATACAAACAATAAAGAAATGAACAAGTATTTCAGATAGTAATAAGTACTGTAAAGGAAGCAGAATATATTGACGTGATACAGTGACTTGTCTGGGAGCCAAGGAGATACTAGGTCTGGTGGTTAAGAAATTCCCCTTTAAGGAATCGCTGTCTAAGGTGAAATTTGAATGATGAGAAGGAGCCTGCTGTTAAGACCTGTGGGGAAGGTTTATGGCCATGCTACCCTTAAGCCCAATCCCGTCTGATTTTGGAAACTAAGCAGAGTCAAGCCTGGTTAGTACTTGGATGGGAGACCACCTAGGAAGACCAGGTGCTGTAGGCATAAAAAGTAAAATTAAAAAATAAAGGATTGTAAGCTAACAAGGTCCTTGCAATCTGTGAGATCAACCAAGGGTTGCCTCACCTAAAAAAAAAAAAAAAGAGAGAGATCTGTTGGGGAGGCTAGTGGGACCAGCTAGTGCAAGTACTGAAGGCTGGCATGTGGGCTTGACTTGAAGGAGTGAAGGAAAGCTAGGGTGGTCAAGCGTAGACATAGAGAATAAGGGCGATGCTGGTAGGAGTTGAGACCAGAGAGGCAAGGCCTGTCTGAGGTTTTTAACTTTTTTTGTGCCGTGGACCCTTTTGGCTTCTAATGAGGCTTGTGAACACCTTCTCAGAATGGTGTTTTTAAATGCATAAAATAAAACATCAAGAGTTACAAAGGAAACCAATTTTATTGAAATACATTTATAAATATAAAGCAAATTCTTGATAAATTTGTCCTTTTTATTGACACATTAAATAACATGATCTGAATGGAGTTCTACTAACTTTAATTTTGAACTCATAATTTGTTTAGATGGTACTTCGTTATCTCCAAAGACTATGATATGAAAATATATCTAGGTTATTGATTGTTGACAAAGACACAGTTACTGCAGTACTAGTTTATTGCCTACATTAATAATAGAAGTAAGTGCTAGAGTTCAGTTAGAGGTTAGGGAAAATGGAGAAATTTACCTCTATGTTTATGTACTACTCTGAATTCAGGTGTCTGTGGTCCTTGGGTTAAGGGTAAGACCCCGGGGTAGATCATGTAGGGCTTCTAGGCTGAAGTAACTAGTGAAGAATGGAGTTTATCAAAACCCAGTTGGTGCCTATCAGTTGATGAAGGGATAAATAATGTGGTATATCCATACAATGGAATATTATTTGTCAATAAGAAGGAATGAAGTACTGATGCATGGTGGTACAACATACATGAATGGACTTTGAAAACATTATAAAAGAAAGCTGTCACAGTATCATATGATCCGTTTATAGGAAATGTTGAGAATAGGCAAAACTATAGATACAGAAAGTGGACTAGTGGTTGCCTAGGCTTGCAGGAGGGGCGAGAGGTTGGAGACAAATGGAAAGTTACTGCTCATGAGTACAGAGTTCATTGTTCCTGTTGGGAGCGATGACTGTGTTCTAATAAATAGACTGTGGCGATGGTTGTACAAATCTTGGATATACCTAAAACCACTGAAATTGAAAATGGGGAATTTGCGGGTATGTGAATTATAGCCCAATAAAGCTGTTATTTTTAATTTTACAAACATAATCAATTGGAAAAAAAAAAGGAATTGGCAACTGGGACCAGTACACATTACAAAGAAGGAAAAGAATTTAAGATGCTAATGAAAGCTTGTGGGTAAGGATCGAGTGGATGAGTGCAGAAGGGGCTTTATGGTATCTGAGAAGAGCTGTAGCAAGGTGTGCCAGTGTGTGAGGGGTTAGAGGACATGTTGAGGATAAGCTCTGAAGCTTATAGTAGGTAGTTCTGTAGTAATGCCACATGTGTATTCTTGGGAAACCTTACCTTTAAAGTCATGTGATAGACATAACAGAGCTTATAATAAAAATAGGGTTAAGGTAGACCTCAAAATACATGAATTTTTTTAAAGGAAGCATTAACAAACTTTAAGAAAAACAGCAGCTTATGTAAATCTCCATTGCATTTGCATCCAGCACCAGCATTAGATGAGCCTTTACAACCTTAAAGTCCAGGGCTCTCGTTTCCTCCTTTGAGGGCATTTGCTTCTAATAAAGGTCAGTTTCATCAAAATAAAAAATCTGAACCAGGGTATAGAATTCAATCAAAGAAATTATTACACACTTGTAAATGTTTTTGCATATCTTAACATATTGGAAAACGCAGTGGTCATTAAGCCAGCTACTCTTGAGGTCTACGTATAAGCTTACTCTTTAATTTTGTGAAAGTTTGCTCTTGATCACTTCAAAGCATGAGTGGCCTGGAGAAAAATATTTATGAACCATTGTACCTCTGTGTTTTGCTGTCATCATTTCCCTATTTACCAATAGCATATGAGCTAATTCAGAGTAAAGAACGAGGCGTAGCACAACAGACATTAGGTGGGCAAAGTGTTGTTTCTAGACTGTCTAAATGATGTTTCACACATATGTACTGTTTTCTAAATATGTGTAGATGCTGTTGTGATTAATAATAAAATGAATTCTTATAAGACTTTTGTTGACTTCATAGTATTTTTTCATCATTTTCTCAATCAAGAGCTACTGATATTTTTGGAAGAGGTTGGGAACTGTTGCTTAAGAGTGAAATGCAGAATGTTAGAGGTCACTCACAGAATTCTTCTAAGGGAATTTATTAGAGATCAGAAAAAAAATCCTGCAATATAACAATAATACATGGTAACTGTTGGGCTTCTGTTAAGTGTCTAGCACTATATTAAGTGTTGTGTATAGTTATCTCATTTGTTCGTCTTCTGGGTAGCTATTGTTATTACTCTCATAGTAATAGACAAGGGAAAAGGGACTCAGAGTAACACACTCCAGATCACAAAAGCCAGGAGGTAGCAGAGCTGGCCAGCCCTCAGGCTTTGACTCATGTCTTTCACACTGTAGACTTTGTTACTTCACTTAATCCTTACATAATTCCCCATTGTGTACTCTTAAATAGCATCAAGCAAAGTTCCAGTGTAAATACTTTGATTTAATCTGCTAACTGGAGCACCGTAGTAGTATTAATGGAAATTAGGAATGATATAAGGTAAGTTAGAGGTGTTTTATTTTCATGACTTTAAATTATTAAATCTACAAAGAAATGTAGTTTATTTAGTAATAATTAATATCACATCTCTGCATCTCTAGTACTCCTTATGAGGGAGATTACGGGCAGATAGGAGAGGCAGTGTTTTAAAAGGAAGCTTTGGGTCCCAGATCTTCTCCCTTTCTTTTAAATAACTACTAAACACATTTGAATTAAAATACCTGTGTAAATAGTAACTTTGGAGACCTGCTGTGCTATTTGTGCTTTTGGATCAAGTGATGCTCATTACCTCAGTCAAATATTTATGATTGTAGTTTTGTGTTTTTAAAAATAAGACCTATTTATTTATATTTTTTATTTCTTTTAGGAAAACATCAGACGTTGTTGTTGGCAGTTTTTGTGACTCCTTTTGTTGATCTTCGTTCTGATTTCTCCAAGTTTCAGGAAATGATAGAAACAACTTTAGATATGGATCAGGTATGCAATATACTTTTTAATTCAAACAGCAGGATATTTTTTTAAAAGTGAAGGCATATCAGAAAACTAGATTTTTCTTTTTAGTATTTAATTTTGGCACTTTTTTGGCTTCACATTTTCTTTTTTTTAATTAAGTTTATTGGGGTAACATTGGTTAATATAATTATATAATTTTCAGGTGTATATTATAATTTGACATCTGTATATTCTATTGTGTGCTTACCACCCAAAGTCCAGTTTCCTTCAACTGCCATACATTTGATCCCCTTTACCCACTTCACTCTCTCCTACCTGCTCTGTATTTGACCCCCTTTACCACGTCTACCACCCCCCTCCTCCCCTACCCCATTCCCTCTGTTAACCACTAGTCTGTAGTCCACGGCTGTGAGTCTCTGTTTGTTTTTCCTGTTCATTTGTTGCTTTTAGGTTTATATCCCACATATAAGTGATATCATGTGATTTCACCTTTTTCTGTCTGGCTTATTTTGCTTAGCATGATTATCTCGAGGTCCATTCATGTCGCAAATGGCAGTATTTCATCTCTTCTTATAGCCAAATAATATTCCATTGTATATATATACCACAACTTCCTTAGCCAACCATCTATCATACGGCACTTTGGTTGCTTCCATGTCCTGTCCACTGTGAATAATGCTACTGTGAACATCGGTGTGCAAATATCTTTTCGGATATGGGTTTTCAAGACCTTGGGGTAAATAGCCAATAGAGGGATTGCTGGATCATATGGTAGATCAATTCTTAGTTTTTTGAGAAACTTCCATTCTGTTTTCCATACTGGCTGTACCAATTTGCAGTCCCACCAGCAGTGTATGAGGGTTCCTTTTTCTCTGCATCCTCTCCAGCATTTATTATTACTTGTCTTGTTGATTAACCTTGGCACTTTTGTGAGATACCTTTGAGATAGTGGATGTCAGATTAAATGATAGATGGGAAAGATTTTTTTAAAAAAATAACAATCATTTCAGTGGATGAAAATTAAGAAATATTAAAAGAGAAGTGAATATTGGGCATAACTGGCCCAGTTAAAGGAAATCTCATGAATAAAAGATTTCACATATGCAAGCCGGGTTATATTTTGTTTAATTCCAAGAGAGAAGGGAAATTATAGGCACTGGAAAAGGGAAGAGAGGATAGAGGTAAATACGGAACACAGGAAAAGACAACTTTTCTTTTGTTTACTTTCCACATAGAGAGTAAGGGAAAGGGGGCTAGAGTATATGTATATCTCCTAAATATTTGTTGATATAACTAGAAAGTGAACCATGTCTTTAAATACTGTTTTGTTCCAAATTTCTTGTTAGTTGAGAAGAACACTTGGGGTTTAACTGATTTATATCCTCAGGTCTCTAATTTACAGATAAATTTATATATAAATATAAAGCAAGAATAGTTTCTGAAGTAAGTTGAAAATATCCTCTGAAAGTGAATTTGAAAGCAAAATTTATGAAATAGTAAATTTTTTGGTGTCTGTTTAAAGGTTGTTTATAGAACAAATTTAATATGGGGCCATTGAATGTAGTAGTATTATTAAATTATGTGACTTTCAAAATATTTCGAAAAATTTCCATTTTAAGGTTCTTGATAAAATATGATCAGGTAGGGACTATATACTCACATTCATATTAAGGTAATAGTTTGGCTTGCTAATTGTTAGATTCTTTGCATTCTTCTTAACAACTAAATTTGAGTTAACATTTGTCCTATGGGATGTTGAGTTACTTTGTTTTTAGTGGATTATTAACTAAGGCATAAAGAAGTTAAACCTCATTTATTCTGTATTTGGATTTTATTTTATTTATTGTTTTATTTATTTTTAGGCAAAGCGAGCTCACAGATTGCAAGGACCTTGTCAGTTTACAATTCTTTATTTATTTGTTTGTTTGTTTATTCATTTATTCATTCATTTATTTATGCATGCACCTGGTTTTCCTAGGTGGTCTCCCTAAGTGGTCTCCCATCCAAGTACTAACCAGGCCTGACCCTGCTTAGCTTCTGAGATCAGATGGGATCGGGCTTGTTCATGGTGGCATGGCCGTAAACTATATTTGGGTTTTAGAATTGCACGAGTGTGTATATATAGGTATAAATGCTTCACTTTTCTGGTAATATTTTGTAGTAATAGGGCAACCTTCCGTTTACTTGTAGGTTAAGCAACCAAAAAACTTGAATTGTTCGCCGCTTGTTTAAGAGGACTTTCATTTTAGCTATTGTTTTCTTTGTAATGTTACTATTAGTGGAATAATTTTGAGTACACAACTTTCAGATCAATGGGAGGCAGAAATACTGGTTCATCAGACATCTGGACACTGAAACCATCACCACCTCCCTGTATCTGAGGGTGTGGCCTTATCTGTGATTGGGCAGAGTTGGATATTTGTAAACATTTCTTTAAATGAAAGCATGTAAAGGTGTAGTTTTTAATGGTTAACAAAAACCGACTAACATAAGGAGGTAAGACTGCAAGAATTGAGCCTTTCAGTGTCACTGCAGCTGTACACACTTAACAACTTGGAAGCCAGGCAGAGTTCTGCTAAAATGCTGCAGTTGCTTTTATCCTTTGTTCTTTATTCTTACAGCTTGCTATTTCCTCCCCTTGATATTGTGGCTCTCAAGCTAAGCATTGTATTAGTGTCACCTGATGGTCTTGTTAATACAAATGTCTGGGCTCCATCCCCAGAATCAGATTCTTAGAAGTCTGGAGTAAGGCTGGAGAATTTGTATTTCTAACATGTGCTCCAGTGGTGCTGCTTGTCTGGGGACCGCACTTTGAGAACTACTTGCTTGATAAATTAGGAGTGCAATCGAAAATGAGTTTTGATTTTTCTTCCTAAGAGTTTGTTGCCTACCTGAAATACTGCACTCTTGAGCAACCACTGGGCAATATCTGGCCAAAAATTGGTTTATATAGTTAAGCATATTTAAGAGTTTTTAAAAATGTGTAACCCCTCTATCAGTGTATAGAGTCTCTATTAACGATGCCCCTGGAGCTGTCTTTTTATCTGGGACATCACATTCACACATTCACAACCTGCCTAAAAGATGCCCTGCCTTTGAGGATCACCCTTTTCTCCCTCTCTACCACTTATAGACAACAAAGGCTGTCTTCCTGCAATAAATAGTTTGTTTTTATTATGCATAGGATATTAGCCACTATTATAATTTTAAAAAGACAGCAGGATGATAAAATCTTGTATCCTTTTATTTTATATTATATCTTTTCATTTCTTTCCTTCCTGTCTCCCTCTTTCCCTCCCTTCCTGTCATTCAATATTTTGACTGTATAGATCCGACCTTTGGGATATATATCTGCTTGACAGCAAGTAAACCAAACTTTCCCTCACAAATGCTAATGTACCATTAGTGACTTAATGAGTTCCCATATTTAGTTTTCATTTAGTTTGCTTGTGGGTAGTTTTTCAAAATGATATTTAAAATACTAGAATATAAATTTTAAGTTTTTCTTTATTGATACTTTTCTACTTATAGTATTATAACAAATGATACAATAAAGCATAGAGATAAAAGTGACCATTGTTAATATTTCTTCTCTTTTTTCAGATGAACAATGTTAACAGCCTCCATCTTCCAACTCCATTAACTCCACTAACTTAACCCTATTGTAGGTTAAGGATTTTTTATTTGACACAAATATGTTAAATAAGAATTTACTGTATTGTAAAATAGTAGTAAGTATTCTTGAATGGTGCTGTGGGTTTAGAGTGTAAATGTCTGGGTAGAGTTTGGATTTTAGGAAGGTAAGCAGTGTAATTAGATGCATATAGACTGGAAAAGAAGAGGTAATTTGTCCTAATTTTATTGCTGTCACTTTAGATATGACAAGCCTCAATTTCTTAATCTGAAAGTAGAACATTGAGTAATTAACTTTGTAGGGGAGGAAAAACTTCTACTCTCTTAGGTTCAGTTTGGGGGCCTGTGAATTAAACTAACAAAAAATAAATAGATTAATAAAGGAACAGACAGATTTTTGAGTTCACAGAAAAGTGTTACTCCAGGAGGCTGTTAGAGTTTAAGGCTTTATGGTGTCTTAATAGGGGAAGAAAGGGTACGGACAGGAAAGCAAATAATTTTTAGGAAAGGTAAATGAGCCTTTTGGAAAATAGATGGGAGATAGGATAGCTTTGACTTTCCTGGTTACAAAACTCCCTGGGAGAGGATTTATGACAGTTCTTTTGGGAGGCTCTACTCAAAGGCAGATAAGAGAGTTCAGAAACAAAGTCTATTCTCAAATGCTTTCATCTCAAATTAATTTTTATTCTGCAGTGGCATATTGTGGGCCCTTCACTGTTAAGTACCATGAGAGTTGTTGTGGATTTCCTTTTTTTTTCTGAGTAAGACTGAGGTTGAAATCAGGACTCTATTTGTCAGATAATCTAAAACTCGGGTATATCAGGGGCATGAAATTAAAAGTCTTGAGATAGGATAGGCTTTGTTTAGAGCTGCTTGACCCGGCAGCTCATTGACCCAGCAGCTCAGTGCTGTCATCCAAAGGACCTAATTCTTTATCTGTTCTATCTTTTGTGATTTTAACTTCAGCCTAAGGCTGATCCCTCATTTGGCTCTAGGATGGCTACCTTCCAATAGCAATTCTTAAAATATTCCACGTAAGAGTCCTGTACTTTGTCTTGATGGAGGACCATTTAAGCAGTGATTGTGGCCCCAGAATTAGATAGTGATGATTGGCCTAAGATAAACAGGTTTGGGTTATCCCTGTAGTTGGAGATAATGAAAAGGGAGCGGGGCGGGATTAACTGTTGTGTAGCTCACCAGCAGTGTCTACTAAGATACTGCCCTGTAACTATAGGCTTTCGTGTTTTATGTTATGATATTGCCTTTTAAAAATCAGATTCCTAGTTAAAACTTGTTCTAGATTCTCTAGGGAGCTGACCTAGTATATAATATCTTCTTTATTGTCAGTTATAAACCTTTAAACTTGTCTCAGGTCATAAGGTGAAGTCAGCCCTTCACTGTCATTGTAGATATTTGTAATGAATTTAGGCATTTAAATTACATGACTCAGAACCACTTTGAGGAAATCCCAAGAGAATGTCAATTGTTTCATGATTTCTGAAAGCTTCACTCATGTTTTCCAGCTGTGCACTTAGGCATTCATGTAATGAAGGGAGCGGTCATTTACAAGAGTGGTTGGCTTAATATTTTTTCCTAGACTTAGCTTTATGCATTATACTTCAGGTGCTTTTGTGGCTGCTTTTCATAAATCTTACAGAAAGATTTTCTGTTTTTGAAGTAAATGTAGATCAAAACCCATTCCAAGATAGGGTTCAAAAAAAAGCAATGATTTTTTTCACAAAAATGTAAAAAGTTTCAGTTACATTGGATGATACGGTGAGATTAAATTTTTAAGCTTTTCTATATAGTATTTGGACCATTTTATCTTTGAATAATAGTTTTCACACACACTTATTGATTGATATTTTACCTATTATTGGAAAAGTAGTAGCTTTAGATAAATTTTTATTGAAAATACTGGTACAGAAAAGATTAAAAGTTTTTAAAAACTGCAATGCATGATTCTGATAAAACTATATCAGTATTGTATGAATATATGTAAGTTGTAAAGATAATATACAATAAATGCTTTAAAATGTTCTTAGAGATGAAAAAATGCAAAAAAAGGAAGGATTTGTACTTTTCCACCTAGAA
The DNA here is from genome assembly GCF_000151845.1 of Pteropus vampyrus. Classification (NCBI taxonomy): domain Eukaryota; kingdom Metazoa; phylum Chordata; class Mammalia; order Chiroptera; family Pteropodidae; genus Pteropus; species Pteropus vampyrus. Next base: position 1,750,447 of record NW_011888847.1, on the reverse strand, counting down.
TTAACTCTCAAAACATGTCGACAGTTTTGCTTATAGTTACCCCTTTAAAAGATAAATAAATAAATAAAACACTGGTGTAAAATTGGTATCTATATAAAGCTTTTAAACAATGCAGAAAAATAGATGAAATTTTAAAATATCTCCCAGAGGTAACTATTAACATTTAGTCTGTTTTCAAGTATGGGCAATATTGAGGGTTTCGAGGACAGGTGTTGAAATTTTGTGCTTTTGTTTCTTACAATTTAGTATTTTCCCAAAGTGCCAATAGTATCCTCATTGAAAGACAGCTAATGATTTTTTTATGGTTATATACAGACAGATGAATACATTAATTGAAAAAAGGAGCTTATACTATATAGATATTACTTTTAATTTTGAAAAGATTCAACTTAATGTTTTTTAGTGTAACAAAAAGAAATTTGGAAGGAATTGCTGAGCTTCAAGTGAATGCTTTTCACAAGAAAGAGAAAATAAAAGATAGGTTAAAGAAACTAAATTAGAAAAAATATTAAGAGATTGGAAATTTGTTTGAATGAAACGTTTCAATTTTGGACAGTATTAATTCCCTGCTATGAAAGTTGAGCACTAACCACACTCATTTATGTGCTTCTACCTCTCCTCATACTTCTTGGTTTTTTAATGGTTCTATTTTTACATTGTCCAGGTCTAAAATATGCACAATATGTCTGTAGGTATAATTCCAATTTCCAGGGTTGTTTAATGATTATATGTAAATGGATTCAGTGCTCGCTAGCAGTTCTTTTACCATAGCTTCTTCATTCCTGGGTTTAAAATTTTTTATTACACTTTTATTTGGCTAGGTTTGTTTTTCGGATGATTTTGTTTTTTTAAAGTTGATAGATATTATAGTCTTGGAATTATTTCATGTTTGATAAGAGTACCCGGCTTTTAGTTTTATTTTTGAGCAATCTTTATCTACAGTTTTGCTAAACTTAGAGGGTGATGCACCACAATCCTCTGACATCCGATATTAATGAAATATCTGTTATCACTTTGATTTACCACTACCCCTCCCCACTCCACATTCCAGGTGATTAACTTTTTCTGCCTGGATGCCTGAAGAATTCTTTATACTTCTTCTCTTTCCTTCACTCCTTTGCCCTTTTCCCTTCTTTATCTGTTCCCACTTTCATCTTCCCCTGTCCTCTGGCTAGTTCCTTCAGCCTTTACCCGCTTTCCACCCTTTTTCCTTCCTTCTCCCATTTTCCTTCCTTTTACATCCTTTTCCCCACTGATTTCTTCACTCACTCCTCCTTTTTGAGGTATTGAAAGTTTTAAAATTTTTGGTTATAAAATACTTGTCATGTAATTACTGATATAATTAACATTTGTATATTCACGACAGAGTCCTATTTGTACCCATCCCTGTACAGAAATATATGCTATCCTGAAGTTGATGTTTATTATTATTTTCCTATGTTTCATTACTATAATATGTACTATTGGTTATTTCTAAACTTTATAACTAATGTCCTATCACTATGTTGATTAAAATTGCATTTAATTTAATAATTAGGGGAAAATCTATCATTATGACATTGAGTCTGTCTTTCCAGTGTTACCATTTTTTTAAATTGAAGTGAATTTACATAACATAAAATTAACCATTTTAAAATGTAATATTCACTGGCATTTAGTACATTCACAATGCTGTGCAACCATCAACTGTCTAGTTCCAAAATATTTTTATTGCCACCAGAATAAAAATTCAAATTCGTTAGCAGTCAGTCCCCTTGCCCTATTTTCCCCAGATGCTGGCAACCACTACTAATCTGTTGTCTCCATGGACTTCAGTTCATTTATTTTTCTTACCAGTGGAAGCATATAATATATGGCCTTTTGTGACTGACTTCTTTTATTTAGAATAATGTGTTTGAGGTTTATCCACAATGTTGCATGTATCAGTGCTTCATTCCCTTTTATGGCTCAATAATCCATAGTATGGATTTATCACATTTTGTTTATTCACTTGTTGATGGACATTTAGATTGTTTTATCTTTTGGTTATTATGACTGCTGCTCCTATGAACAGTTATGTACAAATATTACCTTATCTTCATTCCAGCCAGTGGGAGAGGACAAAAGAGGAGAGGAGGACACATTCTGGAAATGGCACACATTATTTCTGCACACATTTTGGCTAGAATTTAGTCATGCCCACACCTAGCTGCAAGGGAAGCTGCAAAATGTATTCTTTGTTCTCAGTTATGTGTCCTCTGAAAATGTGTCCATTCCTTCACTGTAGAGGAGGAGATAATAGAAATGGCCAACAACGAACAGTTTTTTCACTGCTAACACAGATAGCAGACATTTGAAATCTAAACCCCAGTGAAGGGAGGCTTTTAGTTGCATGTTGTCAGGGATTCTACCCCGCCAACCCCTTTTCCCAGGGACCCAGGCTGATAGAGGCAGATTTCTCTCTTGTTTCTGTTTGTTATGAGGTAGGTTTGTAAAATGACCCCTTGGCCTGGCTTTATTCTGGGGACTGTCCACTTTGCAGGAGCTCAGACTTCTGATTTTCTTCAACTATACATTTATTTTGAGAGAGGAGCTTATAGTTTATCTAGTATTTCTAGGAGCTTTTTTAAAAAAAATAAATAGTGTCCTCCATATTTATTTCTCTTCTCTAATTAATTTAATCTCCAACTTTCATGTGAATTCTCTGATTATATTGTCTTCCTATTATATCAGTACAGGTAGTTTGATTCAGGAACATCTCTTCTTTGCTTTGTTTTATTTATTTTGTATTTTAATGATATTGTTAGGACCTAAATTCCATTCCTCATTCTTTTTATCTTTTTTCTTGATTTCATTATCCCATTTTGTAGTTCCAAGCCTGAGTTTATTTTGTTCTATCTTCTTTGTGGAGTCCGATGTAATGAGTATGTTGGGTGGTATATTTTATTATCTCAGATTGTTCAGGAAGAGTGATGTATTGCTGAAGGATACTCAGTTTGGTATGTGACCCTTATTTATTCTGGTAAGTTAGAGCCTAGACATTCACTTTCCCTTGTTTTGCTCAGGTCTCCGCAGCAGTGTTTTCAAAACAGTATTCCCCCACCCAAAGAAGGAAAATGTGAAGATACTCATTCAACTTTCTTCTCTCTAGATTTGGAATTATTAGTGAGAGTTCTTGGGGTTTTGTTGATTCACCAACGGGTTTCTGGAAGGTGGAGATGAGGATAGGAACTTGGCCTGGCTCTCTCACACTTTTCTTAAATTCATCGGAAGAGGCACATTCAGTAGCTGTCCATTCCCTACTGTAGCACTATTTTTTTCCCTGGAATTATCATAAGTCTTGGTTCTTATTTCTAGACCGTCTTCATTGTCTGTTTAAGTAGCTGTCTAGTATTCTGTTGATGTACCATTGTGCAAATTTTGCGCTGTTTTATTATTCTGGGTTTTGCTATAACAAATACATCTGCAGAGGTTTTATTCATTCCTGTGTTGATTTGCTTCTTTGGCATTATTTCCTTAATTTGAATTCCTAGGACTAGAATTGCTCTGTCAAATAGCATAACAAATATCTGAGTCTTGTTGTTTATTGCCTTTTTTTTTTTAAGGTTATACCAACTTAGATTCCCACCAGAAATGAATGAGTATACTAATTTCACTATAGCCTCATTGATATTTGGTGGTGGGGTTTTTTCCCCCCCCTTAAAAAAATGGCTATAGAATAATATCAAAGTTGCTTAAATATTCATATCTTTTTTTATTATGGCGCTTTACCATTTTCCTTTGGGTTCATTTACCACCTGTTTTCTCATCTGTGAGTTGTATGTTTCTGTATTTGCCCATTTAATAACCTTCTGTTTTTCTTTTACATGCAAACAAGTGCTGTTATAAAAGAAAATATTAAACTTTATATTTTGCAAAGCTTTTATTATTTTTTTACAAATGTTTCATCTTTTAAAAAGTTAGATTTAACCCAAAACTTAAATTTTAATATATTACCTATTTTTTCATTTTGTTGATTTAAATTGAGAAAGTTATTTGATAAAAGTTTTATTTTCTTTCGTTGCTAGCTTTCTGTAATTTGATTTTAACTCCTTATTCTTTTGGTGGTCACATATGGTATGTGTAGGTATGCTCTGATTAAGTGGATAGTAATTGGGAATATATATATCAGTCCTACTTACTGAGTTTTTAAAAATCTCTTTGTTTTAGAAAACTTTTTTATATTATGCTTTTATATATAATTCTTTTTAACAGTTATTAATATCCGTAAAGATAGGCTTTATTCTTTTTAAAAAATATTCTTTCAGAATTTCGTGTGTTTAAGTTTTAGTCATTTTTTTTAAAGCAATTCCTATTGGAGAGTCACTAGGAACATCTTAATATTTGATTGTTTTCTCCTTTCATAGTTTACCTCTTCACTTATCAATTATTTTAAATCTTCTAATAAGCATATATCTTTATAAAAGTTCTGTATAAGTAAAAGTTTATTTCTAAATATTTTGTGTATATTTTTACTATTGTAAGTGAGGTCTATTTTTTATTATGATTTCTTGCTGGTTATTACTGGTAAATTTAAGGAAACAAAGTACTTAAGAATATGTTTTTAAATTTTGAGATTTTGATGAACTTTCAGTTTGAAGAAATACAATTCTGTAGTTTTTTTTTTTAGAAGTGACTTTGAGAATAAAATGGATCCTTGGTTTAGGCAAAAACTACACATTCTGTTATAGGCTTTGAATGTCGAACATTGTTCTGTAATGTTTAGGAAAAAATGTTTTGAACATTGTTTAGGAGAAAATGTAAATAAAAATAATGGATGTTATTAGTATCATTTACTACTAGCACTGTGTGATCATGAATAATTTTTGTACATCTAGAACTCTAAGCTCCTAATAAACAGAACTTTAGATCTCTTAGTAAATAGTAACTCTTGATAATTGTGGCTGAGTAACTTATGGATATTGAATCATTTAGCATAAGACAGTGAAATTTAAGTAAAAGAAAATACTTGCTTCATGACTTCTATCTTTACCCATTATTTATAAAATTTAGCCACTCTTTGGTCTGCCTGTAGGTGGAAAACCATGAATTCCTTGTAAAACCTTCATTTGATCCTAATCTGAGTGAATTAAGAGAAATAATGGATGATTTAGAAAAGAAGATGCAATCAACATTAATAAGTACAGCAAGAGATCTAGGTAAGAATTGGCTGTTGGAAGTCTGAATAATTCTTTTAGTATAATATAGTATGGTATAATATTTCTACATAGTGTCCATACTGGTGCCAAAATTAAATTTCTGGAAGACAGTTGATCATGTCACTTCTTTGTTTAAAGTACCAGTCTTTTTTCCTATAGAATAAAGTTTTAAACACTAAATAGTCAACATACAGGGTACTTTACATTCAGAGCCTCTCCTCACCTTTCAGACTCATCTCTTACTAATTGCCCCCAACCCCAGGATGACTGCCAAACACATCACCCAACAGGCCCTTGCATCCTATCTTTTAAATAAGACCTGTTTTATATGTCACCTCTTCTATAAGCCTAATTCTACTAGTACTAGATAATTAATTTGGCTTTGGGGGTTCCCAAACATTTCATTAATTCAAGTTTTTTATAATGTCTGCTTTCCATGCCAAGTTATTAATTCTCTAATAGTCTCACTCTATTTACACTGTTCTGTTTTATTCTGAATTTGTAAACTTCTTTGTTCTGAGCATCTCTCACATGTGTGTTGAATGAATAAATGAATCTTAGCATTAGAACTAGAAGACCCCTCACAGCAGTAGTACTTAAACTTTTGGAGAATCCGATGAAAGTTATGGATCCTCTTCCCAGAAATATGCCTTTATCTCCATATTAAGCATGCACTTAGTCTCTATATAGAGTCCACATATGGACTAGATCCTAGATTTAAGAACCTTTGCTTCTGAAGTATATTAAAATTTACCCTCCTCACATCATGGCTCCGTATGGTCTTTCTCCTGTCAAGTGAAGTCTGTCTTTAGTTGTTTGCTGCTACTAACGTTTGATAGCCACACTTCAGCATATTTGTAGATACTATTCTTCTAGTTTGTGGTCTAAAGATCATATTCATGAGTGAGATTAAGGGGAGAAAACAGACTTACAAAACTCAAAAATCTTTGTTGATTAAGTCTAGCTGATCAATCATTGCATATTTTGTGAAGTTGCTTACACTTAACAAGATATGTGTCCTCGTTTTTCTAGAGTTTTATTGTTAGAGTCTCAACTTCTTTGGAAACTGTATTTGTGCACTTTAATTTGCTCTGTCTTCCAGAGAAATGTTCTGGTTAACTAAAGCCTCGTGCAGAACTCCTCAAGGGCAGGGGCTGTATCTTGTTCACCCTCATGCCCCCAGCATCTAGAACAGCATGCGCGTTCTGTCCACTGATGATTTTCTGCAGCCTTGCATGGGGTTACCCAGAACGCGCTTCCGCATCAGAAGCTCACATTGATAAGGGAGTTTAAGGATTTTATAGATAGCCTTAATTCATGTAGAAAAAACTACATGAATTAAGTGAAGTGAAATAGGGTTTGTATCTTGCCTTGTTAGATAATACTGATAGTTTCCAGTATGCTATCATGTAATAAAAGTATATTTTTCACTCTTGGATTTAATTATTTTAAACATTTACATGGAAAAATGACTATGGATATCTGTGACAGACTTCCTTTCTTTCTTTTTTTTTCTTCCCTGATCATGAAGGCTTGGATTCTGGCAAACAGATTAAATTGGATTCCAACTCACAGTTTGGATATTACTTTCGTGTAACGTGTAAGGAAGAAAAAGTCCTTCGTAACAATAAAAACTTCAGTACAGTTGATATTCAGAAGAATGGTGTTAAATTTACCAATAGGTTTGTAAGTTTGTATTATATTGTTAAGCCTTCAATAAGTAGTTGTATACAACTAAATTATTCTCTGATGAAATGTGAATGTTCTATGAGAAGGAAGTTTTATCTTATTTATTGTTAATTGATATAAGGCATAAAGTAAGATTGAAGCTTTGCTTTCTTACAGGAGGCTAGTCAGGTGTCCCATCATCACTTGTTAAATAATCTCTGTCTTAATCACTGACCAAAGTGGCACTTTGGGTCTGTTTTTAAGATTATTTTTTTCAGCTGCCTCTCTCACTGTTCTTTTGTCAATCTGAAATTGATTGTATTAATTTTATTTTATATTATGTTTCCATATTTATTATAGTTCCTCCTCACATCTCTACTTCAGTTATTTTCACATATTTATTTTTTCTAAGAATATCATGTAAAATATCATGTAAATATCATGTAAAAAAATCATGTAAATATCATGTAAAAACATTTTTTTATCATGTAAAAACATTCTTTTGGTATAGTAAGTAGCTGAATAAATTAGTTTAGGGAGACATCTACCAGCCTTAATGAGACCACTCATTGGATTACAGCTTTATGAAAAATCATGTTCCCTGTTGAAAAAAATCTTACCCAGTTTTTTCCTGCCTTTTTCCTTGCTGATGTTAGGAAGTTCCTGCGGCAGATTATTCATAGGCAAATAATAATTATTTTAATATGAGTCTTCTGTGACTTGGCGAGGAGGGCATTTATCCTCTGTACTGTACTGGAACTTATGGCTGGCCTTATTCCCACCTCTCCTGAATATTCCCAGTATTTTACAGGTAGCTTTTGTATGTATGGTCCCCATTTATCCTTTTATTTAAAAGTATTTTGAGTGTTATGTGCAGACATTATTCTGGGTATTCAGACACCCCAGTAATGAGAACAGTCTGTTTTCTTTGTTCCTCATAGTATAGTAGTTCTCTGAAATAAATAGGTTGGGTATATTTCTCTCATTTTTTAGGTGAAGAAACTGAAACTCCCAATTCCCCAGGATTAGACAACCAGTAATGCTAGATATTCAGACCTAGATCTTCTGTTGCCAAATTCATAATCATTTTTCTACCACACTATATCCCTGATTCAAGAAGTACAGCATATATATTTTGGCTTAGATAAGATAGAACTTTCTGGGTGTTAGAATCATCTTTGAATCACCCATTTGTTAGTTGCAGCATGTATAAAAAAGATTAAATTGAATGACAGTGATTTCAAAAATGAAAATTTTATTTATTGATTTTTTCCAGCAGATCAAATGCTTGCTTTGTATCTGACTCTGATCATATAATTTTCCTCCTTAAAATCTTGCAATGTCTGTCGTCCAGAAAACTGTTAAAATGTTTATTATGATCTATCCAATCTGATCCCTGCCCTGCTCTGCTTCTATCTCTTACTGCTCTTTCCTTCACATAGCAGTCAAACTTTTATAATATCTTTGCCTGTTGCTTTTCTTCCTGTAATCCTTTCCATTTATCTGTTTCATAATAGTCTTTTTGTGCTGCTATTTGCCCATGTACTGTTCTTGAGCTACTAGCTGTATATATGTATTAGGTCATTGGCTAATTCCTTCAAGTTCACAATTATCACCTTGGTTTACTGATGCTCTTCTTCAGATAAGTACTTCTCTCTCTTTTTCTTCATTGTGACCCCTCATCGTGTCTTTTCATTTTTAATTTCAACCCCTTCTTTTGATACCAGTGATTTTTTTTTCTTCACTTATTCTCATCTTCGGCATTTTTTTTTTATTTCAGCCTTTGATTTTGTTTTCTCTTTAAATTCCTCAATACAATTTTAGTGTTCAAAAACATTTTCCTTACTTTGACAGCTTTTAATATCAAAAGACAATTACACTATAATAATGAGAGAAACTGTGTGTTCGTATATGTATTTTAAAGGGGAGGGAGTGGCCTCCATCCTTACTAAGGATGAAGACTTATTTATTTAAATATTTTAGAAGAAGCCACAGATCAGAATTTTATGCAATGGAATAATTGTTGTCATAGGAAGAATTATGCCAGTGGGCTGTTGTAAACAGCATAAATGTTAATATAATGAATTCCAGCCACATCTGCCCCTGTGAATTGTTCATTTTCAGTTGATACTTCCATTTTAATTATTGTTTAATGCTTTGTAGGATCTGGCTATATTTTATGTAGAGCATATGACCTTTAATAGATGTTTTAATATTTTTAATAATTATCTTGATTTGCAGTACATTAACTTCTCTCAATGAAGAGTATACCAAAAATAAAACTGAGTACGAGGAAGCCCAGGATGCCATTGTTAAAGAAATTGTCAATATTTCTTCAGGTAAATTTAATAGAGCCAGTGCATTAAATATTGTGAATCTGACCTGATTTTTGGTAATAGGAAAACATCAGGATGTTTGAAAAGTAGTTTTTTAAAAAGCTGTTACACACTGTGACTGTTTATTATTTAGCCTACTTACCAAATAACGCATGCTGTATTGTGGTAAAAAAGTAACATAGTGCAGCCTAAGGAATGGGAATACCCTAAAAAACAAAAATGTGCAAAAAAACATACAACTTATTATAGTTGTAGCAAGGAAAAGAAACACCAAGGGCTATAAGGCAGCAATATCTTAGATTATCTATGTGCTCATTATGGAAACAAATACCACTGAAAAGCAAATAGGAATTACTCATGAGACAAGCCTTTTTAAGTTCTGTATGCCACTTTATAGATTTTCAGAGTCCATTCTAGAGGCATTGTTTGAGATGATTGTTACAATTAAAGGGACAGCGGACAGCATGACTTGGCACTGTGGTGTTGCCTTTAGCATGGAATGAATGTATGTGTAGTACAGAGTAGGTTGGATGTGTTTAAGATGGAAGCCTTTGCCTATCATTATGTGTATATTGACTGTAACTTTTATTGTGCCTCGCAAAAATATACCAAAGAAATACTTTAAGTGATCGAAGTTGGCATCACCAATAATGAGATAAATGACATTACATGCTTTCTGATATGACACAGAGGGAAGGACACCAGATCACCTCGGTAGTATTCTTGACCAAAATATTTAACCTGATTATAAACAAACAAACAAAAAACCAGATAGATTTCGATTGTGGGGCATTCTTTTTAAGGCCTGAAGAACTCTTTAGAAATGTCCGTTGCCATGGAAGCAAAAAAAGAATGGACAGGATCTGTTCTAGATTAAAGGAGAAGAGACCGAATAGTTAAATGTAGTCAATGACCCTTGATTGGATCCAGGACTAGGGGTTGAAGTTGTGGAATAGCTATGAAGGACGCTTGGGACAAATTGGCAAAGTTGAATACGAGATAGTATGGTATTGGTGTCACATTTCTTGGATATGTATTGTGATTAGGAGGATGTCCTGTTCTCAGGATATGCATGCTGAATTATTTATGGGTAAAAGTTATTTAAAAACTATGTACATGTAAAATAATAGTAAATTATTTTGCTATTATGACTTTTCCTAGTGAATTAGAAACATAAAACTTGAAGGTTCTAATACACTTTGTATATCGGTTGAAACAAATGAGATTTATAAAGATTACATTTTTCCTTGGTGGTTACCAGATAACTGTAGCATGATAATCTTGTTGAATTATGTTTCTTAGCCTAGATTGCATTTTTAAGAACCCTATAAACACTATATATTCAAACTGTGAGTCTTTCTCTAAAAAACAATATTAACTAGTATTTATTAAGCATCTAGTAGGTTAAAGCTACTAGATTTTAACATTTAAATTGAATAGTTTGTATTTGGAGTCACCTTGAATTTAAATGAAACCTTCTTGGTCTAACATACACATTTTAAACTATATTTTGAAATGTAATAGATCATTTTTATAGATTTCTATCTTGCTGTTAAGCAAGAAAAGGTGCTGTTAAGAGCAAGATGGTTTTAAAGTAATTATAGTAATTGCTCCACTAATGTTTAAGTAGCTACAGGTTCCTATTTGCTGCATGATAGGGTAGTGTGAACTCTTTTCCTTTTATTTTAGTGGTGAAACAGAGTAAGAGAATTATTTGTATTTGGCTATTCATAGTTAATTTTTATTACCACTTATGAGGAACAAAGGAATCAAAGATGAGTCAAATTTTTTGTCATTTTGAATACTCATAATTGTTTTTCTAAAATTGAACACTATTCTCTTGAAATTCCTTTGAAGCTTTTGACACATTGATGTTTGTGTGACAGTTCCACATGACACATGAGTCTGTTACACCAACCCCTCCAAACTATTAAAATTTTAGAATCTATTCTGAAATTTTAACTTTTTATTGACTAAACATGTTTTGCCTAGCATGTGTCAGTGACTTTTTTATGTACATAATAGCTTTTAGGGTTTTTTTCATTCTATGTATTAAGATTTTATTCTCTATGGAATAAAAATAGTTCTAAGGAAATACTGAGAGTTTCAGCCCAGACGTCACTACCGTAAAAAACTTAGGTCAAATCTAGTTCATGGGATCTCAACTCTATTCACCTATAAGCATAAGTAAGACATGGTCTCTGATCTGCTTTTGTTTTTAGTAAAGAGTTCCCTAAGCTTGTAAGCATCAGACTGATGTCTAGTATCAAACACAAACTGTTAAATAAAGTCAGAGTTTTATTTACAAGTTCTCAAGAGGCAAATCGTATTTTATCAAGTGAGTATTTGAGTGAAGCTATGAAACGTGTCTATTATTATTCTAAGGGACAGTGATACCCGTTGATTAATTAGCTTTTAGTTTTAATGCCCTAGAAGAGTAGAATCTTGCTGAAAGTATTTTAAATGACAATTATAGATCTAAATTTATGCTAAAATTCAATTACGTGTGATATTGATGGAGAAGAATGCTCAAGTAAAAGTCTGTCAGGTTTACATGTGCAGGCCTGATGGTCACGTTATATCTTATTACCAGTGTTTGTACTTTCTTATGATAATTGTGAAATGCCATCCTGGTTTTAGATTCTTCAAAATTAGAGAAAGATGTGTTTTAAAATTGCAGACGTGCCCCAGATATCACTACTTTTCTTACCTTATCAATATATTATGAAAGCTTTTCCTCGTTAGGTTTTTTTCTCTTTCTTTTTAAATCTCTACCTTATTTCTTTATGAGCAGCTGTGTGCTTTTATGTTTTAATGTGTTTTATAAGGGAGGGGCATTATATTCCTTGTATTTTTCAAATCTGTTCATAATAGAGGGAGATATAGTAACACATTTTATCCTCATATTAAGTTTTAGGTGCTACTTTCAAGTTTAGTTATGGCATACATCTAGTAATTTTCAAAAACTATATAAATTAGGAAATTTAATTCTCAAATGGGTAAGTTAAATTTATTCTTATAGCTGCTTATATGTATTTTTTATGATTCAATATTCCTGTGCATATTTTCTGTTTTTATGTAGGCTATGTAGAACCAATGCAGACACTCAATGATGTGTTAGCTCAGCTAGATGCTGTCGTCAGCTTTGCCCATGTGTCAAATGGAGCACCTATTCCATATGTACGACCGGTCATTTTGGAGAAAGGGCAAGGAAGAATTAAGTTGAAAGCATCCAGACATGCTTGTGTTGAAGTTCAAGATGAAGTTGCATTTATTCCTAATGATGTTCACTTTGAAAAAGATAAACAGATGTTCCACATCATTACTGGTAAATCTAGTTTATGGGCTTTTTTTTTTTTTTTTTTAATGTTGGAGTAGCAATATGTTTAAAACTGATGAATAAAATCGTACTTCTTGACATTAGAAAAAGAACATATAATTCATACTAGTGTGTAACATATTTACATTTGGATTAGAGGGAAGATTTGGAAGAGGGGGAAACGCTTATGAGAGAATATTGTATTTATATAAAACTTCTGTTCCAGGGGTTAGTTCATTTAAAAATGAACACCTCTACATCTTCAAAGCTCACCTTTGAGCCAGACCTTTCAACAGTGAGGTCATTGAAGGGCAAGCAGAATGGCCGCTGGACTGACCTCAGCTTAGGGTAGCAGTTCTTTTAAAGACATGGCACTAGATTCATGTGAAACTAGAAAAAAGTAGACTTGCTTAGAGACTAATGTGGCGTGTCTCAAACTAAAGTGTTTCGAGAGATCTTAATCAGATTCTAAAAAACAAAGTGGGGGAGTTAGGAGTCTTTGGGCAAATATATTTGAGAAATGGTCAATGATTATAGTCTGTTTCCCCACATGGATTTTCAGGTCACTCATAATTTGACCCAGACATGTAAATTGTACATTTTCCAAAAGTAGAATTATGTCTTAGAGCTTTTTTGTGGAGTTTAAGCGATTTGAAGAATTTGACCATACCGATCTATTCACTAATAGCCCATTTATTAATGAATTACAGTGTTTAATTAGTCAGTTAAGCTTGTACTGCTTTTCTGGATGTCATAAAAATTATCTTGCAGGCAGCTCTGTGAGCTGTGGGAAAATGTCTGTATAATCTTTCTAGGCCATGGTCAAATTACAAGTAAGGTTTATATTTTTATGGGGCCTCTCCATGAAGGGAACAGTGAGGTTTGTCTGAGGAGAGAATAGCACTACTTCAGGGAGTAGAGCGGGCAGTAACTTTGTTTGTTTGGGTAGCTTATGGTTCTACTTTTTGTATGCCATATCATATGACCTAGGTGATGAGTCACCAATGTGCAATTCAGGACTAACAGTCAATTTACTAGTAGCAGAAATAAATTAATAATCTTGCTTTTTGATACAATTTGTTTTATAGGCCCCAATATGGGAGGTAAATCAACATATATTCGCCAAACTGGGGTGATAGTTCTCATGGCCCAAATTGGGTGTTTTGTGCCGTGCGAGTCAGCAGAAGTGTCCATTGTGGACTGTATCTTGGCCCGGGTAGGGGCTGGTGACAGTCAATTGAAAGGAGTCTCCACCTTTATGGCTGAAATGTTAGAAACTGCTTCTATTCTCAGGTGAGTGCATTTCCCAGTGTCCTGAAAATGGAAATGAATGTCCCTTTCCCATGAGAAGTAGACGTACATTTGTAGATTTATCTGTAAAACATCTGAGAACTTCAATCTAGTTCAGTAGTTTTCCTGTGAACTTTATGTAATCTATATTATTTTAAAAGGATGAGTGGTCATAGTTGTGGAAAGTTTCCTTGATTTTTTTAAAGTTGTCTTCTTCAAGTTTCTGGTGGTTCGCCTTACAAATTTTCCCCACTACCGTGCCTTTTGCCTGCCCTGTTGACACTACCCGGAATGATCTCTCCTTGTTCTTTACTAAGTCCCTTCCAATCTTTACAAGCCTTAATGACAGAAATTCTACTTCTCCAATTCTACTTCTACTTGTCATGAGCCTAAGGTCGTGGGCGTTTCTTCACTGAACTTTTTGACAAGCCTGTCATTTATTAGGTTTTTATTTTTGAGGTTACTGAAATCTGTTGTCTTTATTTCAGATATTAGGAGTTTCTTTGAAGGCCGGGGAGGCTGTGCCTTCTGATTCTTGGTTGTCCTTAGTAAATTATGTGTTGATTATTGCTTGTTCAATAAGTAATTAGTCAATAAGGTCAACAAATATTCATAACTTAAAAGATTAAAGAAATAAGCAGATGTCAATGACGATTCACAGAAAAAATAAATAACCAGTAAGTACATGAAGAAATGTCAAATTCTCTAAAAAAAATTTCCTCTCCTAACATTTGATGAGAGATGACAAAAGAAAAAAAGCCGATACCTCACATTGTGACAGACACAGATTTTCGTGACCATCAGCTGTGTCTCCCAGTGTTTATATCGTCCTACCCTGTCCCACCTTCAGGTGGCATTATTTTTGTTTAGTCTCGGCTGATTTGATTAGCAAGAAATGAATGATAGCTGCTTTATTTGGAAATTCGTTCATTACTATTAGATTGATAATTTAAAAATATTTATTCACCATTTGTTTCCTCTTCCATCAATTTTTCATGTCCGTGCCCATTTTTCTACTGAAGTTTTAGTGCTTTTTATTGAGTGTTGAATGCTTTTGTGTGTTAAGATAATGGATCTGTTATGTTTGTTGCACATCTTTCTCATTGTACTTTGTTTTTCACATTATCACTTATTATGTCATGGGAAATTTTCACATAATCATGTGTTTCAGATCTGCGACTAAAGATTCTTTAATAATCATTGACGAATTGGGAAGGGGAACCTCTACCTATGATGGATTCGGGTTGGCATGGGCTATATCAGAGTACATTGCAACAAAAATCGGTGCTTTTTGCATGTTTGCAACTCATTTTCATGAACTTACTGCCTTGGCAAATCAGATACCAACTGTTAATAATCTACATGTCACAGCACTAACTACAGAAGAGACCTTAACTATGCTTTATCAGGTGAAGAAAGGTGAGTGTATACCACTGGTCTTCTTACTGTGAATTCAGGGTGTGATAATGGGAAACTTACTACCCTTGAAATCATCAGTTATTACCTTATTCTAAGTTAGTATGAATTATTGATGTTTTTATAGAACACATTTTATAATTCACAGTCTGGGGGCAGGGACATGGTACATTATATCTATTTCCGTGTCTTATGGTAGCAACAGTTATTCTAAAACAATCACAGAAAGAATAATTTATACTCTTAAACATCTTTACAGAGGGATTTTGTACTACCCCCCATGGCAATTTTTTTCTTGTCAAATTAACTTAGAGATAGTAACAAATAAGCTTTGAAGTTCCAAGGCTCTAGCTGTTACCATTTAATAAACTATTTATTGTTAATCTTATGTTAAGGATGTGTTACTGTAAAGAAGCTCATTCAAAGTTGGGGCTTCCAGAAATCTTGAAATTGTTAGTAGTTATCACATAGGGAATGACTTATTATATCTTGGCATTTCATCCTTGCAGAAAAGTTTATCATTTATGGGTCTGGCAGTTAATCAGATACTGAGTCAAGATTAATGTTACTATAAAGTTTTTATTAAACATTTTAATAGTCATCAGAATAACTTTTTTATTGGCTTTTTGATTTTCTATGAACATGTTTTTCTGCCATCAGTTGGTTGCACTTAAATGAGTATTGTTTTTGGTTCTTTTATCCTTTGTTACTTATGCTACAGTGGGAATCCTTTTGAGCTACTGTATTTGCGTTATTATTATTGACATAAACTATACTTTTAGTTGGACTTGGCATTTGGCATGAAGTTGAGGTTTTACTTTTAAATCATTGTGTTTTGTATGATAAAGAAATGATTCAAAATGTATTAAAAAGACCAGATGAAGTACAGAGAAGATAGGAATAAGAATCCTTCACAGTGGATGTTTATCAAACACTTGGCTTCTGTTTTTATTTGTTTCTCTTAGTTGTGCAAAGTATCCAGCTCAAGAATGCATGGGATATATAAATAGGCCCCCCCCCCATTTACAGTTGATATATAATTGAGGCAAAAATGGAAGCTCCATAGTAACTGCATCGTATATAATAAACATTCAGAAGGAACGTCTTAAGTCCATCTATTTTCTGCAAATAGGGATGAAGATCAGCTACCTAGTCTATAAATTTACTAGTGATTTGGGTCAAAAATTCCATTGTCATTTGCTTGTAGTAGTTTAGAATCAGAATGAGATTATTTAAGTATGGCAAGTAGCTTTTCTAAGAAAGGGTATTGTAAATATATAAATAGATTTATCCAGCCAGTTTTCTGGAGTTGCCATCTCTAGAAGATGATGTAGACAGATCCAGAGGATAGATAGACCATTCCCTAGTAATAAGTCAGCATGTTTTAGTTACTTACTTTTAGTTCCTTATAAAATGAGAAAACTTCAGAGAGAGATTAGGTTGATTAATTTTTCTTCATGTTTAGATATTTGTCTAGGCCTTTGAGGATTACCTGTCAAGGCTTTTCTGTGCTATTTTTTATTTTTCTTACTGCATTTGTCAAGGATAAAATACAGCACTGTGTGCCAAGTCAGAATCACTTTTCGTTTGAGGTTTAATTAAAATTTTTTAAGTTACGTTGAAACATTTGGCTAATGTGTTTTAAATATCATAAGATTGAGTTTTCTAATGACAAGGTAAGAAGGATAAGTTTCATTTACATGAATTGCTGTCTCTTCCTACCCTGCCTCTTAACCCCCCTCCACGCCCAACTTTTTTATAGGTGTCTGTGATCAGAGTTTTGGGATTCACGTTGCAGAGCTTGCTAATTTCCCTAGGCATGTAATAGAGTGTGCTAAACAAAAAGCCCTGGAACTAGAAGAGTTTCAGAATATTGGAGAGTCACAAGAAAATGATGAAATGGAACCAGCAGCAAAGAGGTGCTATCTGGAAAGAGAGGTTTGTCCAACTGGTTTTGTAGTTATTTAACTTCTGTATTGTTAAATATGTAAGGTCACCAAGATGAGTTTTTTCCCTATAAGATTGTAATGTTTACCTATGGATCATTTCATTATTGGCTTTCACTTCCATTTCTTGGCATGGCAAAGAATCTGTATCATTTTGATTTCTGCCCTGTACATCTCCATGATCAAAAGATAACATTTTAAATACCAGATTTTAAAAGTAGGGTAGGTATATTAGTCTAGGTTTAAAATAAGTAATTCAGAGGAATTAATAGGATGTCTAAGTAGATCTTTGATTACTTCATAAATGAATAGGTCAGTTCCAGTTAAGTTGCATATTTACTCAGTAATCAGTTAAGACAATACCAAAGGATTAAAAATAGTTGCTGTACTTCTGTTGTTTAGAATCTAGTTGGAGAGGTAAGAATAATGAATATGTCATAGTCATGAGAATAAAGTGTCATATGACAAATATTTATTCAGGAATGCTCTTTGTGGGCAGGATGTTTAAGTTGTCATGGGAGAAATGGATCTTCTCTGAGTGATGGGTGAAATTTAAGGTTCACACAGAAAGGTACAAGCCTATGCCCAATATACTTTTTAAAAATCAAAGGATTGTTCTCTATGATAATGAAAATAAAAGGATCTTAATTGAGTGCTAGGGCCTGGCAACATTTACTGTGGTATGCACTGTGACAGCTTACTTGTCATACCTTTAGCTTTTACTCTGTGAATTTTTTGTTGTTCTTACTGATGAATACATTATGATTAAAATAATCAGTGATGTGTATGGTTTTTGAGCTAAAAGTATGGTTTTAGCTGTTGTACCTATATAAGCAGGAGAAATGTTATATCTTGTTAATAGTTTTAGGTATAGAAGATTGCCAATCTAAATAGGAGATAGGCTTGTTATCAGCACCACAGCTATCAGTGATCTGGAATTAGGTAGCCTCTTTTATGTAATCCCTGGTTTCCAGTCCTTTTGATAATATTAATTACAATGTATTTTTAAAAATTTTAAGCTTAAGGGAAACAATACTTCTCTATTAAACAAGTTGTTGACTTCTCTATTAAACAAGTTGAAGACTAAGTTTATATGGATCAGTTGTAAAAACTGAGGGATTTGGAACTGCTAAAGTGTTCAGCCCTTTGTCATTAGCAGCTGTAAATATATTTATGAATATCCTTTTAAGAATATTCTCAAGAAATATGGTCAACTAAGGGCTTTGCTGTACAGTTGACCCTTGCTTGAACAATATGGGTTTGAATTTGTGCAGGTTCACTTATATGCAGATTTTTCTCAATAAGTACTGTGAATGTATTTTCTCATGATTTTTTAAATAATATTTTCTCTAGCTTACTTCATTTTAGGAATATAGTATATATATGACATACAAAATATGTTTTCATTGACTGTTGATGTTATCTGTAAGGCTTCTGGTCAAGAGTATGCTACTAGTAATAAAGTTTTGGAGGAGTCACAAGTTATACTTGGATTTGGTGACTGCCTGGGGAGGTCAGGACCCCTGCCATCTGCTTTGTTCAGGGGTCAACTGTATATTATAGACTGAGCACACTTAAACTTTAAAGAATGTTCTTTAAATATTGGGTGGCATGTTTAGATGCAAATTTAATGAAAGAATTCATTACTATTCAGTGTGATTTTTAGAAAAGACTAATGGAACGTTCATATGTTTTTCAGCAAGGTGAGAAAATTATTCAAGAATTTTTATGCAAGGTGAAGCAAATGCCCTTCACTGAAATGTCAGAAGAAAACATCACAATAAAGTTAAAACAGCTGAAAGCTGAGGTGATAGCAAAGAATAATAGGTTTGTAAATGAAATCATTTCACGAATAAAGGTTACTACGTGAGAAATCCTACCAATGGAATGAAGATAAGATTGATAAGCTATTGTCTATCATACTTTTGTATTGTTTTATATTAACCCCTTTTCATAGTGTTGGCAATTGATGCCCATGGGCTATCAACTTAATAAAATATTTAGTAACAGTTTGCTCTACCTGAGTACATTTTTGAAGATCTTTATTTTGAAAAATGTTAGGTGTAACTGAGGAATACTTAAATGGGCATGGGCAAATAGTAGGCAATATGTTGAATTTTATAAATAAAATCATGTAGTTTGTAGAATTTGATATGCATTGTATTTCTTTGTAATAGGACTTTTACACATATTTATTCCCAAATGGTATGGAAGAGGCTTTGTAAAAGTGAAGAATCTTAAAGCTAGAAGAAACCATGGAAATCATTTCCAGTGATTTCCCAAGTGTCCCCGCTGTTGGCAAGAGCCAGGTTGGCTGCATACACATTAGCCAAGGAACTTACATAAGTCTAGAGTCCAAGTGTGATCCTCCACACTGTCTTGCCATTCTCCCAGTCCAGTCTGTGGAGAGACTTAGAAATCTGGATTTTAACAAAACCTTTCATATTGGGAACTCTGACTTAGTCCACATCTCTTGTTTTAAAGGAAAGAGATGGAGAGGTTAAAAGTTAGTGACCGACCCTGCTAAACATAGGGGGAAAGGGCACTTTTTTCAATAAATGGTGATGGGATGATGGTGTATCCATAGAGAAATAAAACAAAATTGGATTCCTGCTCAATATCATATAAAAATCAACTCCAGCGAATTTTTGACCTAAGTATACAAGACAAAACTTATAGTGTTTAGTTTTATAGTTCTATAGAAAATAAAACGGAAGTATTTTTATGACCTCAGCTTTGAAGGATTTAAGTCACAACATCTATAAAATTCAGTACACTTAGCTATATTAAAATTAAGAACTTTTTGTTGAAAAGTGAAAAAACTAGATCTATAATGGGAGAACGTATTGGTAGCACATAAAATATCAAAGGATTTATATCCAGACTATATAATGAACTATAAAATTACTAAGAAAATGGACACTTTTGAGTCTTAATATGACTCAATAATAAGACAACCCAGTTAAAAGGCAAAGGATCTGAATAGATACTTTTCCAAAGAAGATATACACATGGCTAGTAAGCACATGAAAGGATGTCGGATGTCATCGGGGAAATGCAAATTCATACTTAACTCGGATATCTAAAATCAAAAGCTGGATAACAAGTATTGAGGTGGTGGAGAAATTGGAAACCTCACATACTGCTTGTTGGAAATATAAAATGGTGCCCTTGCTTTGGAAAGTCTGGCATTTCCTCAGTTACAATATCACTCAGCATTTCCATTCCTAGGTATATATCCAAGAGAAATAAACATGTTCACACAAAAACTTGTACACAAATGTTTATAGCAAAAAAGTGGAAATAACCCACATGTCTATCAACAGATGGATATATTAGTGCCATACTCCAACCAACTGAGCGAACCGGCCATCCGCAACAGATGGATATATGAGATGTGGGATAGCCATACAATGGAATATTACTCCGACATAATAGGTACTGGGACATGCTTCAACTTGGATGAATCTTGAGAACATTAGTGAAGAATCCAGTCACAAGAGTCTGTATATGTTTTATTCATGTCAGTCCAAATAGAGAAGTATAAAAACAAAGTTTAGCAGTTGTATAGGGCTGGCAGACAGGGAATGGGTGGCTAAGGAGGTGACGGTTAAAGGATATAGGGTTACTGTTTGAGATGAAAATGATCTAAAATTGGTGATGGTTGCACATGTTCGTACATATACTAAAAGCCACTGAGTCTTACACTTTATATGGGTGCGTTGTATGTAAGGTATGGGAATTATATCTCAAAGCTTGTTTTTCAAAAAGTTCAGACAGGCATGTTACCCAAGAGGAAACCTAAATGGTCCATACACATTTAAAGGTCTTCAGTCACCAGTAAGAAAAAATAAAAACCAGGCTAGGTTACCCCTTGGGGCTCCCTCTTCGGGCTGACAATCTTTTAAAGTGCCTACTGTTGCTGAGGATGTGGGACATCTGCTGAGAATGGTTATCTAGCAAAGTGGAAAATACACATATGACCCAGCAATTCTGCTCCTAGGTGCATACTCTGGAGATGTTTGTACATATATAAAAAATGTTTATGTTAGACCCAAACTGGAAACAACCCAGCTGTGGAAATGAACTACAGCTATATAAAATAACATAAATGGAATCTTAAAAACAGTAAGCAAATGATGGATAAGGAATAGATAGTTGCACAGGGCTGACAGGGAATGGGTGACTGACTAGTCAGAGTGATGGTCTCTGTCTAAGGAGAAGGGGATTCTAGAAGGCTTCTGGAGCACTGCAGCATTCTGTTTTTGACCTGAGTCATGGATATGCAGACGCTTGCTTTATAATTATTGTTAAACTATATAATTAGGTTTTAAGTACTTAAAGTTTGGTATGAGAACAAATGAACATTTAAGACCAATGAGCCCTTTAAAATGCTCATCTTAATTTACCATGCTCTTTTTTATCATTATTAGAGTGAGTCAATCAGTTTTTTTTCTGGATATCAAAAGCTCAGGAAGAAAACTTAGAGGAAAAATTAGAATATGGACATTTTTATTGGTTTACAAAATCCTTAAGACTATATAATTGAAAATGCAATTTTCAGATTCCAATGAAATATTTCATCCTCTGGTTAGCTGTGAAAGTGTTTTTAGATTGCTGCATAAACGCATGTATAAGATGTAGATTGGTCCAGGGTTTTAGTTCTGAGGGCTACAGGAGTTGGGGGAAGGAGGCGTTGATTCTGAGACATCATGTAGTCTTATCAATCTGATAAATCAGGCCGCATTCATTTCCCTACAAGAGACTGTTTAGTTCAAAGATGTTTTTTAAAATGAAAAACATCTATTTAAGCTGTGCTTATAATGAATATGCTAATGAAGCAACTATGCCTTCAATTAGAGTCTACTTTTGGAATGTGGATGTAAAGCAAAAGATAAACTAATTTTTGATCTGTTAAAAGGCAGTTGGATTTTAAATTTTTAATTTTTTTTCTTTCAACCATGAATTTGGATAATAGCAGAATAAAGCCAAATATATAAATAATTCAAGATTTGTAACTCAACCATACTTTATCATGAAATCTGTTGGCCACATAACCACTTTTCGGAGAAAATACATGATTTTTTTTATTTTTTAAAAGCACTAGGAATCCATCCAAGATGCAATTGTTTTTGTAATTTGATTTTTTTTTCCTTAAAATACTGTTTTGAGGGTAAAAATTGTGAAAGAACAGAAGAAAGATGCTTTAAGATACATATATTTAGAGAATAACTTTTTCTCCATAAAATCTTAATGTTCCACATACTAAGCACATCCTGTTAGACTTCTTGAGTATTAAATGCATCTTCTATCCTTGGTCTTTCTGCATTTAGCTTTTTTGGGAAGTATGTTTTTACCCACAGCATATGGTATGAGCTGCTGATTCAGTATTGAGTGGCTCTTTAAGCTTGTTAGATATATTCTGTTGATTAAAATGGTGTGCAGAAGAAAAACCAGTCCCTGGTCTAAAATAAATTAATGTTAATCAGCTTATGAGGAAGAACAAACAAGAGAATTTTCATATACAAAGTAAAACTCTATTGCTGCCTTCCTAGGCTCTGTTTGGGTCAAGGAGATAGGGTGTGGCCAGGGGAGATGATGAAAATACCCAGAACGATAGATATTTTTAGACTAAAACTGGAAGTAGAGCCCAACTTAAAAGTTTTGTGCCTGATGTTCTCTCCACTCTGATATGTGGAGTTGCTGCTTTCTCTGATTGTGCTGCTTCAGAATTTACTTGTTTTGCCAGTTTCCACATGTCCGTCTGAGCGTTCTGGTGCAGTGCTAGGTTATGTCGCAGAGGAAGGAGTCCGGTGTGGACATTGCCGGTAGCAGTGCCTCTCTGAGGGGGATAGGGAGCTCTCGCCTCGCCTTTGCCACGGCAGCTTCCCCACCTCTCTGAAAGCACAGCGTTCATGGTGTCAGACAACATTCAGAACATGGTCCAAATTCAATGTATGTTAAGCATATTTTTGCTTTGGCATGTGGTTTGTCCAAACAAAAGTGCCCACACACATCTTTCATCAAGCTATGTGGGAAACTCAGCAGTGATATGAATAATATGGGATGTTGGCGGCCCTCACTGGACCATCCTGCTCTTATTTCTAGACCTAGTGAATAGAAGACTACACTGCTGCTGCCTTTGGTTCACCTCAAGAGGGTAAACAAATTATAAGCTCCCTTAAATGGTTAAATTCAGAAGGGAGGGAAATTGTCAGTGGACAAGTTTTTTCTCCGTTTATTTTGTTCATAGATTGCACATGGTATTTGTCTTTCTCTGACTTATTTCACTTAGCATAATATCTTCTAGGTCTATCCATGTTGCAATGATAAGATTTCATTTTTTTTTTTTTATGGCTGAGTAATATTCCGTTGTATGTATGTACCATACCTTCTTTATCTAATCGTCTTATTGATAGCCACTTTGGTTGCTTCTATATCTTGGCTGCTGTAAATAGCACTGCAGTTAACGCAGGGATGCATAAATGTTTTTAAATTTAGTATTTTGATTTTCTTTGGAGAAATATGCAGAATTGCAATTGCTGGGTCATAAGGTAGCTCTACTTTTAATGTTTTGAGGAAACCCCAAACTTCCATAGTGGTAGTACCAATTTGCAATCCCACCAGCAGTGCATGAGGATTCCCTTTTCTCCACATCTTTGGACAACATTCTAACAAAAGTACAATGGACAATGAATTCCTTGGTGTTCAGAATCAATCAGTAAACACGACAGCAGTTAACCTGTGTTAAACACTTGCTATTGTGTTTATTTCCTGAATTTTGTTGATACGTACCAGTTATAATCGGTCACTACTTTTATGAATAATCTCATAAAATTTAAGACCAAGTTATTAATTAGTTAAATCTAATTAATACAACTATTTTCAGTTGAGTCACTGGTCCGAAATTTTAACAGGTATTATCCATCCAACAAGATGTATTTTATCCATTTTATCTTCATATTTATTATCAATTTTAATGTGATGTTTCATTTCTAAACATTGGCTCAGCCACATCAATCACGAAGATGACTCCATATTGAATCCTTAATATTACAGTGTGGATGAACAGTTTGGCAACATTAAATACTTTGTATCAGAAAATTGCAAGGTAGTGTGCTGGGCTCCTCAGTAGGCTTCTCTTCTTAAACCATACTAAAAGTCAGGTATGTCTAATATCTGCACTTAGATGAGAACCCTTAGGCTCAGGTTAAGTAACTTGTCGAGGCCACAGCCAATAAGTGGCAGAGCTGAGACTTGAACTCTAAAAATGAGTCTGAGAGCTGTCCTTTTTTCCTTTTCACTGAGGCTTAAAATATAGTTAGGAATCTGAGATGTACATGTGATAAATCTTTCTAAATGTTATTGTCAAAACGAGTGGTGTAGGTGATGCAACAGGAGTTAAGTAGAGGGGGGTGTGGTACAGATGTTAAGTATTTAATTCTGCTATGGAAGCTGGCACTCCTGAGGAAGGCTTGTCTCTTGGCTGCCATGGACACTGCAAAAGGCATCCACCTGCTGCCCACCTGGGAAACCGAGCAGTTAAGAAGTTGCATTGTTTCAGAGTCCACCAGTCACCAAATGCTGACATCTAATCAAGTGATTGCATTGTACCGTATCTGGACAAAGGATTAAGTTTAAATAAGAGAGCTAGGTGGTCAGCCAGAAGCCCGGAAATGATACAGAATTAAATGTCAACAGTGTTTGGAACAAGATGCTGAAGCTGGTGCACCGAGATCTAGTCACTTGACTTGAAGGTTATGTACTGTCTTGAGCCGGGAATGATTTACCCAGACAATGGAGAATAACTCTGGAGTTTTTCTCCATCACTCTGCTCTGAATATGTGCTTATTGAGCCTGCACAAGCCCGGAAACGTGGTGTTAAAGTGAGCAGCAATGTGCTATATCAGAAAGGAAAGCTGTTTTGGGTTAGTCGTTTCTTTGCCACTTAGCTAGTGTCTCGAAACTACCCCTCTTTTTTTTTCCCCCTCTTCTGTAATTAAAGGAGGTGTGATTGTTAGAGTTCTCAAATGCCACATCTTCAGGGCCAGGCATTTGCAGGATGCAGAGAATAGTGGGGTTAAGGTGAACACCCCAACCTGAAAGCATTAAAAACTTTAAAAACACTTTCGGCTAAGAAAATATGTCTGCAGATCTGATTTTGTCCAAGGGCGACCGATTTGTGTCCTCTGTGGTGGTAGCTAATATTTCATGATTATATGATT
Organism: Pteropus vampyrus; assembly: GCF_000151845.1. NCBI lineage: Eukaryota > Metazoa > Chordata > Mammalia > Chiroptera > Pteropodidae > Pteropus > Pteropus vampyrus. Next base: position 1,725,070 of record NW_011888847.1, on the reverse strand, counting down.
TTTTCCATACGTGCTAACGAAAGAGCTCGAGCCCTTGTCCCAATTAGTCTATACCAGCATCCAAATGGCCACCCCAAGGTAGTCCCCACCCTCATCTCACCCCTTTTAAGTGCCATGTTAATAATTACCTCGCTATTCTCTAACCAGGAACAGGACATTTTGCTGCTTTATTTTTATTATTAGCTGTGATCTAAGTATGTTGAGTCTTGGACATATTCACTGATCATGCTTTTCCCTGAAACCTTTTTGGTGGCCCCTTCACTAGAATCAGACATGGAGGAAAAAGACCCAATGAATTCCAAGCAGATAGAAAGGAGGAGGATCTCTGAGAAAGGCAAGGCAGATGGTTAGATCAAAGCAGCACTTGCAAGCCTTTTTCAGCTCCATGAGCTTATGTCTAGGTTGTGGGGAGAGCCTATCTTAGTAGGTAGGGGTCAGGAAGTAAAGCAGACTGTATCTTCCAGAACTGGATATGACTTAAGTAACCTTCAAGATTGAAAAACAGTGGCTTGAAACAAATCTAGACAGCAACCAGCGGGAGGGCAGGACCCCCTGGAAGGATGGACACAAGGAGAAAAGAACGAAAGGACCTGCTGTGTTTGAATGTAGTGGAGGAGTTTGGAGTCGAGTTAATAAAACCTACAAAGAAACAGGAATTGGGGAAAACGGGGGTGGGGGGGTGGGATTAACTCCAGGAACAGCAAATGTTATTTTTAAAAAGTAAATATTGTTTACGGCCATGCTACCTTGAACAAGCCCAATCCCATCTGATCTTGGAAGCTAAGCAGGGTCGGGACTGGTTAGTACTTGGATGGGAGACCACCTAGGAAGACCAGGTGCTGTAGGTGAAAAAAAAATTTAAAAAGGGATTGTAAACTGACAAGGTCCTTGCAATCTGTGAGGTCAACCAAGGGTTGCCTCACCTAAAAAAGAAAAAGTAAATATGATGGGATACTGCCCACCTCAGCTGTGATTTTTTATTCATTTAGTTATAATAATTTAAACACCAACAAGCGATTTAAGAAAGATAGTAAAAAACAACTATGTATATTGGGCTAGGGAAGGGTATAAGACTAAATCTGCCACTTTCTGTGAGATAATGTCTAAAATTAGAAATTAGGAAATAGCAGTATAAGCATGTTATTTTAAGTAAATGCTGGAGGATTCTGAGAGCTGAAAGTGGCTACCTCTGGGACCGTGGACACGGCAGCATTGAGAAGGGCTGCTGCTTTTTATTATAAACCACATGATACTATAATTAGATTTTTTAAAGTTATGTTTATTACTTTGATAAAAATCAATACTAAATCGAAAATGAACACAGAGGAAGAAAACTTTCTAAAGGTATATTTAAATACATTTATTTACTTTGCATGTTCATCCCCAAAGAAAAATCCAACAAACACATGTCAATTGTGTTCACATTACTGTATAATATAAGGTCCTACCTGGAGACAATCTAAATCAACAGGGAAAATCTATCTTAAAGCAAAGAGTACCTACTATCACAAAATATTTTCAGTTGTGATTAAAGAGAATTTACTATTAAGAAAAAGAAAAAAAACCATACCACAGGCTGGAGAAGAGAAAGGGGGAAATAGGGAGTGACTGCTGATGGGAACAGGGCTTTTTGGGTGGATAATAAAGATGTTCTAAAATTAGATTATGGTGATAATTGCAAAACCTGGTAAATATGCTAGAACCCACTGAATTGTACCCTTTAAATGGGCAAACTGGTATGTAAATAATATTCCAATAAAATCGTTAAAAAATAGTAGCTTAAATAAGACAATAATAGCCAATACCTTTATTGTGCTTTGTGTCTGGCACTCAGTTTATCCTCAACAACCTATTAGGTAGATACTATTATTGTTACTCTGTTTTACAGATAAGGAAACTAGGGTGTAGAGAAGCTAAGTGACTTGCCTAAGATCCTCATACGTGGGTAGATTACGTAGAAGTTATTTTTCCCTCATGTGAAAGAAATCTGGAGGTAAGAGGTCTACGTAAGGTAGCTCCATGAGCACTGGGGACCCTGGGTCCTTTGAGCTTGCTTCTCTACTGTGTATGGTTTCTTTACCCAGGATTTCCTCATGGCCCAAAACAGCTGTTGGGGCTCCAACCAATGCATCTGCATTTTAGGCAGCGGGAAGGAGGAACATGCAAGGATGCTCTTTCCTGCCTTTAAGAGAACATGAAAGTGGTACACATTGCTTCCATTTGTATCCTCTTACCCAGAACTGAGTCACATAGCTACACTGAGGGACCCTGGGAAATGGAGCCATTTAGCAGTCCTCCCTACCTCATAAGGGCAGTTGACCAAAATGCATTTCGAAAACTGTTTTGGGAATGGTGAGGGATTTTTAATTTTTGGTGCTTAGTAAATGCTTTGGGATGATGATGTTTCCTTTTCTACCCACTGTCTTCGTAGCCCCATCTAGTCTTTAATATTTCTTTCCCCTCAAAGCATAAAAACTGTTCTTTCCTTCTCTTTCTCTCATAATTAACTTCTTTGGACCCCACTGTTTTGTGATCAGTTTCCACTGAATTCAAGGCTTGGTCTGTTTTGCCCACAGTTCCTAGCACGGTAGACATGGAGTATGTTCTCAGCAAACACTGTGACAGAGTGTCAGCTCCCTGTGAACCTGGATTGACACCTTTGAGTAGGGACTCTGATATGCCCCATTGTATATATTTTTCCCTCTGGGCTATTATGAAGGGTAGTGGAACACTGGAACATTGGCGTGACTGGAACAAAATGACCCTTCACAGAATAAACTCGTAGAGTCTTGAAGCCAGAATGCAGAGGGTGAGTGACCTGCTCATGTCTCAGGGCAAAGCTGGCCTGGAGAGTGGGCCTCCTGACCCTCAGGCACCTACTCTGGCCGTGGAGCTTCTCAAATACTGATTTCCAGGAAGAGCCTCATCACACAGAGCCGTTAAATAAAATAGAAATGGGTAATAAATTTGAATGTATTCAGGAGTTGTTTCTCTCCTCCCTTCCTCTTGGAATTGATTAACTTAGCTGGAAATAATGAACCTGAACTGATTTTCTGAGCCCCGGATCTAAGTGGTAATTACTGAACTTGCACCTTGTTTATAGACTTTAGA
>NW_011888847.1:1718369-1720399 GCF_000151845.1 Pteropus vampyrus | reverse complement strand
ATGCTCTCCTTCCTCCAAGATTGTTAAATTGGGTTGTTGCCTGCCTGGGGCTGTCTGTGGGCAGGCCCCTCACCACCCTTTACCTTCCTCCGCCCCACCCAGTCATCGCAGGGAGCCCATCAGCAGAGAACAAACTGAGTCAACATACAGAGAGGGGAGAGCTACTAGTTATGAGTGGGGGAGAGTATGAAAGTGAGCTGGTCACGTTAATTGGGGTCCTGGGGTTACCCAGTCACCAATGCTGCCAATTCCCTTTTGGCTTCTGTTGCTTGTGACCAAAGGGTCCCTAGACAATTCATATACTGAGTGAGCCAGAACGAAAACCCATGACAACCAACTCCTAAATGGGCCTCAAAAGAGACACTTGAGATTCATGCTTCTGTAAATTCAAATTCCAAATGCACCAAGGACATCCACTGATGTGAGGCAACTCCGATGCGATTGTTTTGCAGCAGCATGTAAATCCGAACTATGGCATTGCTTACATGGATTTGTTAAGTGGGATTATGTCAGTAACATGCGATCAACTTATTTTCTAAATCGTTACTTCTAAGAGAAGAATAACCACTTCTACACTAGTCTATGTGTACAGCATCCAGCATAAGGCCACACTGGACACTCGAGCAGAAAGAAACATAGTCGTGCAACGGTCTCTGCCCTGACTCTGGACTTCAGATGCTTAACTTCATTTTTCACATCTGTAAAATGAGGGTAATAATATAATCTATCTAATTTACCTATCTATCTACTAATAATAAGAATTTTTCTTTCAAGTGGGAGAAAGCCAACCCATACTAACTTATACAAAAAGAGCTGTCTGGGGTAGAGGATGCTGATCTCAGGCTCACGTGGTCCAGAATCTGGACCAGTGATGGCGTGGCCTTGCCTAGCCTTCCCTCTCTCCATCTCTCACTCCGGCCTGTGTGAGTATCTGCCTTGTCCTAGGGTTTCTTCATGTGACGGGGGGCATGGCCACCAAGAGATGGCAATAGGGTCAAATCCTTACAATTCTCAGTCTAGAGGGAAGAGGGCCTCTCTCTTCAGTGTCCACATATAAAGTCCCAGGAGGAGTTCCAATTACTTTGACTCGAGGCAAAAACCACCAGGGAAGCCATGCCAGAACCATGCGGAATAGGGGAAGAGAGGTTCCCCCAGGAAATGGGGAGTACTGTGATCCAAAGAAGTGAGTAAGGGGTGCTGGGCTGAGGAAAACGGCACCTGTCCTCATACTTCTTTATAGGAGACTTATGAGGATTAGAAGAAATACAGCATGGGGAAAACTGAGCACGGTCTCTGGCTCCTAGCAAGACCTCAGGAAGTGTCAGCTGCTGCTATCATGGTGCTGGTGATGATAGGGATGGTGATGATGATGGCGATGATGGGGAGGAGAAGGAGGAAGTTGAAAGAACGGGAGTAGGGATGTGGTGTTTCTGTACCTGGCAGCCAGCTACTTGCTGAGTGGGCTACAATCCAGCCTTTCCTCCACCATGTGCCCTGGCCTGGGCAAGGTGCTCAGAGGGGCACCTTGTTCTAAGTCCCACAGAGCCCTGTATCTGCTGGCAATGACCTTTAGGAAGAAGAGTATCTCTTTGTGCACAAAGAACTAAAATCTCTAAACTCAGAAAAGCCAGAGTTGGGACAATGATTCTGAAGTCCTGTAAAGGCATGCTGAGTTGGAGCATGAATTTGTGGCTGGTGGTGTAGTGAAATGAGAAAGGGTTTGGGGTAATTATTTTCTAGAAGGCAGAAGCTCCTGAGCCTGAATTGGTTCTCAAGTGGAAATCAGCCTAAGATATCAGAGGTGTTAGTCAAGGAGGTGGGCAGCAAACAATACCTGTTTGATCTTAGCTTGGGGATCCAGGGAGACCCTGTGCCTCTGGTCCTGGGCCCAGGGGAGCTCTGCTGCGTGTAGATAGTGAAGCTCTAGGAGGAGGGAACAAAAACCAGTGAGCATCTGCTTTGCACCATGCTTCTGCACACATGATCTCACTTAATGCTCAGAACAAACCTGTAATCTATACAGACACGGA
>NW_011888847.1:1696375-1717566 GCF_000151845.1 Pteropus vampyrus | reverse complement strand
ACAGTCCAATTAAAACCTTGGAAGAAATCTGGGCTCTGTACATGGTCCTCAATGGAGCAACTAAGAGCTAAACACAGGAAAATGGAAGGTGAGACAAAGCCCAGGTTAGGATAATTAGAATCTGAGGCTTCTTCCTTGTGTAAAAGAGAAAAAAGGGACCTGGTGGTTTCCATTAGAGAAAGAAATGCTTTATCAAATAAAATGTAATCCTGGCAATTTTCTTCTATTGGAGCTTGAAGAGAGGCCTGGGAGTATTTAATCTCCCAACATTTTCTCTGTACCTCCCTTATGACACTTCTCAATTTCCGCCAAGTTATTTATATCCTGGTCTTGATAATTCTGCTTATAAGTTATATATTTCTCTAATTCTGTGGACAAGTTGCAGCAGTTTGTAAATAGAAGGTACTCAATAAATGATGTAAAATAAATACATGGATGGATGGATGGATGGATGGATGGCTGACCAGATGAGTGGATGATTGGATGATGGCTCCTGAGAGTTAGCACGGGAAAAGTAGAACCTGTGGATTGATGCGGAGAGCGAAGAAGGGAACTGATATTCACTGAACAAATGTGGTAGACACTGTGGCACTTTAAAACCATCATTTTAGTCAATCCTCACAGCAATGCAGTAAGGCCAGTTTGTTTTCTCATTTCGAGATGCTGAAACTGGTGCTCAGAGAGGTAAAGGAATTTGCTTAATGGGACCCTCATCTAGGTCAGTCTGAATGGAAAAACTATACTCTAAAAGTCAACCCAGCACCAAGTGGACACCGAAGGCTGAATTTTATAGCGTTTCTTGAGAAAGCACGTTGATGCCGGATTAAAGTGGCTTAAAGTAGAGCAGGCTTGGGCGTGACTGAGGGTCTGCAGTAGGGGCTGAGGGAGGAGCTGGCATCCCCAAGGCCTGGCTAACTGAAGTGTCAGCCTCAGGAGTCTGACAACAGGTATGGACACACTCTTAACAGACTTGTCCTAGAATGCTGTGTTCTGAAACAGGTAGAGCCCAGGCCAGACCAGCTGGCCCTGCCTATCTCAGCCCTTTTCCCTTCTCACGTCCCCACAGGCAACTTCTCAATGTTTATTCCAGAGTGTAAAAGCTGAGAGAGGTGGTACCTGAATGCGGAGGCCTCAGAGGCGGGGAGAGATGAGGTCTCATTGCGGGAGCTGGGGACTGCCCGGGAACAAAGTTTGCCAAGTCTGACCTCAAGCTGATGTTACTATTAGAGGAGACAGGGCTTGGAGCCAGTGGGCAAAGGGGTTTAGGAGCCTGGACTGTGGCTTTGATCCTGGAGACTGAATCCTCCCTGTGACTGCCCAGCGTAATCCTGGTCTATCTTGCTGGCACGTCCTGCTTCCAAGGCCTATCCCTACCCTGGCTGGGAGCCTGTCTCTCACAGAAGCCCTGTCTAGGTGACCTGTAGATTGAGGTCCCTGTCAGCAAGCCCACCCCTGATGGAATAAGCTGCCATGACTGCTTTATCCTCTTTGGGGCTGGGCTTCTGAGCTTCCGACAGACCTCAAAGCTGCTTAGCCTTTGTGCCTGCCCCACCCCCTCACCACTAGCCCCCTCTGCCCACCCCCTGAGGTACCACTGAGGTCTATTATTTCTGCTTTTAGCTTTGTCACAAACAGCCCTCTGCAGGGTTCTGTTGTCAGTCATTTATTTGTATGGTTGTGTAAGTGGAAACTGCACTATCTTTTTCTCCCTGGTTATTTACACCTCAAATCGTATTGTGGAGAACAAAGTTTCTGTCAGCAAAAGCATAGTAATCCTCATTTCTATTCATATGGCCTAAATAGTAGACATTATTATTTTGCATATGTCATCTTTTGGGCATGGATTATTATAACTCTGTTTTACTTGTACCCCAGTGGGGGTCTCTCTTACTTACCTGATGACTCTGGCGGGTCTAGGCTGGACTGGCATATATTTGTACAGGGACTCTCAGGGGTCCTTGTGACCCTTGGGTACTTGGTGCCTGGAACATGACCCCAAGATGGAGGAAAGAGATTGCCCCTCTCACTCAGCAGTGAGTTGATGAGGTAGAGAGGAAACTCCTTGTGAGGCAAAGACTTAAGGCACTTGCATTGGACCCTAAAATCCTGTAGGGAGAAGTACCCTTGGGCATGACACTGTGTAGTCCTGGTGGGCAGAGGGGTTTGTGGGCCAGGTGGGTTGTGGTCACCTGAGGTTAGACCTTGAAGGCCTGGAAGTGAGTAATGGAGAGGAAATGTTAAAGAGAGGGAACCCGCAAGCAGCGGAGTATAGCATCCCTTTGGGGGTAGGGGTCAAGGCATGCTCTCCTTGCTCTGGCTGGTGCGGTAGAAAAAGCAGAGGCCTTCTGCTGGAAGTGCCAGCTGATCTGCTTCTAGTCCAGGCTTTTCCCACATACAACCAGGAGGCCTGAGCAAGTTGCTTCTCTCCTCCACCCAGGGTCCTCATTTGTGACAGGAGGGTCAGACGAAACCGTGTCTAAGGCTGGCCTGTGCAGTCATCTCCCTTCCAGGAGGGAGAGGCCGACCCGGGTTGGAATCTGGCCTCGTCTCCAGACTGCTTTCCTGTGTGCCTCTAAGTAGCTTCCCCAGAAGCAGCAGGTGAGCTGAAGCAGGGAATGAAAGGCCAGTGATGCTTGGCTTGCATCTTCTGTGGTCAGATGGCTTATTTTACCACTACCTCTAGGAGGCGCTAGGACCTGGTGGCAAATCCCTGGGGAGTTCCTGCAGCAGGACCGGAGCTCCTAAATCTCATCAGTTGTGGAACAGCCTGGCCATCCCCACCTGGAGATGGCGTGCAGGACCCTCAGTCACGGTGCAGAGAGGACAGCCGCGCTCACTCCGTGTGAGCCTGTGGGAGGAAAGAGGATGCCTTCACGGAACGGGGTTGAGGGGGGACTGCAACATCCAGGGAAGGCTGCACCCCAAGATGTCTCTGGGCCCAAAAGCTTGATCTGCCTCTAGTGCTTTTGCATCATTCTTGTTAACTGTTTAAGATAAATAAAATTACCAAAATAATAGTTTTTCCCCCTTTTTATTTTGATTTCTAATATAAATGTAAATCCTTTATTACGAAGTGTGGACTGGGAGAGTAAATGTTCCAAGCTTCTGGAACAGAGATGCTCTCTGGCTCTCTAGCCCGTAGAAATCTCCCTCCTGCTCTCTTGCTCTGGATGCTCGGAAGAGAAGTTGGGGAAGTTGGAACATGGAAGATAGAGTCCTGCAATTGTTGGGGTGTTTGGTTAATAGTCTTAGAAGCGGGAGGCAGTGGGAGCAGAGTCCCTGTCACATAAATGTGAGTTGGAGAGAACTTGTTAGAAATGTATCAGGGAATGGCTAGAAATTTGTTTTTAAGGGAAAGAGTGTTAGGGCTTACATTCAGCTTCAGTTCTCTGAAGCCAGAAGTCAACAAGGTTGATTCATGATGCCGTCAAATGGCCTTTTCTGTGGCCTATATCTGATTATTGGGTTCCCGTCTCCATCCACCAGGAGCCAAGGCTTTTCCCTCCCTCTACTCCATCAAAACCTGTTCTCAGAAGAGGCTTCACTGTCAGTCATTTACACTTTAGTATGAATATGTCCTTGTACTCTCTCCCAGAGATGTCTGCATTCCATGACTGAACTTTCTCATGAAAGTTGCTATTGATATAAAAGGCATTTCAGCTCTCAAGGAGCAAGGGAGGAGTTTATTTTGGGTAAAGGCACAGTGTTAGCCCAAATATTTTCAGTTGCAAGGTAACCTAACTCAGCTCATAGGCAAAGGAGGAAATTACTGGCTCACACTGGTGGGAAGAAAGCTTAGGAAGCTCCCAGGTTTGGAAGCAGGCCTGCAAGTGCCAGGCCTCAGGGACCGCAGCTGGGCTCAGTCCGTCAGCTAGGCCTACCTCTGCTTCCCTTTGCACGATGGCCTCCTTCTCTCCTTCTGTAGGCAGACGCTCGACACAGCAGAGAAGTACTATGACCTGGATATGAGAAGAAGGACTTTGTGATCCTGATCTGGAGCAATTTTAGGTGGAGGAGCAGAGAGGATGGAGTGTGGGTAGAAGAGATCTATGAACTCTGGTGTTAACTGGCTACTCAGATTTTGACAAAGAATGGTTCTTATTCTTTGCCAGGTAGAAGGTAGATGAGGAATGGGGGCAGGGAAGAGTAAAGCCAAGTGAAGAACGGAGCTACCCAGTGCTGTGTGTGGGGCTCAGCCTTGCAGCAGCCTCTCCAGAACCTCTCTGATGTACTTGCTTCTGTACCTGACCTGGATGTACCTGGCTATGGTCACCTGACTCCATGTCCTGGCTCCTAGACCACAGAGGGCCAGATTCATGTCTTATTAACTGTAATCACCACAGGGCCTAGCACAGATTGTGCACACAGTAGGTGCTCACATGTGTTTGTTGAATGAATGAGCACAATATCAAACAATGGGCTAGCCAGAGCTGTGGGCTATCAGGAAGGGTATCTGGCTTCTGCTGGAGATTAGATAGTGAATTTGCTTTGTGACCTTCTCCTTGCTGGGCCTCATTTATCTCCATCTGCGGAGTAAAGTAAATGCTCCTTTTTTGTTCCCCCTCTGCTGGAACATTCTACAATTAATGTCTGAGTCAAAGAGAGGATGTTTTGCTTCATGTCTTACTTGTAGCAATATCTGGAACTAGGCTTTTAATATAAAAGTTTGTGTGCCTCTGTGTGTGTGTGTGTGTGTGTGAAGCAATGTGTGTAGGTCCATATATCCCAAATAAATTTACTCATAACCCCAACATCTGTGGTGGCCTTGTGGGAGAGTCCCCCACATTACAGGGAGATGCCCGCAGAGCATGGATGTTACCCGCACTGGTGTCAAGTCCTAAGGGAAGCCCTGGGGATGTGGGAGGGATGGACTCATGGCAAACAGCAGCTGGGGGCTTTCCATAGAGGACCAGGGAGAAGAGGCCGCTTGGAGGCAGAGAAGACCACAATGGTTCTTAGTGTTTAGGGAAAAGCTTCTGCTTCTACTTCTGCCACATGGCTCCAACTCCCACCCTAGGGTCACCATGGAGTTTGAGATTTCTGGTCCCAGAGATCTCTCTACAGCAGCACTATGTAAGAGATCTTGCTGCAATGACAGAAATGTTCCGTGTCTGTGCTGTTCAATATGGTAGCAGTTAGCCACATGTGGCTATCGAGCGCTTGAAGTGTGGTTAGGTTAGTACAACTAAAGAGCTAAATTTTTAATTTAATTTAAATTTGTTTAAAATTAAATAGCTGAATATAGCTAGTGACTACTGCATTGGACAGCACAGCTCTAGAAAATGGATTTTATTTGTCTTGGAGGAAGCAGAGACCAATGAAAGCAGAGACCTGGAGCTCAGGAAGGTTCTAGCAGGGTTGGTATGTGAGTTGAAGCCACAGCTCTCAATAGGAAGTCTGCTTATCCTCAGCAGGACGCGAATCCTTCCTGCCTGCATTCAGATGGCTGTTCTGCTCAGCTCAGTCCACAGAGAAAGAACTGGCATAAATTGTCCAAATCGGGTCAGGCACTTGGCAGATGTTTGCTAAGGGTGCTTCTTGATAGGGATCCCTGGTGAACTCTTACATTTCTCCTCCCACTCCAAGCCTCAGAGTGACAGAGCCAAAAGGACAGCCCCTCATTTTGCCGACACGGGAAAGATGCCTTAGTGAGGGGAAGAGATCTGCTCACAGGCAGAAGCAAGCAGAAGTGAGCTCTCATTACCAAGCAATTGTTGCCTTATGGTTAAGTCTTTCTTTAGTGATTCCACCAACATCCCTTCTGTGAACATTTCCCTGAAAACGGAGTAGGAAGGGGCCAGGAATGTAATTTTCTTTGCCCAGACTCCAGTTCTTGGAAGATGCACTCAAATCAAAAAAGCACTCTGCAGGTTTCAGTCCTGTGGAACCTCATGCAGTTCCCCTCCCTCATCTTCTCACTTCCTGTCCCTTGGGCCTGGACCCTGCCTGTCCTCATCAGCAGGCTCACTGCAGCTCTTTTTGGGCTCGGTTTGGACAACCTGCCTCTGTGTGCCTTCACTGACTGCCTGGGCAGGGTGGGCAGGGTGGCTGCTTTTCCCTGGGTGCTCTTCACAGCCTAGATGGACTACCCTGTGACATAGGGTAGTCTGAACTCATCTTGCCGTTCTGAGTACCCTGTCTCCTGGTGGCCTCTCAAGAGCCCGGAGTTCAGGATATCTGTCTGTGCTGCCTTTCTCACCGTTGTATTTCCAGCCCTTAACACTGGGGGGCCTGGCCCCAAATTAGACAAGTTACTTACCTTCTATGATCCACAACAAAATGGGGGGACAGTACCAAATTCCTAGGGTCAGTAGAGGATAGTGAGATAAATCATGCAAATCTCTTGTCCAAGGGCCCGACTGGTAAATGTAAATTATTTTTTCTTATTTTCTTGTTAGGAAAACAAATATATTCACAGAAAGGTAACTGATCGTGAAAGGGAGAGGGTTGGCAGTCCAACCGGGGATGACTGGGAGTCTAAAATGTCGTAGGAATCATAGGTCTTAGAACTTGAAAGGAAGGTAAGGACCACTTCGTGCAGCTGAAACATCCACCTCAGCTGATTACACAGCTGGGGCAGGAGATCCAGAGAGAGAAGGGCTGATGGGCAACCAGGGCCCAGAACCACCCCGCTTACAACCCCTTGCCACAAGGGGCTAATGGGTCTTAGCTGGAAACAGAGTAACAGGAAGGTTTCTATTCAGAAACATTGTAGGCCAGTGGTTTTCAAACTGCTGGGAGTAATTCATAGGCAGATCATGAAATCAATTTAGTCACTTTGACTGGTATTAAAAAGACCAGCAAGACCAGGATGGAAAATAATACACTGCAGTTCTCACTGCAGTTGAATGAAACCTTTTGGGTTGGGGGAGGCTAGAGAATAATTTCGCAGATTGATGTAGGAAGGGTGGGGACTTGAGTCACCTGCCAATTATGTCTCATCTCATTGGTAGAGCAACCTGTAGGAAAAGGATGACCTGGGGAGGGGGCTGTGGAGGGGAGAGAGAGTCTCAGTGGAATTTGCACTATTATGCTGATGATTAAGGCTGAGTCAAAAAGGAGAGGTTTACAAAGGCATGGGGCAGAAGCAATCACCTGGATGGAGACTTCTTCCTCAGCTGGCACCGCAGAGAGAATCCCTTGTAGAAGCAATAGGGGCTGCCTGGCCTTTTATTATGATGAAATGCCTCTTATAATGGAGACACTTTGCATTTATAAAGCTCTTTATACTTCTAAGAGTTCCCAGCCTCTCATTTATTTTTCATAAGACTCCTGGGAGGTCGGTGGTGAGGTGGGGCCAGGAGAGACAATGTCTTTATTTCAGTTTGGAAATGGGAAAACTGAGGATCTGAGCAAGAAGAGTGACTGCCAGATGCGGGACTAGGAGATTCCGACCTCATAGTTTCTAAATAGGTGCTCTTTTCACACTGCAATGTGAATACTCAGTGTTTAGCGTGTAGGTTCAAGACCTTGGTTGCCCATTAGATTCACCTTGGCATCCCACTAGATTCACCTTGGCATCTTCCAAGAAATTCCAGTGCTTGCCTGCACTCCTCCTCAGACCAATGAAATCAAGATCTGGGGAGTGGGGCCTGGGCATCAGTATCTTTAAAGATCCCTTTAGAGAGTCTAGTGCCGACAGTGTTGGAAACCACTGTCACAGTTGGGACCCGTATCCCACCTCCCCAGGCGTGTTTCCTTGCACCTTTGCCTTGGACCTTCTGGCCCTGGCTATCAGAAACCAGCCTTGGCCCAGTCCGGTCAAACTGCCTGCGAAGTCCAGCTTAGATGGATGCCACTGTCATTTTTGCAGAGTAATTCCTCTGGGGAGCTGCCACCCAGGCCCCATCCTCAAAGATGCAGTCTCCTGGGACCCCCAAAGAGGAGGCGTGAACAGGGAAGAGGGAGGCAGGCGGCTCTGACAGACAGAAAGCAAACAGCTCAAGGGGTGGCAGGCTGCATTTTATTCATCGTTAATTTAAACACCCTTCAAGTCCTCTTTTGGAGTGCTGCTCAGAAAAATAAATGTATTGTTTAAGAAACCCTGCTGACCCCCCCTCCCCCACCCCCAGCATGCTCTACCCACCCCTCCTGAGAGAACATGTAGCATAGAAAATAAATTGTAAAGCCACAGGGAGCTTCCCTAGGGAGGAAGGGGAGGAGAAGAGGCTGGAAGAAGGGGAAAGAGGGGCTTGGGCCAAGTTAGTGCAGAAATCTCATCGCTTCTCAACACATAATGGGCACGGGGCTAGGACGCTGCACATGCCTGAAGGTGCTAGAGCTGCCCCAGGGCAAGAGTCCAGGCCCCAAGTCCATGCTGACGAGCCGTCCTGGGGTCAGGAATGGTTTCAACAGCCCTCCCATCCCTTCCCACCCCACAGAATGGAGTGAGCATATTGTACAACAACTGTGGCCACAAGGAAGCCCCAGCGCCTCTTCTGGACTCAGAAGTGCCCTAAGCAATCGTCTGGATGTGCTTTCCAGACAGTGTGCATGTGGAATTGTGCTTTTTGTCTGTTAAGAATGTAAAAAGTTACAGTAAGACGGAACCACCTGGCCCTTGGCTTCTGTGGTCTCCGCCTCTGTGGCTGCCGTCTGCCTTGGTTCCCCAGAAGCTTCTCCTTTGGCAGTGAGGGTTTATCACCCCTCACCTCAAAGCAGGCAGGAAGAGGGCATCTGTTAGGAGGCCTGACTAAGGGATACAGGAGCCTGGATAAACGTAGCAGCTATTTGCCAGAGCTTGGCTTGGGTTTGGATACTGGCTTCTGGGTAAAACGCAAATTCATGCAAAGTGTTCATGAAGCTCCCCCAAGGCAGAGAGGAATTTTCCAGGCTCTTGCAGATCCCCAGAGAATTAAAAATGGGAACTCTTTCTTCTTAAAATGGCCCAGACTAGGATTTTTCTTTTGGTAAAGGGGCTAGTCGCTCTTTGTAAGGCTGGTGTGTGTGTGTGTGTGTGTGTGTGTGTGCGCGCGCGCGCGTGCACACGGTGCTGTGATGTGATGTGATGTGTGATGCTCCTGAGCAAATGCCCAGGACTGTCAGGCATTTTCCACAAGCTGAGGGCCCAAAACTGCCTGAACCTTCTGACTCCTTCACCAGGCCCAGAGGCTCTGGCTGCAGTCAGAAGACATGGGGCCTGACCATTTGGCCTTATTAGCAAGTAAAGATCCCACAGGTGGCTTATTTTACCTGGCTGCTCAGCTCCGAGAGAGCCCAGCTGTTTGCCAAGACCTTGGCCTCTGTGTGGTTTGAGCTGGATGGCGAGAGGCTTCTTAAGAGCCCTGCTATCTTTGCCCCACAGCCCCAGCATTGGAGGGGTGAGTGCGGGCCTAAGGTTAGGGAGTGACTCCTTGTGCAGCGGGGAGTTGTAGACTCCAGTGAACAGACAGCTGTGGGTCAAACTGGAGACCCTCAAACAGTGGGAGAGGCCACAACATCTAAGAGAATGGATCCCTTTCTTACTTAGCCTGAGGTTCCAAAGAACCTGTACCAAAGAAAGGGGTCCCTATCAATGTCACTGTTCCTGAAATGATAAGAGGACCCCATCGCTGCTTATTAAGGAGTTCTGGTTCTCAATGCCCACCCTCAAGCATAGTGTCAAATGAGCCCTTTAGGCGTAGGTCTAGGCTCCATTTATCTCTTGACCTCAAGGAGCATTTCCCCAGGAGCATTCCCCAGCATCTGGGGCACTGAGCCCTTTGGCCTGAGGTGAAGATGGTGATGTACTCAGATGGGGGGTGGGGGGACCAGAGGAACATGGGCAAAAATACACATGTGTCACTGCATCCTGAGTTACCACTGTACACTAGAGAACTGGCGTTACTTTGGGAGGTTGGTGAGAAAGAAGAGTCCCTTCCCTGCTCCCTCAAATCACGCCTGTGGGTCCTTCAGAAACTTGCCTAAGCTGCCCATAGTCACCTGCTTTCAAAAGCAAAGCATAGGAAAAGAAGTGAAAATAGCCAAGGCTGCAGCCAGAGCAATTTAGGACAGACTTTACGAAGTACTGTTGACAGAAAAGACTTCCAAAGAAGGTTTCAAGTTTTTCTTCCAGGGAGGCAGGTCCTGTTTTCCTCCTCTGGGGATGGGATTCTGTGCGGTCTCATGTACTGGTCAATAGGATCACCTGGACAGCTCTTTGGCCTGTCTAGCTCAAGGAGCCTCAGTGGCTGGGTCTTAAGCCTACTGTGCTGTTTCTGGGCCTCACTTCCTCTAGGT
Source organism: Pteropus vampyrus (assembly GCF_000151845.1). NCBI lineage: Eukaryota > Metazoa > Chordata > Mammalia > Chiroptera > Pteropodidae > Pteropus > Pteropus vampyrus. The sequence goes on along the minus strand of NW_011888847.1, from coordinate 1,707,348 downwards.
TGGCTACTATTTTGCCTGCTATTAAGTCCTCATGGTCAAGATGCCTCTGTCATGGGATCTTTACTTCCCCTTCTGGATGGTTCAGATTCTCAAGTTATTTCTCGTTGCCTAGGTGATACCTCTGATTGGATGCCTTTCGCTCTTTTTTTCTTTTAAAGGGATAAACCTGACACTATTTCTAGGTCCAATGAGAGGGCTCTGCCCTAGAGAACGTGTGCCTCTTTGAGCATGCAGTCCCTTCGGTGTGACCGCAGCCATCGCTCAGGCACAGGTGGGGGTGCTCGCAAGCTGGCCTGAGTCACAGTGGATCCTGGAAGCGTGGCTCTCTAGAAACCTACCTTTCAGGATTTAGCAACACTGACCTCTCTCCTGGCTGCTCCACCCTCCTGGCTTCACCTCCAGGTTAGTGCCCGTGTTGAAAAATCAATCCCAACCCAAATTAGAAGTTACCAAAGTAGCCGGAGAGTTACTCAGATCCCAACTCATTTTTTCCTTCCTGCCATGGATTGGAAGGGGAAGGAGGAAGCTGACATTCAAACATGACTCTTAATGCTGTGTGTGTGTGTGTGTGTGTGTGTGTGTGTGTGTGTGTTCCAGGCACATGTGCTTCCCTCACTGCCAAGGAGGGAGATTTCACGACTTTCAAGGACTCTTGGGCAGACAGTGTGAGGCGTCCAGTGCTTTTCTAAGACTTCCTGTCAGAAGCTATATATATTGGTGGGCCACACTGTGTCTGACTAGACTCTGGCATTTGTCCTTGAGATTATCATCTTTTCAGATGAGGACATGGGCTGAAATGATGGGCATCTGGGTTTCCTCTAGGTCAGTGACTCCTATCTGGCAGAGGGTGAGAATCTGTCCCTCAACTTGAGGATCATCCAGAGCAAAAGCTGAATCCTAAAATTGCTTCCATCTACACATTCCTCTCTCCTGCCTTCCTCCACCTCCGATACGGCCTGTGCAAGGAGGAAACTAATTCGCTCGATTATCAGTGGGGACCAAACAACGTTTAGAATGGGATGTGCCCCTCAAACATTATGGACTCTGGAGCCAAATTCTCTGACATTTGTAGGATGGCTGCTTTGGGTTTTTGGTGCTGCAGGCCCTGGTGCCCCGTGGGTGCAGCTGGCACAGCCCTAATTCAGAGAAGGAGTGGGGCTGGAGGCTGCACTCAGCACTCTCAGGCTCTGTAAAGGGAGAAAACATTGAACTGATCAGTGGGAGTTAGGGGGAAAAAAATCCACACCAACAAAGCAAAATCTTGTCTGAGAAGACTCAGACATTCCTGGTTAATGAGGAAAAGCATTCTGGTGGATGATGCTGGTGAAAGAAAGGAGGGTTGGGGGATTCAGAGATGAGCCAGGAGCCTCAAAGATCAAACAGCTGAAGCAAAGCAGGGCTCCTGCAGCTCAGTGCTCCCCTCCTGGCAGGCTACTTGGGTTTCGCTCATTAGAAGTAGCTGCCCTATGTGCTGTGCTAAGCAGACTAACTCCAGGCTGAGAAAGGCCAACTAAGCCCCTTACCATTGCAATTTCCAAATCTCAGAGAAATGCCACAGTCCGCAAGTTGGTGCTATGTTTTATCTCATTGCATAATACTACACCATTCTCTGTGTGTAGCGGCTGTTCTATATATACATATATATACATCAGGAGGTAACAGATGGCTCTCCCCACCCCCACCTGTCAAAACTGTGACTATATCACTTCTGACGACCAGAAGGAAGCTGCTAGGCTGGGCCAGGATTCTAAATGCTGCGGAGGTAATTCAGAGCCATGAAAAGTTGCACCATATGTTTTGGGGTTGCCGGCTGCTTATGTGCATGGGGGCCGAGTTTAATGCCAGTCTGCAAAACCCAGGGCTGGCACTCTCCTCGCTGCGGTATGCACCGGGGTAAGGGTCTGGGGTGCCACTTTTTCTCTCCTTGGAGAACCTGCTGGGGCCACGGTTCTCCAAGAGGGGACCCACAAGGAAAACAGGCTCCCCCAACACCTGCCCCTGATAACATCAGGCCTGGCCAAATAGTATTTCTTTAAAAAAAAAAAAAACTTTTTTGGTTTCGTTTTATTGGATAAAGATTAAGAAAGCGCCAGCGTCTGAGAGAAGGAAAGCAAGCCACGCCCAGTGGTACGCCAGCCTGGCGAGGGTCTCTGGCGCAGCGGGGCGGGCAGGCGGGCGGTCTACCTGGAGGCGCTGGTCTCCGCCAGGCGGTTGTTCATGATGCCCAGCGCGCCGACACCGCCCGAAAAGCCGTTCTGGCGCGTGTTAATGCAAACGCTGCGCGGGTAGCCGTTGGCCGTCTCGGACAGCTGCTTCTGCAGCAGCGCCAGCGACACCTTGTTGGAGGCCGTGAGGTCGCGCATGGAGATGAGCTCTCCCGACAGGCGGCGGCCCTCGGCGTCGCTGTCGCCAGCCGGGTCGGCGCCGAGTGCGGCCAGGCGGCGGCGCAGCCGGGAGCCCGGGGTGATGGCGTTGCGCCGGGCCAGGGGCGCGCCGGGTGCCGGACAGCAGCGCGCGCAGCAGCGGCAGCTCAGCTTGCGCAGCATCCAGTTGAGCACCTGCTTGATGAGGATGGAGATGACATTGAAGAGTGAGTAAATGCAGCACACGCCGAGCAAGATGAAGAGGAAGTTGCCCAGGCGGTAGAGCCCCTGGTTCCGGTAGGCGGCGTGCTGGCTGCTCACTAGGTCCCCGAAGCCGATGGTGCTGAAGGTGACAAAGCAGAAGTAGAGAGAGTCCACGTAGTCCCAGCCCTCCACACTGGTGTACATGGCCGAGGCGCAGCACGAGAGCAGCACGGCGAACAGGCCCAGGATCAGCAGCACGTGGTACACCGAGGGCTTCCAGCCAGCCAGGCAGTCCGCCTCTGAAAGCGCTGAGCCCCTGCGGAAGGTGGTGGGCAGCAGGCCGCTGCGGCGCAGCTGGCGCTCCCGGCAGGTGCGCATGATGAAAGCCAGCAGCGAGATGATGCGCTCCAGGAAGAGGTTGAAGAACAGGATGGTCCCAGCGCAGCCGAACAGCCCGTAGGCGATGAGGAAGGCCTTCCCGCCCACCGTGGCAGGGGTGGTCATGCCGAAACCTGGGAAGACAGGGCAAGGGTCAGCGAGTTCCTGGCGGGGCGCTCGCCCTATGTATGCAGGTGATGACCTGGCTCCTATCTTGCGTGGCATCGCTCAAGTAGTGGGGAAACAGTACTTAGACATGTCTCTCCTTTGGTGGCACTAGACATTGTTCCTGAATTGGCAGCGCCTAAATTGATGGAGGAGACATGGTCCCTCCTGTTGAGGAATCTATAAATCGAAATGGGTGGGGCAAGATGGTCACTAGGAAGGACCCATCAGGACACACAAAACAATTCACAGCACAGGTGCAAACCCCTTGGATACCTACAAAGCAAGTATCACCTGCTCTCTCAACCCTAGAATTAATTTTTTAATATAACCAGTGGCACATGTGTTAGGGTAGAATTTCATATAGGCTTCATCTTATGTGGGATCTCTGGGGACCAGGTAGAGTGTGTTCGGTCCAGGTAGCTATATTTGATGGTCTCTGAAAAATGGTTTATGAAACTGACAAAAGGATTGTTTGAGAATGAGTCCACAACCTTCAGAGTAAACGTGGTTCTGCCATTAGGTGTCAGCCCCTTCTCACCCAAGGACTACCATGACCCTTGCTCACACTTGCAGCCTGGGGAAAGGTTTTGGCCCTGGGGGTCCTGTGCTGCATGTGTCTGGGGTTGCTTTTGTCCTGGGAGGTCTGCTCTGTGCCTGGGCAAATGCTTATTGCTTAGAACTCTTAAAATTAAGTCTTAACTTACCTACTTGTTCAATGCACTGTCTTTAAGAGAGATTCTTTATCAATTGATTTCTGCAGAATGTTTGGCTTTCCACCAGTGTGCTCAGTCCATGCCATCCAGGGCAGCGCAGAGTGGCAGCTCTGCCCCTCCAAACAGCTCAACCTGCAGCTGTCTTTAGTATCTTTGCGGGACCCATGATTGCCTGACTCTGGTTATGGGAAGGGGTTTAATTTCTGGGTAGGAAGATTTACTGCTGCTTGGAATCTGAGCTGAAAATGAATCATCTGTTTGGGCAGCAGCGTGGCACTTTTCAACACTTCTACAGCAAAAGGTCAGGGGCATCTTTGTTTAGGTCATAACCAATGTCAAGAGGGCTTCCTGTGTGCTCTTAGTGGGGTGGAGCTGGCCCTGGGAAGTGGGGAGTAGAGTTTTGTCTCCTTTGGCTTACTATTTCCTTAAAAGGAGCAGAGTAAAAAAAATTTTTTTTTTCAGAGTAATTCCTTAAACCTGTGTACTAATAATTCTGTAGACCCCGTGGAGGAAACGTCCACTTGCCTGACCATAGTCTTGATCTTATACTGAATGACTCAAGTTAGGAGAAAATTTTATGATGACACCCACGTTGAGGAAGATGGATTATATTCCCATATTTGGAATTTGGTCACAAGAAAGTGAAAAACCAAATTAGCAGTGTAACCAAGAATTTGATAGAGGGATTTTGCTATACTTTAAAGCCAAATTTAAATTATTAAATTCATTAAAAAAAAATCAGCTCTGAATCTATAGTATTTCCCCCTTATCTATGGGCTTTTTATGATTTTAATTACCCATGTTCAATCATGGTCTGGAAATATTAAATGCAAAATTCCAGAGATAAAATATTCTTAAGTTTTAAATTATGTGCCATTCTGAGTAGCGTGATGAAATTTTGCGCCATTCAGCTTCAGATGTGAATCATCCCTCTTTACCCATATTCATACTGTATATGCTATCTACCTGTTAGTCACTTAGTAGCCGTCTCGGTTATCAGATCGACTCATGGTATTGCAGTGCTTGTGTTCAAGTAACCCTTATTTTACTTAATAGTGCCATGTTTACATAACTTTTATTACAGTAAATTGTTATAATTGTTCTGTTTTATCATTAGTTATTGTTGTTAATCTCTACTGCGCCTAATTTATAAATTAAAATTTATCATAGGTATATATGCTAGGGCCTCTACATGGCAGTACTATAAGACATGCAGCTGGAAGATCAAAATCCACACACTCATTCCTTAGCAAACATTTACTGGACACCAGTAAATGTAGAAACCAGACAGATGCAGTTCCTGCCCTCATAGTGTCTCTGGCCTGCCTTCTTAGAGGTTTTGTCTTTTTGCTGTCAGCAGCTCATCGCTGGGCCAGGGCACAGCTTTTCCCTGCTTCCCCCACATGACAGCTGGGCCAGAACTTGTCCTAGGGTCTCCTCATGGCTGTGACAGCAGGCCCAAAATGATGCCGAATGCTTGACTTGCTGGGGCACTATCTGCCCAAAATGAAGTGGACAGGCGGGTCACGAGTATTTCTGACAACACAGAGGGCACTCAATGCAAGTACCTCTCTCACTGCCCCCCTGATCCCTGAGGTCTGACTCCTGTGCCTGCTTGACCTTCCCTTGCTTCCTAACCAGAGCAGCATGGTCTACCCTTCTTCTCCCATCAATATGCTTGGAGCTCAGGGGGGTGCTGAGGGCCTGGGGTCAGGCTTCTTGCTAAGAGCAGTGGGTCCCTGCCTGGGCTGCCGCCTTAGCCAGATGCTTCCTGGAGTGGAGGAGCTATCCTCCAAGCTCTGACAATCTTTGGGGATCCAGGCTGGTTCTGGAGAGGGACCTTGAAGCTTCAGGCAGAGAAAAGGCAAACTCAGCCACCCTGAGAATCCCCTCCTTCCCCAATCACACCCTGTGGAGGCGTAATCTGTCCCCGGTTCTCACCAAGCCTGCTATTTTGTTTATGCCACAATTGATCTGCCATCCCAGTTTGCAAAGAGCAGACACTTGGGGGCTTTATTATGCCACTTTGACAAAAGCTGTGAAGCTCGTTCCCACAGCCTGTCTGGTGCCGCCTTCACAAATGGGGCCCTAGTGACAGGGCCTCTGGAGTTCAGCTCGAAGAGCCTGGAAGCGAGATGGGGAGGCCAGCTGCAATCTCTATCAGGTGGCTTTGGGTGGAGCCGCTGTGCCAGTCAGTGGATACATCCCATCCCTCCAGCCACCGTCTGAGGGTGGCATCATCAACCCCAACAATGCAGGCCAGGACATGGGCCAAGGGAAGTGAGGGTACTCGCCTGAGTTATAGTTTATAAGTGGCTAAGCTGACCCTGAAGCCCATCGTATGGTGCCAGACAAATAGAAAGTCTTGCCTCATCACCTTGGGGACTTTTTCCGATTGTCTCTTCAATGTCAGCTTTGAGGAAGAGAAACATAATTGATAATCCAATTAAGATATTTTGGGGGAGTAAAAGGGCACTACTAATAATTCCCCCAGGACAGCATGTACAAACCAGGGCTATTACAAACAATTGGGATGTTTGATTAAAATGCAAGGCAGGTGTCACTCCAGAGATTTATTTAGTGGGTCAAGGGAGGGGCCCAGGAATCTGCACTTTAACAAATGTCTCCTGGTGGTTCTGATGCAAATGGGCTAACGCCCTTCTTTTAAGAAACAATGTTATAAAGTATTCCTGATGTCTCTTCTGGTTGGAATCTGCCTAGTTTCAAATATTTTGATTTAACTTTTTTTTTTTTAATTTCAGCTTTATTGAGGTTCAGTTGACAAAATTGTAGGATATTTAGAGTGTACATTATGATACTTTGTTGATTTAAATTTTGAGTGACCTAAAACCCTTGTGGTGGACATTGTACCTGCCTGCCTACTAACCATCATCTCCACCTCTAATTGTGCAGCAGCCAGTCTTCTTGGAGAACTGACCCAACTCCAGGAGTGGGCTCTATTAGTCTAGGCCAGTCAGGGTTATCCAGTCCCTTATCATGACTGACTCAAGGATGGATAGGCCTAAGCCAGTCAGTGCAGGGCATTTCTGTGGCTACAGAAATTGGCTTAGCAATGGGCATGTGACCCTATTCAGGCCAATCAAATGAGAGAAGAGTTTCTCTGACACTTTCTAGGTTAAAATCTTCTCCCTCTTAAAAGGAGCAGAAGGTAGCCCCAGGGTGGTTGGCAGCCAACTATGGCCATGAGAAGGAGCCAGCCTTAAAATGAAGCTAATACTGTAAAAGGCCAAGTGGATGTAGCCTGAAAGAAATGAGGCCTTGATGACTCTTATGAACTGTCAAATCAAACTGGCCACGCTGCCCAACCTACCTCTGGACTTCCAGTCGCATGAGCCCATGAATCCATTTTCTTGCTTCAGCCTTCTGTGACTTGTAACCAAACATACACAGACTGGTGCTGATGGCTAAGGAAATAGTACCAGACATGAACTCAAAGGTTTGATTCCTGTTGTGGCCTCTATCAGCCAAATGATTGAAGCAAGTCATTATCATTAACTCCTCTGAGTCTCGATTTCTTCACCTATAAAATGTAAACCTCCCAATGTGAACCCTCTTTGTGAATTGTAATACATTCTGCCAAAGTGTGTTCCTTAAGATGAGATAATAGACTTAATGGGGGGCGGGGGGGGGAGAATTCCCATGATTAAAAAAAAATGAGTTAAAGTGAAACAAGTTTATATATTGCAGGACTTTTCAGAGCACTTACTGTGTTGGTGTGACTTATGAATCCAAGGGGGTTATGCTAACACTATCCAGTATTCCTAAATCCGATGTGACCGCAGAATGATTTTAATCACCTCATGTTTCAAAGAGTTATTTTTGAGAAAGGCTGTACTCTACCCTCATGAAGAATTAAGAATGAGACATTTAAAAACATGCATGAGGATTTCCTACATTTTAAAAAAGTCGCCATGACTCTGCAATGTCTAGAACAGTGCCTGGTATGGTAGAATGTGCTTGGGCCAAGTTTGCTGTGTGAATGAACAGACTCTCACTCTGCTTGTTTGGAGCAGTAATTTTTGGACTAGCCTACTTATAATCCTCCTAGATATCTTGTTAGATTCTGGGGCGAGGCTCACAATTCTTCATGTCCAACATTGTCCCAGCTGATGACACTGCAGCTGGTCAGTGAACTTTGAGTAGCAAGTGCAGATGACTTATTGTATTAATTATCTTTTGGGGCCTGTCCAAAAGATAGAAATGAGATTGAATACCCCTTGCAACTTAGAGCTACATCACATTGGCTATTTTGAAGTAGGCTGGCCAGATTTGAATCCTAGCTCCATCACTCCCTAGCTGTGTATTTTTTGAGCAAATTAATTAACCTCTCTGTGCCTCAGTTGTTTCATCTGTAAAATGGAGATGATACTATACCTACCTGAATTTTTTTTTTATTAAATTGAGTTAATATATGCAAAACACTTAGAACCATGCCTCATACATTAATAAGCCCTTAATAAAGGTTTACTATTATTATGAATCTATTCTCTACAATGAATGAGGAAATCTTGTAAAATTAGGCACTGAAAGTTATTTGTTGACTGAATGACTGAAAGTAAATATTTTAAGAACTTCTAAAGGCTGAGAATTAAATATCAGAGAGAGTGGGAAAGCTGAGGTGTGGGGTCAGTGGGTAGGGGATGGGAAAGGACACATTAGGGTTGGCAGGTCATCCAGTTAAATATGAATTTCAGATAATGAATCATATTTTAGTGTAAATATGTCCCATGTAATGTTTGGGACATTCATTTTTATCTGTAAAATTTAACTGGGAGTCCTGTATTTTTATTTGCTAAACCTGGCCATCCTTCCCATGGGCCCTCTGGTCTGCTAGGCAAGCTCCTCTGAGAATCCTTTCCCAATATCCCTATCTCATCTGATCTTTCCTGACTGACTGGAGGAAGGATTAACAGCCTCGTTGTAATAATCAAGAAGCCTGAAGCTCATTCCAGTCTGGGCCTTGCCCAAGGCTAGGCCAGCAGCCAGGTCTTTCAGTGCCCCTCCCTTTCCAAACAGGGGACAGAGAGATGCGGGGTGGGCTGTGAGGTGCTCTGTGGCTGAAGCTGAGACACTGACTCTCCCGGAGAAAGAGGGAGGCTCTTGGAACCCCAAGGCCGCCCATGTCATCTTTATCTAAGTCACTCCCCCAGGGAGGACAACCACCAGTCTGGAAAAGCTCCAAATCTTTTGGGAGGGATGGGTCTGGAGGAATGGCTGAGAAAAGTCATTAAGGTATTCAGTGGGGAATGAAAATGCGGAGGGGATAATAATAGCTGAAACGTGTTGAGCCCTCACTATTTCCAGGCACTGGGCCAAGACTTCATATACATCAATGCATTTTGTCCTCACAACAAATCTACAAGGCACTGGGTTTCATTCATTATGAGCCACAGCCTTTTCCTTTAATTATAACATTCCTGAAATCAAGATGCATCTTACAACCAATGACCTGGCTTAGTTTATTTGATAGCATCTTAAATTCTCCCCCCGCCCCTTTAATTCCCCTTGCTCCCCTGACCTATGGATGTTGCTGTCTACCTTTAAGAACTGGATCTCTGAATGCGGGGCATCTCCTCCCACGGGCTCGCTGTGCACACCTGGGGCCTGGCACACCTGGGGTATGGTCCGTGGCTCCACCTGGGGTGCAAACCCAGGACCTTCTGCTTGTAAAGCAGACGTGCTAACCACTACACTATGTAGCCACCCAGCATCTTAAATTCTTAATGGTATGCAATAACGGTGCATTTAAAATTGATGGTGTTGTCTACAGCCATGCCACCCTGAACAAGCCTGATCCTATCTGATCTCGGAAGCTAAGCAGGGTTGGGCCTGGTTAGTACTTGGATGGGAGACCACCTAGGAAGACCAGGTGCTGTAGGCATAAAAAATAAAAAATAAGAGATTGTAAGCTGACAAGGCCCTTGCAATCTATGAGGTCAACCAAGGGTTTTCTCACCTAAAATAAAAATAAATAAAATAAAATCAATGGTGTTTTAGATTTGATGAACAACCATGGGAATTATTATCATCTCCAATTGTGAGATTAATAAACAGAATTACATTTAATAGATAAAAGACACAGGTTAAATAATTTGCCCAGATTCCAGAAGTAGCAAGTGGCAGAACCCAGACTTGAAAGGAGAAGATAGAGCTTGTGATGTTAAAAGAGAGAAAGTCAAATACACAAGAATTTGGAAGAAAAAAAAGTATGTTGCTTCTCACTGGCGCAGCAGTTTTTCACTCCGGTTGCACAAAAGAATCACTTGGGAAACTTAAAACCACCCCCAAGGCCCATGAGCACCCAGGGAATTTAAGTCAGAATCAGGGCAGAGGTCCTCCTGGTGGAGTGACTGGGAAAGACTCATGGTGGAAGAGATATCCTGCTCAGTCTTGAAGAGTGGGTGGGATTTCGAGAGGAAGTAGGGGCGTGGTTTAAGAAAGGCACGCCCGGTGGGAGAGTGCACAGGACGGGCTGTGGCAGGGTGGGGAGGTAAGCCTGGCTGGTTCCCAAGTGCAGCTCAGTGCCTGGCCCACCAGCAATGTGCAATAACTCTTGCAGATGGAGTGGGTGAACCTGTGGAAGAAAGACGAGGCTGGGAGAACTTTCCCTCCAACTCGTACTGGGGCTGGACGTACAGGAGCTTTGTAGGAGTGAGAGCATCACCTGGCACTTCTAGAGGCTTCTCCGGCACCTGAGCAGGGCATCTGACAACATGTTTCGTCTTCTAGAAACTGATAGGCTCTGGAAACCTCCAGCTACAGAAGATAAACTCAGCAAGTCTCCATTCCTGCAGCTTGGGAAGGGCCGACATCACCTTTCTTGGAGAGTTGAGAGCAGAAGATGGTGTCAGACTCTGGGACCTCCACTAGCAAGTAATGTGGACATATTACTTCTCCCTCTAAATGTGGCCTGATGACAGCCTTTCTCAGAAGGTTACGAGGAGTAGATGAGGAGGGGGTTCCCACATGCTTCCCACAGTGCCTAGGACATGGTAAGTGCTCGAAACCCAGCAAGCTTAATTGGGAAACACCACGGGCAAGTTGTGGCCCTTGCATCACGGCTTAAGTGTACCCTGGTTTCACCTGATGCGAGATATAGACAAGCCATGACTAGGAATTTTGGCGG
>NW_011888847.1:1695763-1696325 GCF_000151845.1 Pteropus vampyrus | reverse complement strand
TGTGCCTCAGTTGTTTCATCTGTAAAATGGAGATGATACTATACCTACCTGAATTTTTTTTTATTAAATTGAGTTAATATATGCAAAACACTTAGAACCATGCCTCATACATTAATAAGCCCTTAATAAAGGTTTACTATTATTATGAATCTATTCTCTACAATGAATGAGGAAATCTTGTAAAATTAGGCACTGAAAGTTATTTGTTGACTGAATGACTGAAAGTAAATATTTTAAGAACTTCTAAAGGCTGAGAATTAAATATCAGAGAGAGTGGGAAAGCTGAGGTGTGGGGTCAGTGGGTAGGGGATGGGAAAGGACACATTAGGGTTGGCAGGTCATCCAGTTAAATATGAATTTCAGATAATGAATCATATTTTAGTGTAAATATGTCCCATGTAATGTTTGGGACATTCATTTTTATCTGTAAAATTTAACTGGGAGTCCTGTATTTTTATTTGCTAAACCTGGCCATCCTTCCCATGGGCCCTCTGGTCTGCTAGGCAAGCTCCTCTGAGAATCCTTTCCCAATATCCCTATCTCATCTGATCTTTCCTGACTG